>NW_012104131.1:5121387-5349203 GCF_000951045.1 Mandrillus leucophaeus | reverse complement strand
CACCTTGTTAGCCAGGATGGTCTCGATCTCCTGACCTCGTGATCCGCCCGCCTCGGCCTCCCAAAGTGCTGGGATTACAGGAGCGAGCCACTGCGCCCGCGTTTCAGTGTTTTTTTTTTGCTTGTTTGGTTGGTTGGTTTTGTTTCGTTTGTTTGTTTGTTTTGTTTTTAATTTAGTCTCTACACTAACCTCCCTGACCCAAGCATTTTTGTTTTTTATTTTTTTGAGACAGAGTCTCGCTCTGTCACCCAGGCTGGAGTGCAGCAGTGCGATCTCAGCTCACTGCAACCTCTGCCACCGGGTTCACACCATTCTCCTGCCTCAGCCTCCCAAGCAGCTGGGACTACAGGCGCCTGCCAACACACCCAGCTAATTTTTTATATTTTTAGTAGAGACAGGGTTTCACCATTTTAGCCAGGATGGTCTTGATCTCCTGACCTTGTGATCCACCCACCTCGGCCTCCCAAAGTGCTGGGATTACAGACCCAAGCATTTTTTAGACTTTTTTTTTCTCCTGCTCATCCTCCATGAAATTTTAATAGCACAGATATACTCTATTGTATTTATGTTTATGCACTATCTGGAATACATATATATATATACACACACACACACACATACACATATACATATATATTTATATTTATTCTGTGCTTCACTTATAGGGAGAGTGATGCTTTTGCCCTCAACAACCAATTTTCATTCCTTGGGGGCAATGTTGCCCTCATTCAGAATGCATGCTCTGGAGACACATGTGCTTCTAGCACGAACGTGTCAGTGACTCAGGATCAGCTGAGTATCACTGCTGCTTCCAGCACATGATAGAAATACTGAATTCATTCTGGGAAAGCTCATCTCTGAAACCTTTTTTGGTTTGTTCGCTTGTTTGTTTGAGATGGAGTTTCTCTCTGCTGCCCAGGCTGGAGTGCAGTGGTGTGACCTTGGCTGATTGCAACCTCCACCTCCCAGGTTCAAGTGATTCTTTTGCCTCTGCCTCCCGAGTAACTAGGATTACAGGCATCTGCCACCACACCCAGCTAATTTTTATATATTTAGTAGAGACAGGGTTTCACCGTGTTGACCAGGCTGGTCTCGAACTCTTGACCTCAAGTGATCCACCCGCCTTGGCCTCCGAAAGTGCTGGGATTAAAGGCACGAGCCACCACACCTGGCCTCATCTCTGAAATCTTAATGCTGAGAGACTGAATATGCAAAGAGTCAGTGGTCAGACTGTACCTGACAACTGGACTCTGCCCCACAACCTCTATTGCAATCAGCCCAGAATAGTCAGGATTATAAACTTTGCTTCTAACTCAGGACCAACCAGAAAAAGATTTCTATGCTCCCCACACCAATCTCGTCAGATGTCCTGTTTTTAGTTAGCCTACCTCCTGTTTCTTATGCCAACAGGCTTTGATCAGAGCACACCTGAACCCTCTCCTGTTTTCTCTATAAATCTTTCCCCCTGCCCTTCCTGCCTTTGCATCTCTGCCACCTGCTAAGTGATGGTGACTGACTCCCTTGCTACAGTAAACATTGAAAAAGTAACCCTGTTTGTTCTCATTTGGGTGGTTTTCATTTATTTCCACAATGCAAAATGGGGATGCAGCCATGCAAGGTCTCACACATTTAAGACACCATTGATAATAATTGTTACACTCCAGTGTTTTGGCAACAAACATGTCTCATTCGTTGGTCTCTGTTGTTTTCAACCACCCCTACTGTGTTACCATTATTTATCTCACCCTTTTCAGCCACAGTATTTTAATAATTCAGATGATGTGTCTCTGCTATTTGACTACAGTAGCCATAATAGTCAAAGGTGCTTGGAAATGCAGGAAGTTGGTAAAAGACCTAGTCAAAGTCTTTCAAAAGAAATCCTACACATAAAAACCCTACTACTGAGCTGGTTGAATGCTTTACTTTGATGGAGCCCAGAGAAAACACCCATGCTCAAATGTCTACTTTTTGAGGATTTCATTAGAAATATTTGTATATTTATATTTAAGACTTTCTGATATATCCACCAGAGTATTAGGATTAGTATGTTGGCAGATAAACTAAAAGTGGTCTCAGGAGAAGCAGAAGGATGACTCATACTTATTGAGAAATTACTGTGCCAGGAAATGTCTTGGGAATTTTAAGTTGAACAAATCAGGAGCATCTCCAGGATTACAGCTTACAAACCAGTTTACAGTTGTTAATCCATCTGAGCTTGCTAGCAAAACAACACAAAACTAAGTCTGAGATAACTAGGCTTTACTGCCCCCAACCCCAACCCCACATAAGCATTTTTCAGAGGAAGCGGAGGGAGGAGATTAGAATTCCTGAAGGCCACATTAATCCACTGGGCTATGGATCTGATGTTCAGAGTGAAGTGGTCCTCCTGGCTCCATCCTGTAAGTGCCCTGTTTCCCTCCTAGGTCCTGCCATCTCTTTTTCAATGTCTCTTTTATGCCAAGAATCCCCTTCTGTAGTATTTCCTTCCAACCAGTCCCCCTCCAAAGGCCCAACCTCTTCCTCCCTTTCTCTGCTATCAAACTTCATATTCTAACCTATTTCATTTTTTTAAGATTTCATATATAAATGACAGCATGCAAAATATAGAGATAGAGACTAAAACAGTGGTGACCAGGGTTGGGGATGGGGAGAAAATGAGGAGATGTAGGTCAAAGGATATAAAGTAGCAAATGTAGGATGAACAAGTTGAAAGATTTAATATACAACATAAGACCGCTAGTTAATACTGGTGTATTGCATTCAGGATTTTTGCTGAAGGATTAGATATAGCTGCTCTTGCCATGATGGGGATTGGTAACTATGTAAGATGAAAGGATATGTTAATTTGTTCCACTATAGTAACCATTTTACTATATGTATATATCTTATATTGTATACCTTTTATATACATAATAAAATTTATTAAAAAAGAAAACCATCTATTCTGATATACAGACTTGATGGAGGTTGATAGGATTGACATATGCATTTTATCAGGACTTTTGAGACGGAGAGGCCCTTCCCGATTCTCAAAAGTTGCCCCAAATGTATGCCCTGCTCACATCTCCTTCACTGCCTTGAGCATATTTTATTAAAATGATCTGTTAAGTTTCTGTCTTTCTGACCTTGCTTTGAGTGTGGCAGCCATGCTCTATTGTTTGTATTTCTAGAAACTACACCAGTGCTGGGCTAGAGTAAACTTAGCCATGTGCCAAAGCTGGCAACACGGAAACAGCTGCTCCTAGCAGTCACTCACCAGGCCACCTGCAAGGCCATGGGGAGAAGAGAAACGAGCGAAGACTTCATGGTTAGACAAGCCTGGGTCTGCAATCCAATTATATGCCCTTGGCGGTTTTTAAAAAACCTTTATGTGCCCTTGACTGTTTTTTTAAAAAGCTTCTTCCCAGAGTTGCAGAGATTTAATGAGATAAGAACTTAGTCATCTCAGTTACTCCCAAGCCTTCAAATATATCTCTATGCTGATGGTTTCTGCTTGTATTTCTCTAGCTGGGATCTCTCTTCTGGAGTCTGAGCCTCCGGAAGTTCCCCACCTGGATGACTCATAGGCCTATTAAATCTAATTTAGCCAGAGAGGGTTAATAATTACCAACACTACTCCCCTACCCACTAGTCACCAAATTAGGTCCTTCTCCATCATGCTCTCCCTCCATGAGAGTATCACCACCACATGGCCCAAGCCAGAAATCCAGGAGTCCTCCTTGATGCCTGCTCGCTTCTTATCCCACACGCAGACCTCTCTAATTTCCCTTCTCTTTGTCCACATCTCTCTATGGTCTCTCTTGCACCTTTGCTCAGGCCTTCCTCTCTTCCAGATCAGGTCATTGCCCAGCCCATCTAACTGGCTCTCCTCTTGTCATTTCTCTCCATGGCAGCCTCTATTACTTTCCTGCTTAAAACTAGTGGCTTCCCCTGCTGCAGGATCAAATCCAAATCCCTTATCCTGTTCTGGTCTCCGCTTAGCCTTCCTTCTCATGGCTCCTCCCCAACGTCCCGCCACCTACACACCAAGCTACATGCATTCATTTCTAAGAATTGAAATGCAATCTCTGTTTTGCTCTCTCTTTTGCTTTTGGAACTTCAAACACAACGTTCCCTCCACCTGGAGTTCATTCCCTTTGTTTTTCATGTGGCTAAGGTCCTAGTCAATGATTGCAACTCCAGTGCCATCTCATCCAAGAAGCTTTGCCCACCCACTGCCCTAGCAAGGTACATGGCTTCTGTGCTCTCCAACAGCCTTGTGCCTCACTGCTTTTTAACAAAGCACTCATCACTCTGTAATGCAATTATCTAATGTAATAATTGCTAAGATTCAGGACTCCATGCTAGGTGCTAAATATTCCCGTAAGCTCTTTACTTGTAATAGTTCATTTAATCCTCATAACAGCTCCATGCAATAGGTATCTTTATCATCCCTGCTTTGCAGATGAGGAAATTGAGGTGCAGAGAGGTACATCTCAGTATTACACAGCAAGTATTTGAACCCATGAGGCCTGACTCCAGAGCTGTATAATTATCTACTATTATCTAGTAATATTCAAGGATTTTGTCTCTATTGTTCACTGATGGACTCCTAGGGCCTAGAATAATGTCTGGCATAATAATAATTGCTTATTAAGTGTTTACTGACTCACTGAGTGAACAAATGCTGACTCAATGTGTCATTTCCTTCCTGATGGGCAGAGATTAGACTTTATTCCATTTATTTCTAGCAGCTAGCTTGAATCCTGGACATATGAAAATTGTTAAGTTTGTCTGTCTGCATAGGGTCTTTGCTACTCTGTGAGATCCATGATTCTGTTTTGCCTTTGTGCTCTTCTGAGACCCCGTATTCACCCTCCCACACCACAGCACACTTTGCTGTGTGTCAATTTTTAGTGCGTAGAAAAAAATCTGGTCAGCTGCTGCTTGACAGCTGGAAAAATAGAGCTGTACCTGAGCCAGTTTTGTACCTCAGAAAAGCAAGGGGGAGAGTCTCCTGCCTCACGCGGTGTGTGGGTGGAGGGCTGAATCATCAAGTTCTTTGAGTTCCTTGGGAAAAGATAACTCAAAGGAATATTACACAACATGGAGAAATAGGAGGAAAATAAGCAGAGACACAAAAAATGACTCAAGTGTTGAAAAATATGATCCACACAACTAAAAATATATTGCAATTGAGTTTGAAGAGGAAAAGACTGGGTGTCAACATTCCAGTGGCCCAAATGGCTGTGCATGAATGGGCTTTGGTTCGAAGGATGGTGAGCCAATGGTCACCGGCCTCACAGAGAAGAGGGATGTGCAACGGGGCCTAGAGGCCCTCTGAGGATCTGAGACAAGGGGAAGAGGACAACTTTACCAGGAACAAGACAGTCTGAGCTTCAGCAAAACATTATAAAAGAGTATCCTCGGTTCCATATGACCCAGGCAGAGGGAGGAGTGATGGTAAATCTTGGGGGATTGGTGTATTGTGCATTTTTCTTTTCTAAATGAGCACTTACAATTCCCTGTAGATTAAACAATTTTGTTGTAGATTTTTTTCTAGAAACTGAAAACTTTGGGTGGGAAGGGTGGGTCAGGCTTTCATGGATATGCAAACAATTCTCATGTTCCATTCTCTGGCTTCTCTAGCAATTGGCATTTGAGAGATACGTTGGTGTAGTAGATGGAACATGGACTTGAGGCCCCTACTGTTCTGTAACCTAGGGAAGTTGCTGCTTCAGGCTCTACTTCAGTGTCTTTTTTGAGCAACACTTTGCAAATAGCTTTGTAAATACTAAAGAGGTATAGAGAATATCTAAAACACTACCTCAAGGGCACATGATATGCTTAATGAACGAGAATGAAGTTGTCATTAGTATAATTTTTTAGCAGCTTTATTTTCTTAATTTCTGAAGTATTGCCCCATCATAAAAAGATTAAAGTAGATCCCAAAATCAGAAGAGTTCTTGATTAGAATGAAGGACCTGAATTGTTTTTCCAGATGGACTCACTTGTTAAAAGGGGATTGTGACAAGTATTTATTCAACAGTTTGTTCCACAGCCGGTGTTTGGGCTATTGGAAAGGAGGTGCTATATAAGTGTATTGTAATAATGAATGCCCTTAGGGAAGAGGGGAATTGTGTAAGGAGATGTATTCTGTAATTCTTTCATGTATATTCATCTTTTCTGTCCAAGTAGAATATACACCCTTTATGGGCAAGGACTACCTCGTCTAATTTGTATTTATAAACTTTCTTTTTTCTTTCTCAGGGCTTTCAAGGACTGAGAATGCACATATGGATAGAACAAATCTAGAAATTCAAGCTACTTCTATTGCTAAACAAGTATAGAGTTTCATATAAATATAATTCATAAAAGGTATAAACGGCAAGAGTTTCTACCCAAAGATTTTGTGAAACACCTGGTATTCTGGCTACAGTGGCAAATTATGGCATCCCTTAGCCCTTCAGGGACCTCTGTCCTCAGCAGATGTGACTGCCTTCTTGGATCTCAGCAGTGCAAGGGTCCAGTGTGCCAGCATATCTACCTCTGAGGTCCTGTTGTCCTCTCCAGGCCTTCCAGCTGCTTTGAGAGAGAAGTGACCAAAGTATTCTCACTTTTGGGGGTAGTGAAATAAAACCTGGACAAACCAGGTTCTCAAATTAAAATTCATGGATCTTCCTATTTTCCCAAGAAGAGCCTTTTTTTTTTTTTCTTTTTCGTATACTCCATTGAAGGCATTGCTGGTGGACAATTTTCAGTAGCATTTTCTTCTATTTGTTTTGAAAGGCATTGATTAGTAACTAGGACATTTCTGTTCAGCAATTGCCCTTTGAGGTTTTATTCAAACACAGAATTTACTGTAAAACAGACCAGTCTTTATTATTTTAGTGAAAATCATAAACTCTTAACTCAAGTATATACACAATCATATTTCTGGACCTCGAATCTACCCAGGCACCCCTGTGTGAAGTTAATTCTTAGGGATTGGTGAACTACTTTTAACGAGAGTTAAAAAATGATATTGGGGTTAACATACGGGATGTATGCTATACGGATGTTACTTGCTTTAGTTATTTTACTTAATGATTATCAGGCAGTGGTTCCTGATAATGGAAAGGGATTTTAAAAATGCATGGAAATATTAGATTTGAGCCATACAAAACTGGTGATCCTTGACCTTTTTTGACCTACAAAAATAAATATTTAACGTAATACAACCTAATATGTTAAGGTTTGTTCATAAAACAATACAGTCTATATTATGTCAAGTATAAAATTGACATTGGAATAGTGGCATAGTACACTTAAGAAGATAAGCTGGAAACTGTTTTAAATACAGCTATAAAACGCCGTAATAAACCAGTCATTGATGACAAAATTATGGCTTTTTGTACCCAGTAATTAAATAGAAGCCTTATAATTATGGTAACTGATATAAATGAATGTATTTATATTAGTTTACCATAAGCCTTGGAGTCAATAACATTTTATGAAAAAACTCTTAACTGTGTTCTACGAGGTTTAGGAACTCTTCCTTTATCTCCCTGGAGACTATACATTTGTCTTGGTCAGTTCAGGCTGCTACAGCAAAGTACCATGTACCAGGTGGCTTATAAACTACAGAAATTTATTTCTCACAGTTCTGGAAGCTGGAAATCTGAAGTCAGGGTGCCCACATGCTTCAGCTCTGATGACAGTCCTCTTTAAAACTGCAGGCTAGGACTCTTTGCATCATCATGTGGCAGTCATGGAGCAGGTTAGCTCTCTGGCTTCTTCTTGGAAGGGCACTAATCCCATTCATGAGTCTCCCCCTTCATGACCTATTCTCCTCCTAACTGTTCCATCTCCAAATACCAGCACATTGAGATGAGAGTCTCAACATAAATTTTGGGGAACACAGACATTTAGTCCACTGTAATATTTCAATGAGAAATACTGTAAGAAAATTAAAACTACCCTGCACATGAATAAAATGTACTAACATGTAAAATTAATGAAATATGGCTGATAATAATTTGGGTTGACTGTTATAATAAGAACTCCAAGCAATATATGAAATATTTTTGTTTTGAAAAGGTTCTGGCTAATGTCCAAAAGTAATCCCTCCCCTGTTTATATTTTGGTCCCAGGTACAGTAATAATTTACAACTCTGAATTATCCAAAACAGTGAATGCTCTTCTTCAGTCTGTGTGCATCTCATAGACAGTCTTCTTAATAAAGGAACTAATTAGTAGCTGATGGCATGGTGCAGCATAAACATAAGGAGACACCTAACAGGCTCACTAATCTAGGGGTAAATCGCATCCTGTGGGAGGCAAGAAAATGCAAAATCATAGAATGACTGCATCTTCCTCCGAGAGAAAAAATGGATTTCCCCTCTGTCAATCCCAGGGTGCCAGATTGAAACTCCCCAACCCCTTCAAAGATAAATATCTTAAAACACTTGATTACTTCATTACTAGAGATTTTCCCTCTGGATGCTGCAGTTTTTGTTTTTATTTTTTCAATGGAAGAGTTATACTTTAGCACTTATGAGAAATCTTTATTTTAATCACTGGGGAGTGGTCATTTAGAATTGTTTCCATGGCTGGGCGGGGTGACTCACACCTGTAATCCTAGCACTTTGGGAGGCCAAGGTGGGCAGATCACTTAAGGTCAGGAGTTCAAGGCCAGCCTGGCCAACATGGTGAAACCCCGTCTCTACTTAAAATACAAAAATTAGCCAGGTTTGGTTATGTACACTTGTAATCCCAGCTACTCGAGAGGCTGAGGCAGGAGAATCACTTGAACCTGGGAGACGGACGTTGCAGCGAACTGAGATCACGCCACTGTATTCCAGCCTGGGTGACAGAGGGAGACTCCGTCTCAAGAAAAAAGCAAAACAGGATTGTTTCCATGTGGAGTTCTGTGTGATGGGATTTGAGCTGTATCAGTTGTCTCAGTGTTTTCCCTGCAATATTTCTGAGGAACGCAACCAACCTTCCTAGTAGCCTACAGTGTGTTCTCCCTCCATCACATCCAGTCGCCAGACTCGGCCTTCCCACATCCCAGTCCCTAGTGCCACTTAGGACTGCAGGTTACCAGCACTTCTCTTAGCTGGCCTGCTGACTCCAGGATTCTTGCCCACCTCATTTCCTACTGCTCCATCAATTCTCTCTACTCTGCTCCGTGAGACTGTCCTCAAATGCAAGTGGGATCCTATTGTTTCCAATCCCTTAAACATGTCTGTAAATTCCTCTGCAATATCGCCTCCACTCCCTGCCACCTTCTTTTTCCTGACCTTTCCTTCATCCCAGGCATTTGCTTATTCAGGATCCTCTTTCAGGAACGCTATCCCTGAGAGCACTCCCAGTTGCCTGCACCTGTATAGTCCCTGTTTGTTTGTAAAGCTTCTGCTTGGATGCTGCTTCCTCCAAGTTGCCTTCCTAGATCTGGAAAATCTGAGTGTCCCTGGTACCTTTAGCTCCTTCCTCCTAGAGCACTAACTGCACTGTATTTTATTGTCTTTTTGCTTTTCTGCAATCCTCTGCAGTCTGCAAATATCACTATTGTATTCCGAGGGCCTAGCACAGTGCCTAGCTCACAGTAGTCACTGAATGCAGGCTTGTTGAATGAGCAAATGAATGAATGAATAAATGAATGAATAAGGACAGGCCTAGAAAATACACAATAGTGCTTTGCGCAGAGCTTCTATTTTTGAAGAGATTATAGTCTGCTTTACTTTCTGTAGACTGGATGATTATGTGGAATAATAAAAAGAATAACTTTTTAATTAGACCTGGCTTTACAATTTGCCAGTCCTGTCAATTTGAGTAATTTATCCAAATCTTCCTGAATCTCAAAATATAAATCAGTACAGGGATAAAAGATGTCCTCCTGTGGGGTTCTTGTGAGCACTAAAGTAAGCACTGTTAAATGTGTGCCATAATAGGCGCTCAAAGATGCTGGCTCCTCCCCTCTCCAATGCCCAGCTCTGCTTCCACTTAACTCACATCCTTGCTCACCATGTCAGTGAACTTGAGATGCTCCTCCATCATTTATGTGACCACGAGCCTACGTAATTTTAAAAATCATATTGAAGAAAAAGTTAAGATAATTTATATTTATTAAAAACAATATTCATACCTGTAATACATTAAAATTACATGCATAGATCAATAACTTATAAATGTTTAAAGCATTGTGTGTCAAATGTCATATCCTACTGAACAGGGTAAGTAAACTTAAAATTAGATTTCAAGTCCGGGTGCGGTGGTTCATGCCTGTAATCTCAGTAATTTGGAAGGTCAAGGCGGGCGGACCACCTGAGGTCAGGAGACCTGCCTGGCTAACGTGGTGAAACCACATCTCTACTGAAATTACAAAAATTAGCCGGGCATGGTGGCACACGCCTGTAATCCCAGCTACTCGGGAAATTGAGGCAGGAGAATCGCTTGAACCTGGGGGGTGGAGGTTGCAGTGAGCTGAGATTATGTCATTGCACTCCAGCCTGGGCAACAGAGTAAGACTCAGTCCCTCCCTGCCCTCCCCCCATCAAAAAAAAAAAAAGATTTCAATACGCAGAGCTCAGTTCTATGATGTAGGGTTCAAATTTTAGGCTGCTACTTAATTTTACAGTGCATTATTTTAAATATCATTGTAACTAAAAAATACTCTTACAATTTTATATTTTCAATGGAAATAAAATATATAAATTGGAGTTGTATTTTTAAACATGGTAACTAATGATATAAATTTTAGACTACATTTTTTCTCTAAATAATGGTAATAACTATTTGCTTTATTTCACTATGTAATGAATTAAGAGACACACAGAAAAAAGATAGAACTTCTTCATTACTATTATTTTCCCAGTGAAAGTATATACCCTAAACCAGGACACAACAGAGTGTACTGAGATAGCTTTATTTCCACAAAATTTACAACCCAATGGCTAGTTTTGCATGCTTTTCTCACCGGCTGGATTGTGGCTAATCATGGCCAAGTGTTTTGATGCTGTTGGTTTGGCTCTTAAATGAAACTGGATCCTGACAACAAAGTTCAAGAATTATTGTCGGCTTCTCTGCATAACTTAGAAGCATCTCCAAAGGCATATGTACTATTGCCCTGGCAGACATATATACACGAGTGCAGTGTAACACCTCTATTCTCCATGCTTGGCAAGTTAATGTGGATGTTCATTTTTATAGCCGCTAACTTATTAGCTGTGGATTACGTTGTCACTTTGTGTGTTACATTTCCAAGCATAAGAAGTGTGAGTGAGTTCTAAGACATGTGAAATGAAGGATCAGCTCGCAAAAGCTGGTCTTGAAGGCATCAGAGAGTAGGGATAAAGACTTCATCATGCAGTTCATAGAGCCTGCCAATTTCTTGATTGACAGCTCTCTGTATGGCAAGTCTTGAGGGATTGGGTATTTAAATCTTAATTACAAAAAAGTGTTACAGAATACTAAAAATCATTCAAGGAAACTGGAAAGCTTATAATGTAGCATTCCTCTATTAATCTCTTATACAGAGTAGATTTGATTGACAAGATCCATACAAATAGTGTAAAGGAATTTAGAAAATCAGTACAAAACTGAAGGAAAAATTTAAAACTATGTGCCATAAACGTGTCTTATCTTATAAATTAAATTGCTCCACAATCATGTACGCAAAAATAAAACAGATTAAAACAAACTTTGTTTTAAGATGTGATTCTAGCTGGCCTAATAACTAAAATCTCATTAACAAGATTTAAACAAATAAAATTACAGTATAAACAACTGCTTTGCTTAGAAAAAATATCACAAGAACTTAATACAGAAAAAAAAAAAGAATTTGATTTCAACAGATAGAAATAAACCAACTATAAGGAAAAGTCATTATAATAAAAATTGAGCAACATTCAAGGACATGTCTTTGCATATCCATGTCATTCTCTTGCTAATTCATTAACTTAATTCGTTAACTCAACAAACACTAATTAAGAGACCTTAATTTAGGAGACCTAAATTAAAAGTCCAAACCCATTGCCAAGTGCAGAGAATAGGGAGATAACAATGTCAGGGTCATGGTCCAGTGGAAAAATACTCATGAAAACAGGTCATAGCAATAGAATGTCATTGAAATATGAGTTAAAAGTCTGGATACTTTTTTTCTCTCACATCCCTGTATCCACTCTCTATCCTTCTTATCTTTGCGCTTTTCCTTGGGAAGGCTGATTTATATGACCGTATCAGTGGGTTCTTGTATTAGTCAGAGTTCTTTAGAGAAACAGAACCAATAGGATATGCAGTTGACCCCTGAATGCAGGGCTTAGGGGCACTGACCCTCTGCACAGTCAAAAAATCCATGTATAACTTTTGACTCCCCAAAACCTTAACTAATAGCCTGCTGTTGACTGGAAGACTTCACACAACAGAAACAGTCAATTTACACATGTTGTGTGTTATATGTATTATATACTGTATTCTCATGATAAAGTAAGCCAGAGAAATTGAAGTGTTATTAAGAAAATCAT
This sequence comes from Mandrillus leucophaeus, assembly GCF_000951045.1. Taxonomy (NCBI): domain Eukaryota; kingdom Metazoa; phylum Chordata; class Mammalia; order Primates; family Cercopithecidae; genus Mandrillus; species Mandrillus leucophaeus. The sequence goes on along the minus strand of NW_012104131.1, from coordinate 5,336,718 downwards.
AAGGAAGAAAAAACGTACTTACTATTCATTAAGTGGAAGTGGATCATCATGAAGGTCTTCATCCTTGTTGCCTTCAGGTTGAGTTGGCTGAGGAGGAAGAGGAAGAAGAAGAGCTGGTCTTGCTGTCTCAGAGGTGGCAGAGGCAGAAGAAGAAGTGGAGGAGGTAGAAGAAAAGGCGGGAAGGCAGACAAACTCAGCGTAACTTTTATGGAAAAAAACAATGTATAATCTCTCTCTCTCTCTTTCATATATATATATATATACACACACACACACACACACATATACACATATATACACGAAGGCCCAAGAACTCTGAGAGTAAGTCCTAGTCCAAGTTCTGAAGGCCTAAGACCAGGAGTGCAATGTCCAAGGGCAAGAGAAGATGCAAGTCCTCGCTCAAGCAGAAAGCAAATTCTTTCTTCCTCTGCTTTTTTGTTCTATTGTGGCCTTCAACAGATTAGATGATGCCCGGCTGCACTGGTGAAGGTGACCTTTTCTATTCAGTTTACTGATTCAAATACTCATCTCTTCCAGAAATATTCTTATTCTGTTTCTGGTAAAACAGTGAGAAATAATGTTTTACCAGCTATGTGGGCCTCCCTTAGCCCAGTCAAGTTGACACATAAAATTAACCATCACAATTTCTTTGCCCTTTGGCTGCTAGTTGGGTTCAGCCAATGGGGACCCTGGAAGCAGATAAAAGGAAAGGAAAAGTGTGAGGTGGGTTACTGAGTGTGTCCTTAGCTTCTTCCACAACCTATATCTGTTTCTCAGAAGTCACAATGCCTTTCTAGTAATGTCCTTCAATTACTCATTGGAATGTGCCATGTGTTTCCTGCAAGGCCCTAACTGATACTGATACTGATAAATCCTGCAGGAATTCCAGAAAGACTTCACAGAGGAAGCAGCACTTGAGCTGGGTCTTTATGGAGGAGTAGGAGTTCCTGAGGGCACAGGGGAGAAGCTCCAGGGACTTGAGCAGAGGGCAAGTACATGAAAGAAAGAAAAAAACTAAGATGATTTTGGGTGTGGATTGGAAGGACTGTTTAGACTTAATATAAAGAATATATGCAATAGGGTATTTTGGTGAATTTTTAAGCAGAAGGTAACTGATAATAGTAAAAAGTGGTGTTTCTCAAATATAATTATTATGTTAATCCTTTCAATGAAAATATTTTCGTGGACATTTTCAGGATTGACTTACATTGTTTTTATTGTAATGTGTATCCTGTATGTGTCGGTTTTAACTAGTTATATATAAATTCATTTTCCTTATAATTTTTACACAACTGAAGAACCAAAATCAACTTACATAAAAGATAAAAACAAAACCATGTAAACTGTAAAATCCAAATAAATGTTAATGCAAAGGATGATATTTTGCTGAAATAAATGTGTGAAAAAATGATTGAGTTCATCATTCGTAAAGGAGTTTAATGTGCCTGTAATATCTTGTGTTTTAGGATGATTCACTTCTTCTATCCAGTCTTTTCACTGCTGCAACTTTTGTGTGTCTTCCATCTGTACAATGTGCTGTGATGTCATTTGACCTTCATTTAATTTATTGTCTCCCTCAAAAGTTAGCTGCTTAAACAATGACTGTATGATGCTTATGGATTCTGTGAGTCAGGAATTCAGACTGAGAGCAGTGGGAATGGCTTGTCTTTGCTCCATGATACCGGGAGTTTAGCTGGGAAGACAGGTGCTTTGATCTTGACTGTCACCAGGGACCTCAGCTGCAACTGTTGCAGAAGCCTGTACACTTGCCTTTCCATGAAGCACCAGCTTCCTCAGCATCATACCCTCAGGGTAGCCAGACTTGGCTTCCAAATGTCGCAGTTCACAAAGTAGAAGTCTCCTCATGTCTTCCATTCTTGCTTCAGAAGTCACAGAATGTTACTTCCGCTGTATTCTACTGGTTACAGCAAGCCACAACTACCCAGATTTAGAGTGAGGGGGCACCGACTCCACCTCTCAGTTTCTTGATGAGAAAATGGTCAAAGGCTTTTTTGCTACTTTATAAAACTATCATAGTCTGTGATAATTTATCTTGTTAGACACCAATACAGATTTAGGACACTTAAAAAGCATATTTTTTGTTTTGTTTTGTTTTGTTTTTTTGGTAATGTGGTGACCATCTGAATGACCCAGATGCTTACACTCATTAACAGTATCATAGTTGGGAATTTTTCCTTAAACTTTAAAAATGGTCATTAAGACCAAAAGCTGAGGACAAATGTGGTGGTAAGTATTTCCCACTTTAAAGGGCTCATCATTAGGCATTAAGTACACCATTTAGGACATAAGAAGTAGCAAAATGACAGTTTTCTCCTTTCTCATGGAAAAGAGAGTACAATGAGGTCTGCATGGAGAAACATATAGTGCTTGCTACTCTGCAAACTACACTGCATGGTCACGTGACCAAGGTGGCACTCTGCCATCTGGACATCTACCTCCTTCACCAGCCAGTTGCAAACCACTCATTCTGGCCAAGGGCCAATACTGAACAGCACTTGCGAATCACTTCAAATCCCCTCAGTCTACCTCTTCAGCCACTGTTGTGGTGAACAGTTCCAGCAGACTTAGTAGCTTCCCTCAGGTACCACCAGACAGCAGCTTTCCTTGAGACAGCTTTCCTCCCATGTGCCTCTTGCTTCCTGCCCCACACTTCTCAGGTGCCATGGCTTTGGGTTCCAGTGAGGACCAGGTTGGCACTCATGCATGCACAGCCTGGAGGTGTGCGGAAATGAATGCCTACAAAGCCATGTCTGATGCAGGAGGTGGAAACTGACGAATCAATGCTTTCCCTTTTTATTGCGTGGCAGCATTCTAAGATACATTTCAGAAGAATCCCCAGAAGGTCCTGTGGATTGAACATCAGTCACCCATAATGGCAGCCAGTTTGTAAACACACCCTTTGATTGATTTTCCCTTTCTCTTGTTTCACTCTCCCAGGTTCTAACCCCTGCACTCCAGACTCATTTCCCAGATAAACTACCCACATGCAAGGCTTTATTTCAGGGTCTTCTTTCTGAGATCCAGACTATGCTAAAGTCCATAGAGCTGGAGCTGCAGCTGCAGGTGGGAATTCATATTATAGGTGCTCAAGGAACATTGCTCCAACTCAAGACCAGCAGTGAGGGGAAAGAGAGGGTTCCAGGAGAGCTAGGCTGGGGCTCCTGTGACCTTAAGGCCCCAGTCTCTGTCTTCACCTGTACTGCATATCTGTCCGTTTCTGGCTGATGTGCTCATTAGTGGCATGGAAACTAGACAAGGTGGCTACTCTGTAAGGCATAAATGTATTCTGTAAACTAGAACTTCAATATGATTTAAAATAATTAATATGTGTGGTAATTTCCTTCCAAGGTGGATTCTAATGGTTCTTGTCTCCTCAAAGTCATGCCCTACAGTCCCCTTCCACAGTGGATAAGGCTCACTGACTAATCAGTAGGATATTGCGGAAACAACATCAAGTGTTCTATTCAAGACTAGGTCATGAAGAATACTGTAGCCTCCACCTTGATCTCTTGAATCCCTTGCTCTGGAAAAACCAGCTGCTAAGTCATGAGAACATTCAAGAAGCCCTGTGGAGATGTCCATGTGGCAAAAAACCAAGGCCTCCTGCCCACAGCCAGCAACAACCTACCAGCTGTGTTAGTTTTCTATTGCTACTATAATGAATTACACAAACTCAGTGGCTTAAAACAACACAGATTTATTATCTTACAGTTTTGGGGATCAGAAGTCTAAAATCAGTCTTACAAGGCTAGTGAAGGGGTTGGCAGGGCTTCTGGAGACTCTTAGGGGAGAATGTGTTTTCTTGCCTTTCTCAGTTTTTTGAGGCTACCTTCATTCCATGGCTCATGAGTCTTCCCTTGTATCACTCCAACCTCTTGCTTCTGTCTTCACATCTTCTACTACTCACCCTACTCCTCTTGCTTCCCTCTTAAAAGGATCCCTATGATTACATTGGGCCCACATGGATAGTTGAGTATAATCTTCCACCTCAAGATCTTAATATAATCACACCTGCAAAAACCCTTTTAACGTATTAACAAATTTTTGGGGATTAGGACAGGGACATCTTTGATGTGGCCGTTATTCAGTCTACCACACCAACTATGAGAGTGAACCACCTTGGAGGCAGACCTACCGTCACCACCCAAGCCTTCAGATGATTTGCAGCCTCTGCTGACAACTGGACTGCAAAAATGCCCAGCTAAGCCATTCCTAAAATCCTGATCCACAGAAACTTTGTGAGATGATACAAAGTTTGTATTCTTTTGTTGTTTGTTATATTGGTTTGTTTTATTATTTTGTTTTTTATGATTGTTGTAAGCCATTAAATTGTGGGATGACTTGTTACCCAGCAATAGATAATACAAAATGGAAAAGTTTATTAATATTTAAAAGTCTATTTACATTTTCATAGGAAATTTTAATACTAGATTTATTAAGGAAGAAATGACTTAGATTCTTTAGATTCTCAGATTCTATATTATAATTTTAGCTGTTGGAAATATTTGATGAGTTGTAAATAAATGAATTTACATTTTTACCTACTTAAAAGAATAAAGTTTTTATTGATGCCAAATTGCAAAAAATATAAAGAGAGATTGTAAAATCTTATTCTGGGCCTGGCATAGTGGTTTACACCTGCAATACTAGTGCTTTGGGATGGTAAAGAGGGAGAATCCCTTAAGGCCAGGAGTTCAAGACCAGTCTAGGAAACATAATGAGACCCCATCCCCACACAAAAAATTTTTGTTTAAAGTTAGCTAGGCTAGGCATAGTGGTACATGCCTGTAGTCCTAGCTATTCACAAGGCTGAGGTGGGAGGATTACTTGAGCTGGGGAGTTCAAGGCTGCAGTGAGCTATGAGTGCACTGTTGCTCTCTAGCCTGGGCAACTGAGTGAGACTCTGTCTTAGAAAAAAAATAAAAATCTTATTCTGGGCGGATGGAGGGCAGTGAGGGAGAACAGGGAGTGAGTGCCAATGAGCATGGGTTTTCTTTTGGGGATGGTGAAAATGCCCTAAAATTAGATTGTGGTTAGGGCTACATAACTCTGTGATATCAAACTTATATTAAAAACCACTGAATTACACAACTTAAATGGACAAATTATATATCATATGAATGATATCTCAATAAAGCTGTTAAAAAATCTTATTCAGGCATAAGTAATCTGAAGTTAGAAGTCAGGAAAATGGTTTCCCTGTGGAGGGGAGAAGTGACTAAGGAAGCACCAAGTGGGCTCTGATGAGAGTTTTATTTTATTTTATTTATTTTATTTTTGAGACAGACTCCCTCTCTGTCACACAGGCTGGAGGCTGGGGTGCAGTGAGTGGCATGATCTCAGCTCCCTGGGACCTCCGCCTCCTAGGTTCAAGCGATTCTCGTTCCTCAGTCTCCCAAGTAGCTGGGATTACAGGCACATACCTCCATGCCCAGCTAGAGAGTTTTATAAAATATCTGGCTGCTGGCAACATGGATGTATTCATTCTGTGAAAATTATTAGGTACTTACAATTTACCTCCTCTTCTGTATGATTATTACACTTCAATAAGTTTTACCTTTAAAAAATACACAAAAAAGCCAAAATGGCATTATGCAAATCCTAGTTATCAGTGATGTGTATAGGAGTACATAAAAATCATGGTTCTATCAAACAATGAAGGATATGCATAGAAACAAAAATTGTGACAGGAACGATGACCTTCAGAGTAGGTTTACTCACCGTTCCTGTATGCACATTACTCTTTCATAACAAAATAGTTTATTTTAAAACATTAGTATATTAATGTGGCATGTATAGAAACTTATCATTCTAATAGTTATTACTAGAAAAGCCATGTTTAGAAAGTACATGGAGGCACTTCATTTCAAAAATCTGGTATAAAGATTCTGTTCAAAGAAGCAAACTCCCTTCACTTCTTACTGAATATTTTGAAAAAATTTCATTTGGAAGATTTACAAAAATTCAATATTTAGTATCCTCTCTCATGCATTGTATTGTGTTTTATCATAATATAATGGTATAACATAAAAATAATGTAATACATTTTGTACCAGTCCCCAGAAAACCTTCAGGTTCATTCATGCCCACAACTAATATCATTTTATATGTTTATGAGATATTGAAAAATCTCTAGGACACGGTTTTCAAAACGTAGATGTCAAGAACTATGAAGTATCTGAGATTTAATCTTACTTCAAGCTAGTAGGTCAGCCTGGCACAGTCACAGATGCTGGCAGAAGCCATGAGATTCCTGTATCAGAGACAACAGTCTATTATTCACAACCATAGCAGTAGCCAGAGTACCATCAGTTTTTCACTAAGTTCATGAAAGCCCATTTCCAACATAGCAACATGAAAAGTATCAGGTGATATCTCCACATGCAATGGACTGTGTTTTAAGAGAGGAACTCCAAGCTGTGGGGAACAAAATCTTTTATAACGGGTATTAGTCTTTTTTTAAATAAACTTTGTCACAGAGGGAGACATTATCTTTATTTTTATTTGACAGTAAACAAACCTGCCCTTTGCTCTGGAGGTAAATATTGTCTATATTCCCAAGATTGTTCACTATATAAACATCCTTGAAAAGATAGTCTCCATCAAAAACAGTTGGCGCCTATGCTGAAAGGCACACAGAAACATGAGAGATTAATGGAGAATTATATCCCAACAGTTGATGGGGAGCTCTAAAGGTCCAGGAGACCTTTACATGGGGACCCTATTAGGCCAAAACTTTTATAATTATGCTAAAATATTATTTTCAGTTTGCACTTTCATTCTCTCATGAATTTACAGTGGAGATTTTTAGAGGCTTACATGAAATGAGATGATGGCTATGTTTTTAAAGTTTCTGTTTTAATTGCTAATACAGTAGATCTCAATAGACATGGTCCACATAAACAAACACTCTTTGAGATCTTCAGTATTTCTTAGGATGGCAAAGAAGTCCTGAGACCAAAAAGTTTGAGAACTGCTGCCTCGAGACAATCAAGAGAGAGAGAAGACCTTGGAGTGCTGTTTGTATGAGACTCTCTCTCTGAGTGGGAGGGGCCTCTGAGACAATTGCTTCCAGAGATTGAGGGTACTCTAAAGGGAAGAAGAAGGGGAGTCAATATTTCTTTCCTGAGCACATGCCTGCTTATGTAGTTGATTGCTGAACTGCTACTATGCTAATCCGAGCAGAAAGAGCAGAAATTCGAAGAGAAATGACAGGGTGGTGTGAAGAGCCAACAATGCAATTGTGGGCACTTCTGTTCACTGATGTGGGAAGGGTGCATTGTTTTCCTGAGCCACTCAAATGCTTTATGCAATAATCAAGCGTCAGTCATCTTGCCAGCTCCCCTTTCCCAAAGGGCTGTCCTCTGGATGAAGCTGCAAGAGACTGTGGGGTAGGTCACTCGGGAAAGGAGGTGAAAGCCATGGACATTCCAGTAAGTGCTAGTGTATGTTTGACTTTCCAAGAGAAAAAAGAAAGTAGACTAGAGTTGTAATTTTTGCTGATTTCTGTAGTGTAAATTTTCTCACCGTGGTCGATTTCAAGCTACCAATGGATTAACAACCAGCTCACAAAATTCCTGAAAATTTAACAATTGGCTGATAGGAGCCAACTTTAGTGTATAACTGGATAAAGAGATTGGAATAAGTGGAATCAGGACAGCTATCCTATACCCAAAACAATGAGGTGAGTGGGTTCTCCCACAAGAACACACTGTGCCCCAAAGTGAATTTGCACTGTGTCCCCCCAAAGAGCTAGTGTCTGGACTTCTACCACATCAAGAAAGTGTAGCCCAGAGAGAACCATATGACAGCATTTATTAAGCAGGACTCAATTATCCCTTTACATAACTCCTATTCCTCCACCCACCCAGTCACCTAGACAGTGGGGACACCAAAAGAAAGTAAGGACCACACCTTTTATGTCCTTCAGGTTTCAGGCCATGGGTCAAGCAGCATGAGCTCTGGGCAGAGGAGGGAACTCTATGAGAATAATGATTTAACTGAATTAAAATAAATTAGGCTGGAAGTAACCTAAAAGTACCTGATAAGGAAGGTTTATCCTAGCACAATTGAATGCGGCAAATTGGAGGAGAAAAAAAAAAAAAAAACTGTTTTAGGTTTGAATGCTTCCAGTTGAGACTGCTTGATAAACTAATTATGTGCATATTTTATTGATTTGAAGTTCAGCATTAAGATAAACACCAAACAAAAACAATCTCCTAGATAACAGGGAGAAAGACACTCTAAATACACTGAAATGGAGAGGTGAGTTGTAGAAGAGAACTGTGGGACTGGCTGAGGCACAAGAGGCAGGTTCCTACTGTGTCCTGGGGTCAGGTGCTATGGGGACAAATTTTCAGGCATGGCCATCAAAGTTTTGGTCCTTTGGAATCAGAGAATCCCACTTTTCTAAGATAGGCAATAAGTAACGTGAAGAGGCCAGCACAGAGCAAAGGTTGAATGTACGGTCTTCAGGGGCTTAATTGTTCCACTTATGTTTCTAAGATTTATCTGTAGTCAGCTGTGTATAGCTGTAGTTCACTCATTTCCCTGATGTGTCTTCTATTGGGTGAATATATCTATTCTTCTTCTTCTTCTTTTTTTTTTTTGGACAGAGTTTTACTCTTGTTGCCCAGGCTGGAGTGCAATGGCACGATCTCAGCTCACTGCAACTTCTGCCTCCCAGGTTCAAGCGATTCTCCTGCCTCAGCATCTCGAGTAGCTGGGATTACAGGCATGTGCCACCACGCCCGGCTAATTTTGTATTTTCAGTAGAGACGGAGTTTCTCCATGTTGGTCAGGCTGGTCTTGAACTCCTAATCTCAGGTGATCCACCCACCTTGGCCTCCCAAAGTGCTGGGATTACAGGCATGACCACTGCCCCAGCCCTGACTATTCTTTAGTTGATGGATATTTGTATTGGTTTCAGTTTTGTGTTATAATTGTGCATATCATTGTGAATATTGTCATGGTATATATGTCAGGGATGCTATGAGGAAGAGGACAGGTATTTAAAATCTTTTAATTCTGAAATTGGTGGTGGACTTCATAATGGTTTATTTTATTGGTATTCTTTATAGTTTTTATATATAAACTCCTATGGTCAGGAGTTTGAGAGCAACCTGACCAATATGGTGAAACCTCGTCTCTACTAAAAATACAAAAATTAGCTGGGCTTGGTGGCGGGCACCTGTAGTCCCAGGTACTAGGGAGGCTGAGGCAGGAGAATCGCTTGAACCCAGGAGGCAGAGCTTGCAGTGAGCTGAGATCATGCCACTGCCCTCCAGCCTGGTGACAGGGCAAGACTCCATCTCAAAAGAAAAAAAATATGTTATTTTGTAGGTATCAAATATTACATTTTAAAAGATAATATAGTGCTATGGAGAAAATAAGTAGAAAGGCAGAAAACAAAATGAGATATTATGATATTATTTTTATAAAGCTCTAAAGCAAGCAAAACAATGTTATTATTGTTTTAATTTAATTTAATGTAACTTAATTTGGGAGAGCTAAGTAATTAAACATGAGGCCAAAGTACATAAGAAAGTGGCAGTCTTTTATTGCAAATATGCACACACACTCAGGCGAAGTTCTCTGGTCCTCAGGTGTGGGGGGCCAGGGAAGTCGCGCCGGCGCTCTCGGGTGATGTTCTCCGGTCCACGAATGTGGGGGGCCCAAGAAGTCACACCGGCTCTGGCCGGCAGCGGACTTTTATGCCTGGGAGCTGGAAGGGGAGGAGTTTGGGGCGTGTGTGTAGGAGTGGCTTCTTGAATTTCGGTGTCCTCGGCTTGACGTCATTCTGCACATGCTCAGTTGATTTGGTTCTTTTCCCGGGGGCGGGAAAATCTGTGAAGAAGAACCCGGAAACAACAGGGACTGCTCCATCTTGTTCACCTTCCTCCATCTTGTCCCTTTTCCTTCACCCAAACAGTCCAACTTCTTATTCATTATAAGAATTTAGGGCGCCGTGGTCTGTCTGGCTGCTTCCTGCTGTTAAGGGGCGTAGTTAGGGTCTGAGGTTGGCAGTTGGGTGTAGGGATGCAGGAGCATTTGGTTGAAGGTGACTCGGGTGATCTCTTGGACCTTGGCTTGGAGAAATTTTATTAGAATGGGAGCAAGACATAACATAAGGCAGAGGATTAGTATGGGAATTAGGAATGGAAGCATCTGCTGTACTACAAGCAGTAGCCATACTGGTGGTCCGGGGGTTAAGGGGGCGTTAAATTGTTGAAGCTAGGGAAACCCCGATAATTAAGGGAAGAAAAACAGCCCGCTTTTGGATGTTATTGCTGGAGCTGAGCTGGGAAGCTAGTTCAGACAATTCTCCTTCGCTATATAGGGTTAAGCTAGGCACTAAAGATACCGGAATGCAAAGGGACTGGGTGATGGAGGTATGGTTAAGAGTTTTAGATAGAGTTTGGTTACACCAAAAGTAGCCTCCAACAGGGGCCGTCTGGGTCCTGCTGGGAGCTTATGTGCAATTACACCATGAAGAGTTTGGCGTAGAGTAGCAAAAAGGAATCTCTGTTTCACTCTGTCTCTCTTCATCTCTGTCTCTGTTCATCTCTATCTCTTCATCTATCTCTCTCTGTCTCTCTTCATCTCTGTCTCTCCTCATCTCTGTCTCTCTCCATTTCTGTCTCTCTCCATTTCTGTCTCTCTCCATTTCTGTCTCTCTCCATCTCTGTCTCACTCTGTCTCTCTTCATCTCTGTCTCCCCATCTCTGTCTCTCTCCACCTCTGTCTCTCTCTGTCTCTCTCTCTGTCTCTCTTCATCTCTGTCTTTCCCCATCTCTGTCTTTGTCTCTCTCCACCTCTGTCTCTCCCCATCTCTGTCTTTGTCTCTCTCTCTCTCTGTCTCTGTATCTCTTTGTCTCCATCTCCATCTCCGTCTCTGTCTCTCCACCTCCGGCTCATTAAGGCTGCTCCCCTCACCAACTCCCCTACCTCCTGGCTTCTCTGTATCTCTGACTCAACAGGGACTGAGTGCCGCAGAGGCCCTTGGGGAGGTCTGGGCTTTCTACTGCCTTCTGGTTATAGCCTCTCCTTCCCTGTATCTGTCCTTCATCCTGGCCTAATGAGTCCACCTTTTATTTAGGGAGAGGGCAGAGTGACAACCCTGGGTGGTGGTGGGGGGGGACAATCTGCAGTGCCCTGCATGACTGAGTGTATCTGGTTGTCTGTAGACCAGGTTTAGAATCTCCATACAAAGTTAGGATTAGTAGGAGTAACTAGGGGAATTAGAGTGAACCATAATAATGATGACAAAGGTGTAGAGGGTAAGTTCAACATTGCCGAAATCACAAAGGGCACCCTGCTAGGTCTTCTATGAGAGTAAAAAGTTGGGAAACCTACTGGTTGGGGGATGGGTCGGGAAGGAGGGTGTCTATGGGGTTTATGAGGGAAAAGTCAGTTAAGTTAAGATGAAGAATGGTGAGGAAGCGGGAAAATTTGAGGAGGGTGTTGATCCTTGAGTAGAACCTGGCCACCTGGAGAAAGGGAAGGGGAATAGATGTTTTGAGTTAGGTTAAGATGTTTCATCCGAAGAGGGGGGTGGGACAAGAGGGCATGATGAGGAAAGAGTGGGCAAAGCATGCATAGTCCAGGCAGTAACTTAGCATTGGGGTCTGGCGAGGGTTAGACGGTTTACCGTCTACCTTAGCTACTGAGATAGTGGATGGCTGGCTAGGACCTCCATAGGTTGACAAAACAGAATAGGTAGCCTCCGTATTGATGAGAAAAGAAATTGGCTTACCCGCTAGCTGTAGAGTTACCGTAGGCTCGGCGAGGGTGATCAGGGTCTCCGAGTGTGGGCACCGTCAGTCGTCGTCCAAGTGTAGGAGCTGGAAGGAGCCTTCCGGCCTTTGAGGAGAGGCACCACGTTGAGGCGCAATGCCTTCCCTGCTGGCGGGGCAATCAGACTTCCAGTGTCCTTCCTGTTGGCAGGTTGGGCATGGCGTGGTAGGCAGGCGAGGATTTGGACACCTTTTTGCTAAAACATATTCATCAGCTTTAACTTAGTTTATTGTCCAGATAGGACTCTTCCAACTTCAGCACCAATGTAAATTATGTCTTCTAAATTGAGGACAAGCAGCTAGAATCTACAGTCTACCTTAAAGTCTCAATTTTTACCAAGTATCATACTAGGATTCCATGCTTATTTGACATCTTCCTATGGTAGAGTTTTGGACACCTTAAGTTCCAGAAATAGGTATAAAGATTAACTCTTCACTTTCCTTTTTTCTCAGGATGTTAGTTATATGATATACCATAATTTTTGTTATAAAAGCAATACATGTTCATTACAGTAAATTTGGAAAAACATAAGGAAGGAAAAATCACCCACATCCCAACCATCTTAACTATGTTCATGGGATTCTTTCTAGTCTTGTTTCTGTGAGTGTATTTATATATGTACCTGTGTGTGTATAGGCATGTGTATTTTAACAAAGATTGGGGATGCTCTACATACACTGGTTACGTGGTCTGCTGTTTACTTAACTCGAATACTTTCCATTTACAAAGATTCTTTGAAAGCATAGTTTTCTTTTTTGTTTTTTAGTTTTGTTTTTGTTGTTGATTGTTTTTTAGGTACATGGTCTCACTATTTTGCTCAGGCTGGTCTCGAACTCTTGAGCTCAAATGTCCCTCTTTCCTTGGCCTCCCAAAGTGCTAGGCTTACAGGTGTGAGTCACCATGACTGGCTGAAAGCATAGTTTTTAATTGCTGCCAAGTACTTAGTTGTACACAACATTTATAAATCCTTTTGTTATTTTATTTTTAAATGCGTAATCACTTTGACAATCACATGGTGAAGCCTAGGCTAGTAGTCAGGACTACAGCTCTGAATCCAATGTTTATTTAACTATTATAAATACTTGAGGCTAGGTATGATGCTTGTTTGTCCTGGTTACTCACTAAAGATGGTCCCTTAACTAACCACACTTACATTCATAGCCTTGGGTCATCTTCTCCCACAGTGAATCTGGGCTTGTCCTGGATAGTCGATAGAATTCAGTGGAAGGGAGGCTGCATGACTTCGGGCTAGGTTGTAAGAAGCCTTACAGCTTCTGGCTTGGTTTCTGTGCTCCAGAAAAACTTGGAAGACATCTGACTGCCTGAGGTTGCCTTGCTTAAGGAAGCCCACGTTGGCCAGGTGCATAGGCCATATGCACAGAGAGAGAGAGAGAGAGAGAGAGGGAGAGAGGGAGGGACAGAAGAAGGGGGAGAGAGAGAGAGAGAGAGATAGAGAGACAGACAGAGAGAGAGAGAGAGAGAGAATGGTCTAGACAGCTCCAGATGTTTCTAGCCATCTCAGCTGCGGGCACACAAAACAACTTGGATGTCCAGACCAGTCAAGCCTTCATATGCCTCTAGCCCCAACCACTATATCTTTGTCACTACATGAGCAATGCCAAGTGGGAACTGTCCAGCTGAGTCCAGTGAATTCACTGAAAGAGCATAATGAATTGTAGTTTTAAGGCACTGAGTTCTGAGGCGGTTTGTTACACAGAAACAGAAAATCAAAACACTGCTTCACTTCTGTGTCTTCAGCACCTGGCATGAGGCTGGTGTACTTGGTGTATTGTAAACACTTCAAAAACATTTGTTACATGAGTAAATAAGCTTACAAGATTACTTGCACACACAAATAATATGTGTATAATTATGAAATTTCCTTATAATTAAAGGCTAAGAAAATAACTCACTTTCTATTTTGTTATTTCTTGTTTTTCTCAGTTTCATTTTCCACTGGACTGACTGGGTCAATAAACATTGAGTTGGTGTTTGTACAAACACAGTAGAGCCAAATGTCATAAATGACTGAAATTTTTCCTTTCTTCAGAGTCCCACTTCTTTGATGAGATAGGCAATGTGTTACAGGATGGCCCAGTGCAGAGCAAAGGCTCAGCAAGTATTACCATTTCTTGTTGTTCAGACTCCTGGTTGCAGGAGCCTCAGTGTTCGCACAACCACACTGCACAGCTTCCAGGGAGATTTCTGCACATCTGAAGCATCACCTAAAATAAAGAACATTCTATGCCACTCAATATCAAAGTCTCTTTAGATGTTAGCGCAGGCCCTGAGATGGGCTCTGTCATGTATGAGAGGGCACCCCTTCCACTCTGAACTTGTACCATCTTGCCCCAACCATTGAGAAATGTGGCAAGCATAAGCAAACCTTAGAACTCCCACAAACAATTCCCATAAACACAAATCTCATTCCGAGGGAAAATTTTAGTAGAAATTACAAGCACCAACTTGAGACTTCTATAAAAACGACATGAAACACATTGGAAAAGGTGGGCCTACCTAGGTTTCTGCCAAATTTCTAATTCACAAAGTTTTGCACTCTTCTCAGGGTTGTTATGGAGTCCTGGCCACTTGCTGTGTACAATGGGAGATGCCTGGAGAGGCTCCTTCTCACTTTAACTTTTTTTCTAACTAATCTAATTCTGATTTCAGCTTTCAACATTTCAGTGCTCAGATTATTCACTTTAAACGGGCAACCCATGGGCTTTCTTCTCTGTTCTCCCAGAAACTGTGGAAGCTGAGTGGCTTTCCATAATATGCGCTACTTGGTCTCACCCTGAAGCGGAGAAGACTTTGCCTTGTACAACTTCAAAAGGCCCTTTGATAAGTTGTTTTGGCTTCTTACTTAAATATAGAGCAATCCAGCTTATTATCACTTCCAGTTTGTTTTTAAAATAAATTCTTCCTTTATCACACCTTTAAATCCATCTAAAGAAAGTTTAAGTTCTCTTTAAACAATTAAGAAAAGTCACCCAAGGTATTAGCTGCAGCAAGGGTGAGACTTGTGGTGTGATGCAATGTCTTTCAGGGTCCCCTCTGCTCCAGAGTCTTGTCCCTTAGTCTTAAAATGCAGAATATTCAGTTAACTGGCCACCTACGGAGTCTTACTGCATGCAGTAATTCACATTTCCTCGTAACATACTTTTATTACTACTTTGTAATACTATAGCAGTGTGAACGTCCTGTAGGGAGCCTGAACTGTGAGTATTTTGATAACCTTTCTTTATGGTCATGCTTGGTTTAATTTGGACATGATTCAGGAAAAAGAAAAGAGAGAAAAAAAAGGGCCAGATCATGACAGGCTAGTTCTGAATGGTCAAACCCAGCAGGCCCCTTGGTGGAACAGTGGGCCAACCTGAATCATTTGCAATGAATGACGAACCAGGTCAAAGCCCAGAGCAACTGCTGCTATAGGCATACTCTATCATCCACAGAATATTTATTGTTATTAAGCCTCATATTAGTGTTCCTTCATGTGTAGTTTGAGAAGTGTTGATTTAGACAAAATGGATTGAAACAATATCTTTAGTCTCCACTTTAAAGATTCAGCTGAGTGTCAGTTGCTCCAGGGAGCCTTATCTGACCCAGAGCAGTTTATCTCTATTATACCACTATTGTGCAATGCAGTGCTGTAGTTAGATGTCTGTTCCCCCACTGCATTTCTTTCTCCTGTTCTCCTTGAATACACTAATCACAAGTTTGGCTTTGAAGAGTTCATGAATGGATGGATGGATGAATGAATGAATGAATGAGTGAATGTGGTGTCAGATGTGTAATATTGGAAGAGCAATGACCACAATGGTAGCTGTAGAACTCCAGAACTTCTCCTGAGTAGTAGTGATAGTATTATCCTTTTTGCAAGGTTGTTGAGGAGTAAAACAATGAGATAATCTGTATTATTTTATTTAGCAAATGTATAATTGAGTGTCTACTTGGAGGCAAATACTGTACAAATATTCCAAAGCGCTTTAAAAATGATATCGTTTCTCTTTATTTTATAATAGAATTTGGTTGGCCAGTTTCTCTAAGTGTACATACACCACTAGGCAGGGTGGCTTTCCATTGTTCTCTAACATCCTGTTTTTAGATTTTCCAGCTAGGAATTCACATTTCCTCATAACATACTTATATTACTACTTTGTAATACTATAGCACTATGAACGGTCCTGTAGGGAGCCTGAACTGTGAGTATTTTGATAACCTTTCTTTATGGTCACGCTTGGTTTAATTTGGACATGATTCAGGAAAAAGAAAAGAGAAAAAAAAAAAAAACAGAAAAAGCAACACTGCAGATTTTTTTTTAATAATTCAACATAATCCTTTAAGGATGCAATGCTATTTTATTTTAATTTTTTATTTTAGTTTTTATTATGCTTGGTGTGTTTAATTAGAGTGGTTTGGATACAGAAAACAAGTTTGATAGAAATTTGAATTTAACTTTGTTTGGCAATTGGATACCAAAGACAAATGTAAGAAATATTTTCAAAATTTGAGAACATTTTGGTTCTTAAAAAGTATGTATTATGTAAGTTAATGTTTACATGGCTTTGAAATGGTACAGGCACTAATGTATGACTGAAAGGAAAACTTAGAGAAAAAGGCATCTTCACTTAGGAACAGCTGAATTTGGGAACTAACAAGAGCAAAGCAAATAATTCAGTTAGTTGTTGCATGGAATAAATTTACTATGGTAAAAACACCATTTACTTTGAGAACATTCCTATATTTTTCAAAATAACTCATAACATCATTTTGTATAATGGATGAGTTTCTTTTAGTGGTCATGGTTTCATAATTTGTAAAACCTAAAAAATGTCTAACCTTCTAGTTAGTTTTTATTTTTGTACTTCTTTTAGAAGTACAAAATTCTATGCTATGACATATTAATTTGCTATGGATTGAGTGTTTTAAATTCCAACAGATATGGCTTCCAAAGGCACTCAAATAAGCAGGCAGAAAGGACAGAGTCATTGAATCCCAACAGTTATTTAAGTCAAATGGAGCGTATGTGATCACAGCTTGGATTGTGGTTCTGAACCAAGGCAAAGGTTGAGTTTCAAAACTACGAAGTTAGAGTCTCAGACTCATTTTCATAGAAACCCTGATGTAAATGACACATAAATTCCCAATTTAATGGGTATGGTTGCTGGAAGGGTAACCCCAAATCTGAAGTTGGGGACTTGTCTCATTGGTGATGACTGTACTTGAAGGGTTGTTTGTAGTATTGAGTGAGTGGTCTCCGTGGTCCTCATGTCCTGAGGCTGAAGCCCTGTCAAGGGAGCTGCACAGCCTCGTGTGGAGGACCATGAAGGTTCGATTCTGGAAAAGGTGTCAAAGGCAGTAGCTGCTTCAGGCAGCAGACGGCTGCAGAGGGAGAGTTTCGGGTTCTGTTGCTAGGGTGTTGTGGTAGTTGTAGTCCAGAGACTTGGAGCAACACTGGGGAAGACTCGGATGGTATTAGAAGACATGCTTGTGGGAGATGCTGCCATGTCAGAGACAGGGCAGGTGTGACTGGGCTGCATATCCTTCATAAGTCCTGTCTCTAAGTCATGCTATTCTGGTTACTCAGCTGAGTAAAAAATGACCCCAAATCTAGAGGTGGAAAACAAACTTTTATCATGTTCATGGATTCTTTGGACAGGGGACTGCGAGGGCAGTTTTTTTCTATGAGGCCAGGAGCCATATCCAGAAGACTCAAAGGCTGGGGCTGGAATCATCTGAATGCTTGCTCACTCACATGTCTGGGGGGTGCTTCTGGCTGTTGCTGAGGGTATTTCTAGGACTATTGCTGTGGACTAAATGTTAGTGTCTCCCACAGATGTGTATGTTCAAATCTAATCCACAGTGGGATGACATTTGGAGGTGGAGTCCCTGGCATGTCATTAGGTCAGGAGCAAGGAAAACTCATTAATGGAGTTAGTGCCCTTATAAGAAGAGGCCAGAGAGCCAGCTCATTCTCCTTCCACCATCTGAGGACATAGCCAAACGTGGCTCTCTGTAAACCAATAAGAGATCACTCACTAGAACCTGACCCTGCTAGCACCATGATCTTGGAATTTCAGCCTCCAGAACTGTAGGAATAAATGTTTGTTGTTTGAAACACCCAGTTTATGGTATTTAGAGCCGTCCAAGTTGACTAAGCAGCTGTCAAGTGGAATGGCTACACATAACTCCTCCATTTGGGATGGGCTTCCTATCAACATGGTGGCTGGTTTTCAAAGATAAGCATCTTAAACAGGGATGGCTTCATGGGTTTGTGTCCTGTGTAGTTACACAAGGCTAACACACAGAAGAGGGCTCTGTGCTTGCCACTCTTTTGGAAGTCTTAATTTTGAATAAGAGGCTGCTCATTTTCATTTTCTCCTGGGTTCCACAAATTTCATCACTGGTCCAGATTAAGACAGACAGAGATAGAGAGAGAGAGGAGAAAAATAGAAGGGGGCGGGGAGAGGAACTAGTCAAAAGCTATATTGCCTTCTTTTACTTCATCTAGGAAGTCAGGCAGCATCATGTCTACTACATTGTATTTGTTAGAAGCAAGTCATTGAGGTGTCCCATATTCAAAGGGAAGATAATAGATTCCACTGCTTGATGGAAGGATGTCAAGGTTCTGGGAGAGTATGTGGGAACATAAATATTGCTATGGCCATTTTTGGAAAATACAATCTGCCACAAATGCTCTGCATATATTTCTGCAGGTGCCACCTACTGGGGTAGTTTTTATTTTGTTTCTTGTGTAATAGAGTGTTAAAATTAAAGTTAGAGACTGAGACACCAAGATAGAATTGATGTGATATTCCAAAGCCAGATCACAGTATGTGAAATTTACATTCCACGACTTGAATCCCCTCAACCACTTTCAGAATGGAAAGAGTTGACGTGGAGGAGAATTTTGAAATGACTTATTTGGAAAGATCAGTTGCTCCATTCAGGTTTACCCCATGTTTAGTAACGGAGACCTCCAGGAGTTCATTTGGAAAGTTCTGAATCACCTTCCTTAAAGCTAGAAGCAACTTAAGCTGTAAAAAGTCAAAAAGGGTAAAGGCAAGAGGATAAGGCATTATCTTTATTTTTTATTAAAAATCTTGTATGTTATTAAAAGTTTGTATTTATTTTTTCATTTAAATTCACAGCTTTATTTTATTAAAATTAGCATTTTTTTCTTTCTTTCTTTATTTTTTGAGACAGAGTTTTTGCTCTGTTGTCCAGCTTCGAGTGCAGTGGCACGATCTTGGCTCACTGCAACTTCCTTCTCTGGGAAGTGATTGATTCTCCTGCCTCAGCCTCCTGAATAGCTGGAATTACAAGTGAGCACCACTACGCCCAGCTAATTTTTTTTTTTTTTGTATTTTTAGTAAAGACGAGGTTGTCACCATGTTGGCCAGGCTGGTCTCGAACTCCTGACCTCAAGTGATCTGCCCACTTTGGCTTCCCAAATCGCTGGGATTACAGGTATGAGCCACTGTGCCCAGCTTAAAATCAGTGTTTTTAAAAGGTGATTTAATCAGTAAGGTATTTATTATCACCATATAAAACAGACCCAGATAGGGGCCTCCATGGTTAGGGAAGTTTGTAATTTATAGGCTCAGCTGATACAACATAAGGGTGATAGCAGATTTGACCACATCTACAAAAAATACTCATCTTTCCAAGAAGTCCAGACTAGGCACCCCTTGAGGTCCCTAGGCCATTGCCAAGCCTTCTCAGAGGTGATGGGAAGGAATCTGTTCTAATGGGCCCAGGACAATCCTGAATCCTCTCCAGAAAAGTGGAAGGGCGGCCAGGGAGCTGCTTTGCCTATGCACATGGAGATGACCTTCACAAACATTGAATCCAGGCAGAATGGAGAGCTTATACCTTCAGATTCCAAAGGGTAAAGGAATATTTTCTGTGGACTAGCTCTGTGTGGGGTGATTGGGCAAGTGAGACAGTGTGGGTTTTTTATGAATTTGTCCAAGGGCCCTAGATGGTTGAAGGGCCAGAAGCCAGAAGTTGAAGTTAATATCAGATAATTGAGGGCTGCAGAAGGACTCATGAGTAACCCCTGACTAACCATTCTGGTTTGCCCAGATCTCAGAAGTTTCACAAGATGTGGGACCTTTAGGCTAGAATGGGAATATTCCTGGACAAGCTGGGATGGATGGTCACCCTACCTACCTTGGACCACCCATAATAAGATGCATTAACCCAGGACAGGACTGCAGGGCAGGGGCCCACCAGGGACCCTACAGGATGCCCGTGAAAGTGCCCATGAAAGAAAGACTCATCTGCAAACGTTTGCCAGGCCTGGAAAGCCCAAAGCCAGCACAAGAAGGACATTTCCTGGCCCTTTACCATGTCTCTCTTCTGGCTCTGGCATTAACCCAGAAACTGGCTAGCAAGCTGCGGGAGGGCATCAGAAGGGAGGAGGGAAAGCACTAGGTGGAGAATAAAGCATAAGCCATCCACAGTGGAGCAGCTGAGGTACAGGGACAGGAAAAGGTTTAGTGCTAAATCAGTTTCAGTTTCTGGTTATGTAAGATGTTCTGATTACTGAATTCCACTCACTTGTTACTAAAGGGATTGTAGGATGTTCTTGTCCTCAAATACACATCCAAGAGTATCTAGAAAAGTCCTGGGATGCACCTGAATGTTCAAGTAGGGGCAAGGGAAGCTTAACTCTACTGAACACATGAAGGGGAGTGCTGTGATTTCACGATGGGCTGTCCTCGTTCAACATACTTCTTATACTTGAATTTCAAAAATCCTGCTCCAATGTGAAGTGACAAATGACAGGTCAAGGAAATAACTTGTTTGTTCCTCTACTTTGTAAAGATTATGCACTTTCCATGAACTGTTTAAAATTCCTCAAATAATGAATTTAAGTTAAAGAGGGAAAAAAATCCATCTTTCCCATCTCTCGCTCAGTCTCCAACAGCTATCAAACATCAAATATTTTCTTCTTCCCTAGGCTGGAGGCCTAACAACTCCAGGAACTAAATATCAGATTTTCCACAGAGAATTGTGGGATCATTTATTCTTTGGGATGATTGTCAGATATTACTTGTTTTCCTCTACCTCCACCGTACCCCCTCAATCAGGTGAACCCACCTGCTGCAGCTACCTGTTTCAGCTCAGCTCAGCTCATCTGCTTCTACTGTGGTCCTGACCCTCATAAAGTGCCCCTTTCACAGATGCTGGCTTGTCAGTGTTGCTACTTATTTTC
The DNA here is from genome assembly GCF_000951045.1 of Mandrillus leucophaeus. Classification (NCBI taxonomy): domain Eukaryota; kingdom Metazoa; phylum Chordata; class Mammalia; order Primates; family Cercopithecidae; genus Mandrillus; species Mandrillus leucophaeus. The sequence goes on along the minus strand of NW_012104131.1, from coordinate 5,315,678 downwards.
ACCCAGCCCTGTGCCATCCATATCTGGCATACAGTCTCAAGATCTGATGCTGATTCTCTGATCTCTCTCGACCAAGCCATCAGGTGCTTCTGACCCAGCTGCCCAGGATTTCTGTGTTAGAAAGGAACTGCCTGGGAACTGCTTCTTGATTTTTCTGGACCAGGCTTCTAGTCCCAACTCTGTTAAAATTCCGGTATAATCTTAGACAGTTGTTTTAACCTCTGCAAGCCTCAGTTTCTTCATCTATACAATTAAGATAAAAATAGTTGTATTGCTTAAGGATACTGTGAAGAAATCAATTAATAGATGTGAAAACACTTTGTAAAAGTTAGACAGTAAATATATGCATGGTAGTACATATGTATGCATTAGTACAATCTGGTTACCACACTGGAGTTGGGATTTTTGTTATTATTACCCTTATCTTTACCCTTCCCTGTCATTACTGCATCTCTTGGCTTTTTGCTTAGATCCTTGATCTTCAGGACCTGATGTGCTGAATGTCAATATCCATCCGTTCACTGAGATGATCTTACCAGGCTCAATGTCTTCTTATCGCTTCATGCAAAGGTCATTTTCTCACTCTCTTTCAGTCCCAGGTGAGCCACCTGAGCCTTCTCTCTTCAACTACTTTTCTTTCTGACCCAATGTCCTAATGAATATGGAGATCTGTGCAATTCCAGTTCAACCAACACTCTGCTCTTTTCTTCCTTCATAGCTGTCACACAGAGAAAACCCAAGACAGCAACATGTTCTGGAAGCCAGGTGAGGAGAGATTTTTAAGAGGGAGAGAGTGAAAAATTCTGTCGAATGTCAAATTCTTTTCAAGGAAGGTGAAGCCTGAGAATTGAGCATTGAATTTAGCAATGTGGAAGTTACCGGTGAGCTTGATAGGAGCAAATTGGGGGAAAAAATGAAATAAATTTCAATTAGAGTAGATTCAACAGAGAGCAGGAAGAACTAAATTAGAGGCAATGATAAACAGATCTTTCAAAGAACTGTGTTTTGTTTTGTTACTTTTTTCCTTAAGATAAGGAAAAGAATGGGCAATAGCTGGAAAGACAATAGGATGATGAAAGGTTTTACCAGACAATACAGACAAAAAAGAGGGATACATTGATAAGACAGGAGAGAAGAAAATTGCTGGAACAATGACTTGAGTAGGTTAGAGCAGATGGGATCCAGGGCCATACTGGAGGGGCTGGCCTTCTGAAATGCAGATGGCTCAACTATATCACAGGAAGAGAGCTGGAACATGTGTACACACATGCATCAGGGGAGGACATGGCGGGTGTCTTCTAATGGCTTCAGTTTTCTTAGTTACACAGGAAGCAAAGCCATCAGCTGGGAATGAGGATGGAGGAGGAGGTGTTGGAATCTGAGAAGAGGGAAGGTAAGAAATAACCACATAGGAGAGTAGAACAGTAAATTATCTAGGGATATATAGTACAATTGCTAGGCAGTGTTAATCACTCTCGCAATGTTAATGATCATTAATCTATATTGATGTCATTAGTGGATTTTACTCTAGATATGTTCATTTGTGTGAGTGTAGTCACAGTGTAGGCAGAATGTCAAATTTAACTAGGGTTTGGCTTTATCCAAGAGAGTTTGATGAACAAGAGTAAAGTAGAGAAATTGGGGGCAAATTTAAGGGAGTGATTATAACGACAGACCATGAAATGTAAGCAAGATAATGAGGAAGTGAGGGAGGCTGCAAGGAAAACCAACAGGATCAATAGACAGAAGATGGCAGGATGGATTTAGCCAAGTGACTAATCAGGGAAGAGAACTCCAGGCAGATTGTAGATGTTTGTGAGGCTGGCTGACTATTGGAATTGGGGTTCAGGAAATGTGTTGAAAAAATAGCAGTTATTGACCAGAATAGTAAGCTGCTCATAATTGATATTATGGAGGGTTTGCAGTTATGGAAAAAGCACAAGAGTTTATCCATGGGAATCAGTGGCCAAGGTAAAGAGGAGAACAAGATCTCTAGAAGTGGGGAGGCCAAGGAACTGAGAGAACAGACATTGGAAATGATCATCTATAGGGATATTGAACTCACTAATAAGTAGAAGAGAATTAGAGGTAGACAGAATGAATCATAAGTTAATTATCTCCAAAGACTAACAAGGAGTAACCAGGAAGTGCTGGTGATAATGGCGGCATGAGGTTAGGGATGACCTCAACAAACCCAGTCACTTTCAGAATGCATACAGATCTGGCTTAAAACGTTCTGGTCAGATCAGGCGCCGTGGCTCACTCCTGTAATCCCAGCACTTGGGGAGGCTGAGGCCAGCGGATCACGAGGTCAGGAGATTGAGACCATCCTGGCTAATGCGGTGAAATCTCGTCTCTACTAAAAATACAAAAAATTAGCCAGGCATGGTGGCGGGCACCTGTAGTCCCAGCTACTCGGGAGGCTGAGGCAGGACAATGGCATGAACCCGGGAGGCGGATCTTGCAGTGAGCTGAGATCGCGCACTGCACTCCAGCCTGGGTGACAGGGCGAAACTCCGTCTAAAAAAAAAAAAATGTTCTGGTCATTCCACACAAGCAAGTGGGTAATGAGGGGCCACTGTTTCATGCTAGTGTCCTTATTCTCGCCATTATTCTTTTTTCAGTTTTAATTGAGCTCGTGAATCTCGTGAATAATAGAGAAGAAAGAAAAAAGGAAAGAATGTGGAGTGATGATAATTCAGTTAGTTTAATCCAGCTCAACTCAGGAATTAATTTCAAAGTGTGATTTGGGAACTCCTGGGGCTCCCTAAGACCTTTTCTCGGATCATAACTGTTCTCCTAATGAAACTAAGATGTCATTTGCTGTTTTTGCTTTTTTTGTCTTGGGAGTGTACAGTGAAGTTTTCCAGAGGCTAGATAACATATGATAGCAAAATATGATAAAAACTGAGTACAGAAGCAAACATGAGAATCTACCTGTCTTCTATTAAGTCAGCAATTAGAGATTTCAAAAAATGTAAAACAATGCCATTTTTCTTGATATTTTTTCTGTTTTGGAAAACACAATCTTTTTCATAAAAATTATTATTTATGTTAACTTGTAATGGAACTATTCTTTTAACTTAAATGAATAAAATGAATATTTAGGACTTTCTGTTTAATTTTGGATATGTTAAATGTTAATAGATATAACCTGAATAGACAAAAGTCCTTTGGGGATAGCCGATTTTTAAAAGGGGCCTGAGACCAGAGAGTTTAAGAAACTCTGATTTTTGTCACTTACTAGAAGGCAAAGACTGGGAAGGCTGAGAGGTTGGACGTATCTAGAGAAATGGAGGTGAAGAGTCTTGCATGAGCACTTCTAACCACTGTGACCTGCAACATGTTATAACATCACCTCCCTGAGGCTCTAGCAGGGGACATGCACAAGTCATAAAGTGTCTCTCCTAGCTATGGAAGTTCTCCTTACTTTGAATATCATTAGACATATTTAATGAATTAGTAATTGTTACGAAAAATTGAGCAATAAATCAATCTGTATAAGACAATGGTATATCTTTGAAATTTGAATAAAACTCAATTGTTTTAAAGGTTTAGAAGTTTGCTTTTCTTTTTTGATTATGAAAGCAATACAAGTCACTGTCTAAAATGTAGAAAATTCTGAAAAGCATTAAGAGAATAGGAGTTAGTTATAATTTTACCTCCCAGAGAGAATGAGTTAGCTTACTACCTGTTTTCTTCTGTCTCTCTTTTTTAAACAAATATGTTATCATGCTGTATATATAATTTGAAATCATTATGTTTAATGGAGCAAAATATCCCATTTGAATTATATAATAACAAATTTAGTCAATCTACCTATAGTTAGTTAGATGTGAAAAGGTTCCCCTCCATTTTTTTCATCTGTTATAATGTATGCTTGAATATGCTTCTCTCTATATCTCTATATATTACTTTATTCTGCACATGTACACACACACACACACACACGCCTAAAACTATGTATATGCAGTTGTCTACATCACTGGTTCAAAGCATTCGTTTTGCTGAAGGAAATAAATACTGCAAAGTTGGAACTTCCTTCCAAACTGACTTATATTTATTGTTATTGCTATTGTTAAATTTACTAGCAATTCCAGTACAAGTGCCATTGTAGATTTTTTTTAAAAACACTGATTAAATAAACCTAAATTTCATTTGGATAAATTAATGGATTAAAAAATATTTTGAAAACGAAGACATAATTGAAAATGAATAGTGGTGACAGCAGGTTTTAGAAGGTATTGTAAAACAAAAATAATTAAAACAGCATGGTTTTATAGTAAGGATTGACAGATAAAGGAAGGAAATTCCTAGGAAATATTGTCTAGCATATTTAAAAATTTAGTATATGATTAAAGGCAGTATCACAAATAAGTAGTGACACTAATGAATATTCAATAACTAGTGCGAAAATATCATTAACTCTGTGGAAAGCAATAAACAAAAACAAAAACGCAAATCCCGTTTAAGTGACTGAGATAATTAGAATAAAAGATGTATGGTGCCATCTAGTGGTTAAACATGTAATTGCATACATATTGTTCTATGTGGAGTCTAATGGCAGAAATTTAAACCTGATGGAGACTTGAAGGGAGGTAAATTATTCATTAATAAAAAGGTTTACATCTCACACTTCAGCACTAATTTAAGAAAACATTTTTAAATACTGACTGTTTCTGAGAATATTATAAACGGTAGCCTATATAGTGATCCTGCATGAACATACAAGAAATTGCAGTTCCAGACATTCACATAAACAAGCATGCCAACCTGTCAGACTTTTTTTAGTAACACAATGAAACAAAAGAACAATTTGAGTAAAAGCATGCTGACTGGAAATTCATACATGAGAGCAGAGCCTTCCAGCAGTTATAGTTTTGAATAAAGAACACCAGGGGAGCAATCTATCTTCTGGCCCATGGGGACGAATGGAGGGCCAGAGCTTGCCCTGGGCCAGTGGCCAGTGCGGTTGGGTAGTTCTGGCGTCAGTGGAGACCACATATCTCCCTTTTGGCCTCAGGCACAAGCTGTACACACGCAACCATCTCTACACTGGTTCTATGCCTCCAGTCTTCCCATCCGTCAATCCATGGAGGCTGCTGCAAGGACACATGGCTCATCTAGAAAGCAGCCCTGCCTTCCATCGCTGGGAACGCACTCTCCTTCCCATTCAGTGGCTGCAGCACCAGCTGCCCTGTTGGAATGCACAGAGCTTCCTGGCCCCAGCTCCTTGGTCCAGAGATGAGCTCCTAGACTAAAGCTGGGCCTATAAGTCCTCTTCCTTGGAGTTTTGAATTTGGAAACAAGAGAATTGGGCCAGTCTATCTCTGGATTGTCAAGACTGGGAGCTTAAAACCCAGAAGCTTTGGGTGTCCATTAGTGTAAGCTGGAGAAACAGAAAGAGCAAGTGGAGAGGATGAAGCCCAAAGCAGCAGCAGCGGGCGATGAACGAGGCAGCACCACTGTGCTCCCCCTCCCCAGCTCTGTTGCTTCGCTCCTTTTGGATGCTCAGTTTCTCCTTGGATTCCTTGGATTCCCAGTATTCCTCAGATAAGCCTTTCCACTTTCTGAAGCAAATGTAAACGATTTTTTCTTGCCTCTACATTCAAAAGTGTGCTAATAAATCTTTTGAAAGGACAAATCTGATCTGTATCATTCAACAGCTGCTCATTACCTGCACATCAAGTGCAAGTTCTTTAGCATGGCCTTTGAGGCCTCTCATGACCTCTGAAGCCTCATCTCTGACTTGCCCTTGCTTTCTCCCTTCTCCCAGCCCCACTCTCTCCTCCCTGTCCGTTCTCCATGCTCCAGCCATACCCCGATGCCTCTCACCTCCCATACTGCTGCATTCTGCCAGCTTCTCACCACACTGTTCCCTCTCCATGAAATACTTTTCCACCACTCCTGCTCCCCCAGAAGCACTGATTCGTCCTTCAGATCCCAGCTTAGGCATTATTTCCTCCCAAATCCTCTTAGGTCCCCGAAAACGGGGTTGGTTGCTCATCATATGTTATCCCGTTAGCACCTTGTTCGTGACTGTGTTATAGTTTTTATTGCTTGGCATCAAAATGGCCTGTTTATTTGGAGGAGACACTAAGTTCTGTAAGGGAAGGACAGTATTTGCCTCATTATTGAATCCCCCACCCCCGCTGCAATGCTCTGTACTTTACCTAGAATACAGTTTGTGCCCGAATATTTGTTCAATAAACAAACAAATATATACAGAGAACCATGTCTGCTATCTAAGTGAGAACAACTGAGGCCCAAGTGTGCTGTAAACTTTTTTTCAGAGAAGTGTCCAATCAGCCTCATTTCTGCTTAGACTAGGGTCTGTAAATCTCTAATAACATTTTTGAGGGCTGCTGTCTCAGGCTTCACAACCAGACAAATGCTTTTAATGTATGCAACTTTCTCTTATGCAAAATCAGAGTGAAATGCACATGAATCGATATAAGGATTATCTGCATTTTGTGGACATGGGTGGTCCAGACACCCACAAGGAGATAAATAAATGTTTGAGGTGGGTCCTTCAATGATTTTTACAACGGATGCCAATTTGGCAAGCTTGACTGGGCCCTACCAGTGTGAGGAACCATGATTTTGGTATGATGTTGGGGAATTTGTGGCTTCCATCTGCTGGTTATCTCACAAAATGTAGAGCTGAGAAAAATCACATACTGATTAAATCATAGAATCCCACACTTGGAAGGGACTTCATGAGATGATCTGGGCCCGCCTCCTGAAGGTCAATGCATAAATCATCTTGTGCAGATGGCTGTTTATACTATTTTTAAAGCTCTTTAGGGATGGAGATTACACAGCTTCCCTTGGTAGTCTGATCTTCATGGTCAAGAACTTCCTTTTTTAAAAGCCCAGCTCCTCACTGCAGTTTGGCTCATTTCCTCCTTTTTTCAGCTCTCTGTGAACATGGAGAACACATGACCAATCTTTCCTGCTAATTACCTCTGGCCCACACCTGTACCCTTGCAATTAATTATTAGGATTTGTGCTATTTTCCCCCTCCCAAGCTACCCAGTTGCAATTCCTTAATTTTTTCACAAGACTTATTTTTTGCTCCTCAATTACTTTTGTAATTTATACTTTTTCTCCTTAGAGTCTGTCCCATAGCTCATTATATAAAACTAGTAATAGCAGCTCTCCTCAAGTCCTAATCAGCTATAAATAAACAGCAAAGCTTGCGTCTTATCTTACTCCAGTATCATATTTGCTGTTTAGATCACAGCACTTCCTTTTTGTTTGTGGTGTAGATTAGGTTCCACAATAAACCTCGAGCCTTTTACTGTCAAACTGCTACTTTCTACATGCCATATCTGCGTCATTTGCCTTTGTTTTCTTGATAGACTGAGTAATGCTTCCCCACCCCAAAGATGTCTGTGCCCTGGTCCCCGGGACTATGAATATGTTACCTTGCCTGCCAAAAGGGACTTCGCAGATGTGAGTAAGGACCTTGAGATGGGGAGAGTATCCGGAATTATTCAGGCGGGCCCAGTGTAATCACAGGAGTCCTTACCAAGTGGAGGCCAGGAGGATCTGAGTAGGAGAGAAAAGATGGCGGCAGAGATGAGCGTGATGGGCTTTGAGGATGGGGGAAGGTGATACAAGCCAAGCAATGCAGCTGCAGGAGCTGGAAAAGGCAAGGAAATGGACTTTCCCCTGGAACTTCCATGGAGAACCATGGCCCTGACTTGCCCACACCTTGATCACGGCCCATTGAAACCTGTTTGGGTTTCTGATTTGCGAAGCTGTAAAGCAATACATTTGTGTTGTCTTAAGCAGCTAAGTTTGTGGTGATTTGTTAAAACAGCAATAAGAAACATACAATTAACTAATGTAATGATCTGTGCTTGTCTTGAACTTCATGGTCTTATTCAACAGAGCATTTTTTGATTTATAGAGGTTTTCTTGATACTGTGTTCTCATCATCCAAAACCACATCAAAATGAGTGGGTATTTACTAGACTATTGATAACCTGAACTTCTTATCAACTGTTTTAAAGTAATTTATGTACTAGAGGATTCCATTTATTGAACAGGTTCTATGTACCACGTATTTGAGCTTGGAATGTGCTATCTCACTTAAGCGTGACAACAAAACCACGAGGCAGAGATTATTAGCCGAGCCCCGTTCTCCTGGGGCGTGGAGCGGTGCAGCAGAGCAGCTAGTTGCTGAGGGAGCTGATGGTCAAGCTCCAGCCTGCTTGATTTTAAAGTCTATTTTCTCTCTACCATGATGACCTGCCACTGTGCTGTGCTCACTTTCTCTAGTGGAGTGCAAAATTGTGAAGAATCTGAAGCGTTGAACTTTCAAGGAAGACGTGTTACTATATGTAATTTTCTTGGGGAAAAAAAAACTGGTTTCCTAGAAACGCTATGTAATTATTCCAGATGTCAGATTGAAATGATTTCAAACACCAAAACCAAAATTATAATTGTTGAAAAGTGAGAGGGATCACTCAAAAACGTTAGTGGGGAAAGCAAAAGCTCTCTCTGTCTTGGCAGGAATCTATACTTTCCCTGGGGAAATATCATTTCTAAGGAGCAAAACTTCTGAATTAGTTTTCAGCAAAGTATACTTTAAATTCTTCTGTCCTATGAAAGTTTCTGACATCGTATTATTCTTCAGTTGAATTTTGTTGCCTACATAATTTGACATGTGAGACAAGGAGGGATGCTATTTTGCTTCCATGATCCTCTTCCTTTTCTCGGTTCTCTCTGTTTGGGAGCGAGGAGAGTGCAACTTTATTTTTAATACTAACCTTTTCCAACGACGCTTTCCATGTGGTCTGCTGAGGCTGAGAGCATATATACATTTGTTTTCAAGTCATCTCATTTTAAACTGACCAGCAAATATTTAATCAGCCAACAACCTCCCCTTGGTTCTGCTCATTAGCCCTCTCCCTCTCCCTTTTTACTGACCAATTAGTACATTTTCTTAATATCATAGTAAACACTATGCAGATACAGCTTCAATTTCGGCCTCTCTTCCAACCACACTGCTGCACCTATGTCCCTGATACATAAATCTGACAGCTTCCCTCCCTCTTGTACCTCCTGGCAAATCTTAAAAGACCACAATGATCTATACTGTTATCTGCATCCCTTACTTCCTTGTCTCTTGTTACTGCACTGTAATTCACTCTGCCCCATCATTCCTTTGTGAGACCATGAAACTTGTCTCACAAAAACTTGGGTTCTTGTGGGTGGCAGTGGGAGTAGATGTCAACTTGGTATCTTTTATGTGTCCCAAGCTAAACCTCTTGTTTCCCCTTCAGCCTCTAAAACTCACTCTTTGACCTGTTTTTACCTTTCAGTGAATGACGCAATTTTGAAGTCAAGCCAGAAATCTAGGATGTAACCCTATACTGCTTTCTTTTATCCATGTCATCTTCATTACCTTAAAAGAAGTGATTCTAGGTCAGGCACAGGGGCTTATACCTGTAATCCCAGCTACATCTTGGGAGGCTGAGATGGGAGGATCGCTTGAGCCCAGGAGTTCAAGAACAGCCTGGGCAACATAGTGAGACCTCGTCTCTACATTAAATAGAAAAATTAGCTGGGCATGGTGGCATGCACCCATATTCCCAGCTACTTGGGAGACTGAGGTTGGGGATGGCTTGAGCCTGGGAGGTGGAGGTTGCAGTGAGCCAAGATTGTGCCATTGCACTCCAGCCTGGGCAACAGCAGAGTGAGACCCTGTCTCAAGAAAAAAAAAAAGTAATTTCACTTACCTCCTTCTGCTCACTCTTGGTTTTTTTAATTCAACCCTTCATCTTTTAAAAGAAAATTAGTTTTGTGGGTACATTATAGGTGTGTATATTTATGGGGTACATGAGATATTTTGAAACACATTAGGCTAAATGAGGTATCTGTCACCTCATCCTTTGAACTGCAAGCAATTCAATTATACTCTTTTACCTATTTTTAAATGTGCAGTTAAATTATTTTTGACTATAGTAACTCGGTTTCACTCTCAATTACTAGGCCTTATTCATTCTTTCTATTTTTTTTGGTACCCATTAACCTACTTCCCCTCTCTTTCCTCCACTGCCCTTCCCAGCCTCTGATAACCTTCCTTTTACTCTCTATCTCCATAAGTTCAATTGTTTCAATTTTTAGCACACAAAAATAAGTGAGAACATGTGAAGTTTGTCTTTCTGTGCCTGGTTTATTTCTCTTAACATAATGACCTCCAGTTCTATCCATATTGTTGCAAATGACAAGATCTCATTCGTTTTTACAGGTGAATAGTACTCTGTGTATATGTACCACATTTCCTTTATCCATTCATCTGTTGATGGACGCTTAGGTTGCTTCCAAATCTTGGCTATTATGAACAATGCTGCATTAAACATGGGAGTGCAGAATCTCTTTGATATACTCATTTCCTTTCTTTTGAGTATGTACCCATCAGTGGGATTGCTGGATCATATGGTAGCTCTATTTTTAGTTTTTTGAGGAACCTCCAAACTGTTCTCCATAGTGCTTGTACTAATTTACATTTCCACCACCAGTGTACAAGGGTCTCTTTTCTCTATATCCTCTCTAGCATTTGTTATTGCCTGTCTTTTGGTTAAAAGCCATTTTAACTGGGGTGAAATGATATCTCTTTGTAGTTTTGATCTGCATTTCTCTGATGATCAGTGATGTTGGGCACCTTTTCATACACCTGTTTGCCATTTTCTTGTCTTCTTTTGAGAAATGTCTATTCAGATCTTTTGCCTGTTTAAAAATCAGATTACTAGACTTTTTTACTAGATAATTGTTTGGGATCCTCATATATTTTGGTTATTAATTCCTTGTCAGATGGGATTAATATTTACAAATATCTTCTCCTATTCTGTGGGTTATCGCTAAACCTTGTTGATTGTTTCCTTTGCTGTGAAGAAGCTTTTTAACTCGATGTGATCTCATTTGTCCATTTTTGCTTTGGTTGCCTGTGCTTGTGGAGTATTACTCAGAAAATCATTGCCCAGACCAATGTTTTGAAGAGTTTCCCCAATGTTTTCTTTTAGTATTTTCATAGTTTCTGGTCTTAGATTTAAGTTCTTAATCCATTTTGATTTCATTTTTGTACTTGGTGGGATATAGACATCTAGTTTCATTCTTTTGCATACAGATGTACAGTTTTCCCAGCACCATTTATTGAAAAGACTGTCTTTTCCCAAATGTATGTTCTTGGCACCCTTGCTAAAAATGAGTTCACTGTAGATGTTTGGATTTGTTTCTGGGTTCTCTATTCTGTTCCACTGGTTTATGTGTCTATTTTTAAGCCAATACCATGCTGTTTTGGTTACTACAGCTCTGTAGTATAATTTGAAGTCAGATAACATGATTTTTCCAGTTTTGCTCTTTTTGCTTATTATAGCTTTGGCTATTCTGGGTCTTTTGCAGTTCCATATAAATTTTAGATTTTTTTCTATTTCTGTGAAGGATGTCTTTGGTATTTTGAGAGATTACATTGAATTTGTAGATTGGTTTGGGTAGTATGGAGATTTTAACAATATTTATTCTTCCAATCCATAAACATGGAATATCTTTCCACTTTTTGGTGTCCTCTTCAATAGTCTTTATCACTTTTCAGCTAAATTACTGAAACACTCCCCAAACTGCTACTTTCCTTTAATTTTTAAGTTTTGTTGTTGTTGTTGTTATTGTTGTTGCTGTTGTTGTTTTTATGAAACCAATGGGAACTTCTTAGGTGGAGGTGACTAGATATATATGTTCAAAGCAAAAGGCACCTATGCTATTAAGATGGCCAAAGGAAGAATTTTATTACTACACTTATTATTATTATTTTGAGATGGAGTTTCACTCTTGTTGCCCAGGCTGGAGTGCAATGGTGTGATCTTGGCTCACTGCAACCTCTGCCCCCAGGTTCAAGCAATTCTCCTGCTTCAGCCTTCTGAGTAGCTGGGATTACAGACGCCCGCCACAATGCCCAGCTAATGTTTTGTATTTTTAGTAGAGATAGGGTTTCATCATGTTGGCCAGGCTGGTCTAGAACTTTCAACCTCAGGTGATCCACCCGCCTCGGCCTCCCAAAGTGCTAGGATTATAGGTGTGAGCTACTGCGTCCAGCCAAGAATTTTATTTTTAATGGTCAGAGAAATTGAAATGAGACTGAAGACATGGAAATGTAGGGGACAGCTTTGAAACATATGTGGACTAGTGGGCTCCTAAACACTCACCTCTCAGAATATTATGCTATAATTGAACACTGGTAGATAAAATGTAGTCTATGTGAGCATATATTATTCCATGAATGCTTGTGGTGGTGAGAAGAGCTGAGTTTTTAGAATTGTAACTGGAATCACCAGCTATGGCTTCAAAATAATGAGTTATTATTACTCAATATTATCATTATTTTGTCTTCATGGGTATTTTATTACTAACTTGGAACATGATAGCTTTTTTACTTTTTCTCTTTATTTTTATTTCATTTGTAATTTATTATGATACACTTATGACACTCAAAAATATATAAAGAATGATTAAGCCAGGCACAGTGCTCATGCCTGTAATCCCAGCACTTTGGGAGGCCAAAGCAGGCAGGTCACTTGAGGTCAGGAGTTCAAGACCAGCCTGGACAACATGGTGAAATCTCATCTCTGCGAAAAAATAGAAAAATTAGCTGGGCATGGTGGTGCATGCGTGTAGTCCCAGTTACCTGGGAGGCTGAGGTGGGAGAATCGCTCGAACCTCGGAGGTGGAGGTTGCAGTGAGCTGAGACCATGCCACTGTATTCCAGCCTGGGCATCAGAGTAACAGAGTGAGACCCTCTCTCAAAAAATTAAATAAATAAAGATAAAGAATGATTAAGTGAACACCCATTTACTCACCACCAACCTTAAAATATAAAATTCCAAATACAGTAATGATTGGAGCACCTGTGCCCAGTGCCCCCTTCTCCCCTGCACTCCCCCAATTCTGAAATTTGACTTCTTTCTCCTTCTCATGTATATTTACTTTTAATGCCCCTATTTACAAGGGCTCTCACTTACCTAATGTAGGATCTCAGCTACTGTACCCAACCGTTGAAAGCAGAAACTTAGGCCTAATTCTTGTTTAATCACTTTTTTTTTTTTAATCCTTGGGTGTGTTGGCACTGAGCTTGCCTACTGAGGAGAGGCAGTTGTGCACATCTCTTCCCAAATCCACGTTCAGTTTGAGATCACCATGGTGGGAGTAGTTACATCATGGAAATTGACAAATACTACAAATCAGGGATCTTCCTTGACCCTCCCAGGAGAAAGGTCTTACCTGCACAGTACTGCCCACTGCTCGTCTTCCACATCCAATTAGTTCTGTTGGTTATCTCCCTGATTGTATTTCAATTCTGCCCATTGATCTCAAATCTATTGCTACATCCTTGGCCAAACCATTACTAGCTTTTCCTTTTTTGTTTTTCTTAAATTAAGAAGTTTCAAATACAGACAAAAATAGAGAGGATAGCATAATAAACTCCTGTACATCCATTACCCAACCTCAATAATTACCAACATTTTGCCAGTATTGTTTTATTTATTCTCCACTCCCTGCTTTTTTTTTTTGTTACTAGAGGGAAAGGAGCTGTAGTAATTGAAAAAAATTTCTATATTATTTCTCTCAAATTCTTAATATTCATCTCTAAATTAAGTCTATATCAGGAGATTATTACTCATTAAGAAATTAATGATTATTCCATAATATTATTTAACACCCAAATTATTTTCAAATTTCCCAAATTTTAACACAGTGCCTTTCTACAGCCTTTGTTTGCTATATTTTTACCGTCTCTTGTTTCTGTAACAGATTCTTTCCTTTTTTCTTTTTTTTACAATTATTTGATAAACTCAATAATGTGTCCTGTAGAGTATTATACATTTTGCATTTAGTTCACAGCTTCCTCGATATTCTTTATTAACTGATATTTAGATTAAGAGTTTCCATTAGATTCAAGTTCAAGTCTTTAGGCAGCACTAGCTCAGGGTGGTGTGTTCTATCACATCACATCGTAATTAGTAGGTTCACATATGGCTAGCTTGATCCATGCACTACCCAGTTCCACATCAGTTTTTCACCTAATAGTTTTAGTATCTTCTCATGATCTGGATTCAGTTTTTTTTTTTTTTGAGATTGCAAAATGGTATTTATGGTATTTTTCTAATTCTATAATTTTATTTTCTATTTTTTAGCTGCATTTCTATACAAAAATCTTTCTCTCGTCAACTTTTTAGTTACTCTGAATAATAACTGGTGCAGAAAAAGTATAACAAATTCCTCTCTCTTTTCCTATATCTATAATTTTTTAGAGTAATGAGTTGGTATCTCAGCAATCATCAATGGTAATAAATAGTTTTTAAAAGAGCTTTTATAGGCCAGTTATGGTGGCTCACACCTGTAATCCCAGAATGTTGGGAGGCCTAGGCGGGTGGATCACCTGAGCTCAGGAGTTCCAAAGCCTGACCAATGTGGCGAAACCCCATCTCCATTAAAAATACAAAAATTAGCTGGGGGTGGTGGTGGGTGCCTGTAAACCCAGCTACTCAGGAGGCTGAGGCAGGAGAATCACTTGAACTCAGGAGGCGATGGTTGCAGTGAGCCAAGATCGCGCCATTGCACTCGAGCCTGGGTGACAAGAGTGAAACTTCGTCTCAATAAATAAATAAATAAATACAAATATAAAAGTTTTTATAGAAAAAAATTAAACCTGAAGAAAAGTTGAAAGAATAGTATAATGAACATTTATATGCTATTCACATTCCAGGTACACCAATTAGTAGCATTGTCACATTAATACCTCTTCCTCCATTGGCCTTTGAGTGCTTCCATGGTTTCTGGCACAAGATATTCCAAACTCACCTTGCACTTTACATATCTTGGAGGATTCAAGCATTTCTTTAAGGAGCCTTGGATTTTTTAAAGGGTTTTGAGACCAGAATTAGTGTATGTGTATTCGTGTGTACGTGTGTATACACATATGTACATACACACTTACATATTTATTCATACACACACATCTACAGACATATATTCATGTATATGTATGTACACAAATACACATATATTCATGAATATACATTTATATTAATATCACCAATTCAAATCCACATAGCACTTACTCTCACCTTTTTTATTCCATGTATATTTCTCTCTTCTCCCTTCCTAACAAACTCAATATATTTACTCATTTGTTCTCTCATTCACCACACATGAAAGAGTTGTTTCAGAATTAGTGTATCAATAACACTAGTAAAAACCATACCTATCTTTATGAACTGATACTAATCTTTTTTTTTTTAATGGTTACATAGTTCCCCATTTTGTGAACATATCTTGATTCATTCAATTAGTATCCTATGGATGGCGATTTTGATGGTTTCTCAGTTTTCACAATGAATGATCAATACCCACAAAGAATAACCTTGTGCATATGTAGTTTTGAATGTTTGGATGTGCATCTTTAGGGTGAATTTCTAGAACTGAGGCTGCTGGGTAGTTTTGGCAGACACTGTCAAATTCCCCTCCCTGAGCAATGATTACATTTTGCATGGTAATCTTCACTGTTTGGAAGGCTCTGTGTACTCACAGACTTGTCAACAGAGGGTATTGTTAGGTTTTCGAATTAGAAATACTATCTCATTGTAGTTTTATTTCATTTTATTTATATAGGGTTTGCGTATTTAAATTTATTTATTAAGGCATAGTTTAGTTATCGATTGTGAAATGCACAGGTCTTAAGCATTAATTTTGTTGCCTTTTGATAAATGTATGGGGTTGCCCAGGTTATCCACACCCCAATCAAGAAATAGAACATTTCCATCACTCCAGAAAACTCTTTTATTCTCATTTCTACTCAGTTCCACACTTCCTTCTCCCAGAGGCAACCATTAAACTATTCTACCACCATTGCTTAGTCTGTCCTGTTCTTAAACTTTATATGTACAATCTTTTCTACCCATTCTTCTATTGATGGACATTTGGGTTGTTTCTAATTTTTTGGCTGTTATGAAGGCCACTGAGAACATTCTTATTCAAATCATTTAATGACTATGTATTCCTCAGTTTTGTTGATGTAACTTGATTTATTCAACCAGTAACTATCTTACAGATGGCAATTTAGGATGTTTATATATTTCTATTTGTTTATATATACAAGATAGGTGTATGTTTAACTGTATAAGAAATTGTCAATTTTCCTAAGCAGTTGTCCAATTTTATACCATCACCAGGAGTATATGACACTTCCAGTTATTCTACATTCTTGACACCATTTAGTCTGGTGCCTTATGGAGATTTGATATAAGTATATAATGCATTAATTCTGTTTACTGACACTTCAATGAGGAATAGGTGTTGATTTTTGTCAGAGGTCTATGCAGTACGTGTGAAGTTCATGATAAAAATTTCTGTTTAGATCTCTTAATATGATAGATTACATTAATAGATTTTCTAATATTGAGATACCCTTGACAATTTTAGAATACATTACATTTGGTCATAGTGGATTATTAAAAATTTTAATATGCTATTAAATTCTTTTTTTCTGAATTTTAAACGATTTAAAAATCAATATTCATAAGTGAAATTAATCCATTTTTCTTTATCAAGTTTAGGCATCAATGTTATACTCATTTTATAAAAAGAGTTACGACTTTTTTTTGTTCTGGCCTCTGTAACAATTTATATAGCATAATTATCCATTCTTTATGAGTTCGGTAGAGGTTACATGGGAAACCATCTGGACCTAGTGCCTATTTATGAGATAGCTCTTTGGTTCTTTTCTCCATTTTTTCTGTGTAAATTGGTTTACTTTTCACTTTCCACTGGTATCCATTTTTTTTTTTTTTTTTTGGAGACAGAGTCTCACTCTGTTGCCCAGGCTGGAGTGCAGTGGCGCGATCTCGGCTCACTGCAAGCTCCACCTCCCAGGCTCATGCCATTCTGCCTCAGCTTCCCGAGTAGCTGGGACTACAGGCACCTGCCACCATGCCCGGCTAATTTTTTTGTATGTTTTTAAGTAGAGACGGGGTTTCACCATGTTAGCCAGGATGGTCTCGATCTCCTGACCTTGTGATCCACCCGTCTCGGCCTCCCAAAGTGCTGGGATTACAGGCTTGAGCCACCGTGCCCGGCCCCAAAGTTCAATTTTCAAAAATTACATTTTGTAAAATATTTTACCTATTTCTTCTAGATTTTCAAGTACATTTGTTCAACATTTTTAATAGTCTATTTGTTTTGATTTTTTCTGTTTCAATGGTTGTTTCTCAATTCGTTTTATTTTAAGTATTGTTGGTTTCTTTTTTCCTTGCTTAGGTTGACTAGTAATTTTCTCTTTTATTGTTTCTCTTCAGAGAATTATCTTGATTTATTAGCACTATTGTTTTTGTTTTGTTTTCAACCTATTTTTTTACTTTTATTATTTCCTTCTGAGAGTTTTAAAAATCATAAATAGGTTTTGAATTTCAACAAATGTGTTTACTTCACTTATTAAGACAATCATATAATTTTATCATTGCTATTTCCGTTAATTACATCAATTGCTTTGCAAATTATAAATCAGCCCAGAATTTCTGGAATATACCTTGTTTGTCTTTACTGTATTATTTCTTTTATATATTGCTGGATTTGATTCTTTGATGTTTATATAGGATTTTTCATTTATTCTCATGAGTTAGGTTGGTCTGTTGTTTTTCTTTCTTGTAAAATCTGTCAGATTTTTATATTAAGGTTATCCTGGTTTTATAAGCTGAGAAGTATTCCCTTTCTTCCTCCCATGCCTTGAAGAGTTTATGTAATATTGGTATTTTTTTTTTTCCAAAATGTTTAGAAGAATTCACCTGGAAAGCCATCTGGCCTTGGAGCTCTTTTTGCAGAGATATTTTTTAAATAACAGATACTATTTCCATAATAGATAGAGGACTATTAAAATTTTTCTATTTTTTAATCTGTTTCAGTAACATTCTTAAAATAATTTTTTCATTTCATCTAACTGTCAAATTTATCAGGCATATGATTGGTATGTAATATATTTTTATTGCCCTTTTATTGTCCATAAGATGTTTAGAGATGCCACCTTTATTACGTAGTGACATTTTTCTTCTTTTTTTTTTCTTTACTAGTCTTGCTAGGAACTTATTAATTTTGTTAATCTATTCAAAGAACTAACTTACAGTTTTTTTATTTTTATGATAGATTTTCCCTACTTTATTATTTTCTCCTCTTTTTTATTTTCTTTGTTTTACTTTCTGAGATTTTCTGTCCCTTTTTTCCCCAAACTTTTGAGGTAGAAGTTTTGCTATTGATTTTCAAAATTTTTTTTTCTTACCATTGCATGTAAAGCAATACTTTTCCTTTAAAAATTGCATTAGTTGCATTTCAAGTTTGAATTTTATTGCATCTTCATTAGCAGACAGTATAGAAGTATTTTTTAACATTTTCTTTATGAGTTCTTCTTTGACCCATGGGTTATTTAGAAGTGATTGTCTAATTTTAAGCAGTTGCGAATTTTAAGATATCTTGTTATTGATTTCTAGCTTAATCCCATGGTGGTTAGAGAGCATAGTCTGAGTGATTTCAGTCTTTGAAATTCGTTGAAATTTTAAAATCCAGCATAAAGTCAATCTTGGTAAATATTATTTGTGCACATTGAAAAAAATGTTCATTTTGTTGTTATTGGGTATGATATTTATAAATATTGTTTACCTTGTTGATTGTGTTTATTGAATCTTACAGACTTTTCTGTTTTCTCTGTCAGCTATTAAACAAGTTGTTTAAGTCTTCCACTATAATTACAGATTCGTCAGCTTTAAACAATTCAGCCATTTTAAACCTCATCTATTTTTAAAACTATGTTATTTGTTGCATAAATATTTAGAACGATTATTTATTACTGGTGAATTGATTCTTCTATCATTTTTAAATTCTCCTCTTTATCTGTAGAATGCTAGTTTTTAAAAAGTCTACTTTCTGATATTAATATATCCACATACACTTTCTTGTGTTAGTATTTGCATGTTATAAATTTTAAAACCTTTTTATTTTAATGAATCGATTTTAATAAAAATCCTTTTATGTTTTTATATATATAAAATATATTTCTTTTAATTGTTGGTTGAATGTTTGTACTCAGTTGATGACCTTTGTCTTCAATTTGAGTATTTAATCCTCTTATATTTAGTTTACAACAAAGTATGTTTAGTTTTATTGTATTTTGGATTATATCTGCCACCTTGCTCTGGTTTCTGTTTGAACTGCAGTTGATTCTCATTATTTACAGACACCATATTTGCAAACTCATCTACTCTCTAAAATTTATTTGTAACCCCAAATCAATACTCAGAGCACTTTCATGTTTACTCACAGGCATGTACAGAGTGGTGAAAACTTAGGTCCCTCCATGCACACAATCCCAGCTGAATTAGAAAAAAGGTGACACTCTGCCTTATTGTTTCAGCTCTCAGGCAATAAACAAGTGTCCTTTGAGCAGTCAGTTCAGTACCACTTTTTCACATTTTTGTACTTTCTTTGGTGATTTCTGTGTTTAAAAATGGCTCCTGGCTGGTTGCTGTGGCTTTCGCCTGTAATCCCAGCACTTTGGAAGGTTGAGAGGCAGGCAGATCACTTGAATCCAGGAGTTTGAGACGAGCCAGGGCAACATGGCGAAATACAAAAACTACATAAGTTAGCTGGGCATGGTAGTGCACACCTGTAGTCCCAGCTACTTGAGAGGCTAGGGTGGAAGGATTGCTTGGGCCCAGAAAGTTAAGGCTGCAGTGAGCCGTGATTATGCCACTGCACTCCAGCCTGGGTAACAGAGCAAGACCCTGTCTCCAGAAAAAAAATAAAAAGGCTCCCAAATGTAGTGCTGAAGTGCCGTCTAGTGTCTGTAACTGCAAGAAGGAGCTGAATTTGTGGATTCATAAAATGACTGCTAATTTATAAAAGCATAATGGACAGCACTGCTGTAAGGTTGAAAGCTAAAGAATTGTGTAGTCACATTACCCAACGTCAAGAAAATGTTAAATCCTTTTTTTTTTTTTTTTTTTTTTGAGACGGAGTCTCACTCTGTTGCCCAGGCTGGAGTGCAGTGGCACGATCTCGGCTTACTGCAAACTCCATCTCCTGGGTTCACTCCATTCTCCTGCCTCAGCCTCCCAAGTAGCTGGGACTACAAGCGCCCGCCACCGCACCTGGCTAATTTTTTGTATTCTTAGTGGAGACGGGGTTTCACCGTATTAACCAGGATGGTCTGGATCTCCTGACCTCGTGATCCGCCCGCCTTGGCCTCCCAAAGTGCTGGGATTACAGGCGTGAGCGACGGCGCCCGGCGTTAAATGCTTTTTAGGTAGTCCTGGCTTGTATATTTCAAAAGGTGATACAGCATGAAAAGTGTTAAACTTGCAGGTGAATGAGGGAGCTTCTGCATATCAGGAGGCTGCAGAAGAATTTTTAAAATACCTGTTAAGTGTTACGTGGGGAAAGATTATGTGGAAAAGCAGATTTTCTTTTCTTTTCTTTTTTTAGCGAAAAATCTCTAATTCTTTATTTGAAACAATGCAGTCAAAAGAATAAAAACACTCAGATTCTAGAACATAAAAGCAAAAAACTTGCAAAATTTGCAATAGAGAAAGTAAAAGCGTGACCAACCAGCAAATACTGTATACTCAGTCTCAGCAGAAAGGGAATAATTGCAATTTAAAACTCTTGAGTATTCCTAATTTGACCTGTCAAATAATATTCTTTTTTTCATGTGATTATGAGAAATAATCCAAGGATGCTGACCAACAGCCTGCAATGAGCAGGTCACCCCACACACAAAAACTATGTAGCAAAAATGTTAACACTGGGAGGTTGAGAGGCTATTCTGTCCAGAATATGTCCAACCTCAACGCGTATATGATTCAACTGGGGATCTTGTTCAAATGTAGATTCTGATATGGGGCCTCTAGGATGGGTCCAGACATTCTGCATTTTGTAACTGTTTCGCTGTAGATATTGATGTATCTGACCTGCTGTGTGGTCCACTCTTTGAGGATCAAGGCTGTGGTCTCATATTAAACTCACATGGAAATACTTTGAGGACATCTCCAGCAAGAATCCTATGACATTTTATATTCAAAAATATATTTTGAATATTTTTGAATGTATCTACCTCTTCATTTTCTATTAACAAAATATTATATGTTCATTCAACTTGATTCATTTACTCCTTCATGCTCATTATTTAATCTGCCTATAATTAAGGATATAAAATGCTGTAAAAGTTTTATGCTGAATATTCTTCAATAATTTGTTTTGTTTTGTTTTGTTTTTTTTATTTTTTGAGACAGAGTTTCTCTCCTGTCACCCAGGCTGGAGGAGTTCAATGGGGTGATCTCAGCTCACTGCAACCTCCACCTCCCAGGTTCAAGCGATGCTTCTGCCTCAGTCTCCTGAGTAGCTGGGATTACAGGTGCCCACCATCACGCCCAGCTAATTTTTGTATTTTTGGTAGAGACAGTGTTTCACCATGTTGGCCAGGCTGTTCTTGAACTCCTGACCTCAAAAGATCCACCCACCTCCACCTCCTAAAGTGCTGGGATTACAGGCGTGAGCCACCACGCCCCGCCTCTTCAATAATTCTTTGTTGGATGCTTTACTTTTATTCCATTCGGAGGGAGTCCAAGGTTCTGGAAACCTGCTTGAACTTAAATCAGGCCAACACATCCCCACACTACAAACATGACAGTAAAGTGAGCCCTGGGTATTTCAACTCTGACAGTGGAAATATGCCCTTTAATTTTAATTATCTGTATAATATTTATTCTTTCCCTTGTTCTTACAATAGAATCCTGAATTTTCTATGGGATCCAATATATCCAGCTGAGAGACATTTCCCAGCCTCCCTTGTAGCCAGGATGGGTCATGGGACACATTTTTGGCCAACAAGACATAATTGAAAATCTGTTGGGTATTTTTTGGGAGTGTTTTGCTTTCTCTAAATTGGTACATCACCATCCTGATTATCAATTCTCCTTGCCTACATTTCTTCTCTTTTTTGTCTTTATCTTCTTCCTCTTTCTCCTTCTTCTCCTTCTCCTTTTCCTTTTGTGTCTTCCGTGGAAAGTAGATAAGAGCTGAAGATGGAGCAGCCACATTTCAATCTGGAGCTACCATGGGAGGAAAGCCATTTGTTAGAGATGGCAGAGCAGAAAGAAAAAGACCACAAGCTATCCCTGACATGTTTACCTTTGATCTTCTTGCCTCTGGGCTTCTGATTTTGCGAAACATATAACCCTTTTATCAGTTTAGTCTCTGTGGCTAGATTTATATTACACACAGTCAAACATAACACCTAACTGATATATTTCACTTAATTTCTACACTTGAATGACTCCTCACTCACTTCCTTAGCTTCCTTTTTCAATGACATCCCTTCGTTTGCCTCTTGAACTTCAGGACAGACTTATCTTTTCTATTTTTGACCCTTGGCACTCTTTTGGGCTTGACTCACACTCACTATCTTATGGTCTCCCTTCCATTTACCTCTACTATGTGCCAGTTTTCTTTGTGGACTACCTCCTCTCCTTTGTGTGAGTCTTTTTCTGAAGGATGATGCCTCACTGCGTGTGTCCTGAGGTGTTCTCAAGATTTTGACTTTGGTTTCATGAAAACACACACACACACACGTGCATGCATGCATACACACACACAGAGGTATATATTCAGTTTCCAAATCAAATTTTAGTTATAAATGGGACATTTTAGGTCACCTGTGGATAATTGGTGTAGGAGTGGTAAATATAACACTTTGCATAAAAGAAAACATAGTGAACATCTGAAAGTTGCCTTGAGCTCCTTCAGTGAGAACTGTGAAAAATACTATACTTTGATCTTACCAATTGAATACTTTAACAATCAACATAGCCATCTTCTACCTAAAAAATAAGAAAATGAACAAACAAAAACCCTATGTGTGAATATGCTTTTGTAGCCTGTGAGCCTCCCTCATTGAGGTGTTTTGGAGGAAGATATGATGGTTTGGGTTCTAGAGAAGCTGACAGACATAATTTTGACACATACAGTGGTAACTTCTGCCCTGACCTGCTCCATGACCACCATTTTAGGATGAATACTTCAGGATGCTATTTTTACTGAAACTTTATCGTAAGGCAAAAAATCAGTTATAATCGAAGACTTCTTTAGGAAATGATGGTGATTGGACAATTTTAACTTTATATTTTCACATGAGGAACTTAGTTCCAGAGAGTTTATGTGACTTGCTCAGGATCCTACAGCTAGCAGTAGCCTTAATTAGACAATTCTGGTCTTAAGATTTCTATCCATTTCAGGAAAAGCTCATCACTATGTCAACAAATAAGAGTGATCATTACAGGTATTAGTTCAAATTCACTACTGCTGATCAAAATATATAAGTAATTTGTAAACGTTAGAATCTTATTGGTGGGTAAGTCTACACTGTGGGAGCACTATAGAGATAGAGAAAGAGAGTTGGCAATGCTAAATACAGCAAAGAAAAGTCTCAGGCTTGGCAATCACTGTCAGACTGTCCCAAGATATTGGCCATTGCAGGACAAGGAGAACAGGGTACAAGGCATGATGGGAAAACTCAAATGCCTGCAAGTGCAGTATGCAAGTGAAGTGGGCCAGAGGTAAGTTCCTTGATGTCTCCATTATGTAGGTGAGGTGTGGGAGCATGCATGGGCAGGTGCTGGGGACCTACACAAGCCGGGGAGCACCTGATCCTTTAGTAAGAGGCAGCTGCTACTTAGTTACAGGATAGACTTGCCTTTTGGGTCTAATATTGCCTGATGACCTACTTTTTCAGGAGACGCTACAAATCAATAGTTTTCTATGAAAGACCCTGATTTTTCAATGTTGGCTCAAAATGTTAAAAGTTCTGTGCAGCCATTTGAAGCATGAAGTCACGCCTGTGCACCAGATTTGACTTGTGGACTGCAGCTTAGAAAACAGGGGTGCTTGGAAGGAGTGGGGCATGAAAAAGGGGGACATAAAAAGCAAACAGACAATGATAAAGAAGCTTGAAAATTTTATTTAATTGTATCTTTGATACATTGAAAGCTGATTATTTTTTAAGACAAAGGTTTCAAGAAGAAAGTTATCTTTCCAGTTTCACCACTGTGGCTACCAGTTCTTCTCTTCTCCTATTATTATAATGCAGATATGTCATGATTGGAATAATTTACATTTATAAATTATATCATAGAAAAATAATTTTATCACTAAATGTAAACAGGTTGGGGTACTTCATCCAAAATAAGAAGAAAATAACAGAATCTAGCACTTTCATATTTTATAGCTGATATTTTAGCAATATTTTCACAAAACTTTATTCCATTTACAATTTTTGGCTACACAACACTAAAAGAAAATTTATTTATTGGCATGCAAAGCAATATGGCCTCAGAATACACCTCTTAAATTTACAGGACTTAACGTTTCAAACATCCCACGTGACTGGCAGGTGATGTTGTGAAGATGATCTTGAATAGTGATATAGTTATTTCCTAGAGATTAAAAAAAGAAAATGATTTAACATAATTATAATGAGAAGACGATATGGTTAACTTATCCAGAAAGTATTTCAATGATTTATTTTGATAAAAGTTGTTTATTAATCCCTTTGTCTGTAAATCTCTCCATCCTTTGGACTCTTAAAATATTTTCATTTAAAGATTATTTATCCTAAAATCTGCCCATCAAAGCTATCAAACAATTATTAATAATTATTAAAAAACAAAATTCATCAAGATAAGTATTTTTTGGTGTCCAGTTCTCACTACTCTTCTTATTAAGCATGTAATATTGTATATGCTGCATTTCACCATTGTGCTAAAATTTCAGCATACATAGCAATTTTCAATGCGACAATATGTGAATGATGTAATATTTCCAATGTTTCATTTCTATCTGTGTTTCCAGCTTCTTGACTCTAATAGACACTCAGTAAATGTTTCTGGAATAAATGAATAAATGTATACAAACTGTAATGATACAAAACAAACATAACGATGTACTCTTATATGACTTAAACGCGCATAATTATTTCTTATATAACGAGAAATTACAGACTTTCCCCCTACATGGGGAATAGCTTGTAGCAGTATGGCAATCAGTACTTATGAAAGTTTGATGGTTTTCAGAATTAACTAAAAAGCAATCACCTGTCAGTGATTTTGGTCTGAATCAACCAGTTTATAAAGTCCCTGGTGGCAAGATTATCAAGAACCGTGTTCATCTCATCAGAGAAAGAACCATCAGCATGTCTGCGGCCAAGTTCTTCAACAATGGCGACCTCTTCTGGGAAACTAAGAAAATAAGGGTTAAAATTAGCGTTTGATTAGACGTTTTAAATAAATGATCATAGATTGTCTACCACTGGTAACATGCACAAGTGTCTTGAGGAAACAGGAAAGGATTCTGTTTTTAAAGGGCTTATTATGAAACACCTGATAAAAACTCACGTAGACCGGTAACTGCCTGAAAGAGAAAGTAGTAGAGCTGAGATCTAATACCAAGCCTGCATAATTTCATGCCCCTTTCAATCTTCCAGGTTGTTTTGAAGATTTTAGTATATTGACAATACAGGAACTATTGTTGAGATTATTAATTTGTCTGTAGTTCAACAAAATATAGCATATCCCATAAAATCAGAGATTGCTGAAACAGCCTTACAAAATGCAGTATTAAGAGGTTAAAGCTTCATCTATATTAAATTTTTCTCTTTCACTGGTTTACAATTGCAGAATTTTTGCTATCCCTTTAAAACACTACAAAATACCGTCAAGAGTAAGAAACTATGTTACCATTGGTTTTATAAGTTTAATTATTAATGTTTTAAAAACTAACCATTATGCTAGTTCTCTTTCATCTTGAGATCTCTTTAAATTTCAGTAAGCTTGTTTTAAATCTAATTTAAAAATCAGAGTTAAACATATATTCTCTGTCTCTCATATTTCACCTCTCCAAAAAAATCAGGAGAAAATGAGATGGTTCACGGGTCTGTTTGGTTGTGTTAACATCCAAGCAAGTAATGAATGGTCTTGGTTGTTTTTCAACTTTGATTGTTTAATAGATATCTATATGACAGCCCCATACAAAATTGGATATGTAGTTAAATATATGGATGTTTTTACCTGTTTGTACTTTGAATATCATTTTATCAACATTTTATGTTTGGTCACTTTCAGTCTTCATCAAATTTTTATCTGAATGTTTATTAACATATAAATATATGTTGATCACATATGTAAATATTTAAAGTTAAGCTTTAAATATTACATGTTTTCTTTAAACATTGGAAGTTTTCAGCACCATTTCTTCTTTTTCCTTATCTCTAGCTCTCCTGGAACAGTCCTAGTTTCAACTTGTCTCAGTGTAGTTATTAAAAACACCCTATTTACTCTCAGAGGTGGCCTGATTTGGCCAAAGATTTAATATCTAATTATAATGTAACTACAAGGGGGATAAAAATGTAACTTGTTTGGCTCTATTATTAATACTTAGTACCAAAAACAAAATGGACTCAACTTTTGTATACTGTTTCTCATCAATAGGAATTATTTCCTTACTTTGCAAGACTACTAATTGCTTCTGTAATCCAGATCCATATATAGATAACTGTAGTCTTAAATTTTCTGCATCAAGGCAAAAAATGTCAAATAAGAATGTACAGACTTACTCTCGCCTTCCTCGGCCTTTCACCAGCCAAGCAATGAATTCCTTGGCAGCTTGGCCTTCCAAATAAGAACTTACATCACTGGTAAAGGTCCCTTCAGCATGTCTCTCAAATTCATCGTGACGTTTGGCAATGTTATTCCTGAAAGAAATGTGAAAGTTAAATTGAAGATCTGTCTCTTTGGCAATATGGTTCTCACCTATAAGCAGTGGCAACTTTGGGTTCAGGATTCTATGTAGAAGGGGCTTAGGGAGTTTAGGCGATGAGGGTTGCTAGGGGATTTGTCGTGAAGCTACGTTAATGTTCTGGATTGAAACTGGTGGAAGAGGGCTACTAACAATCGGTGGGCTAAAGCTCCCCCTCCCTTCCCAGCATACCCATCTGCAATCCCCTGCTTGTGTATGCCATTGGTTATTAAAGCTGCCTTACCTTTGACGTTAGCCTCAATGAATACAGGCTATCCACTGTGCTATGTGACTTGCAAGCAAGACAGCTGTTTATTATTAGTAAGTATGGGGTCAGAGTTAGTTAATTGATTTGAGGGAAAGCAAAGGACCATCTTGAATTGTCACCAAAAGGACCACTTGATAATGGATTAAAGAAAATGTGTGATCTGCTAGCAACAAGGAAAGCAAAGAAGATGACCCCATATCAACATCAAGTATGTGCAGAGCACCGTGGAGGTGAGCCGTCAGCTGCTGTCAGTCTCCCTGGCACATATTATGCCATATCACCTCATCTTAAACATGTAGCCAACCCTGCTTGAGTGTGAGGATTGCTTTACATCAATTTACCAAGTTGTGGCATTCCCATTCTACAAAATGAGGACAGTTGTTTGCATTTTTATAAATTTGTGATTTCTCACCTTTCACTGTAGTCCTTAACAGGGACCTCTCCCAGTGTCTGCTCTGACCATGATAGCCATCTTCCTGTGGTTGTACCCTCTATTTTAAGAACCTTTGGTTAGCAACTCTATTTCTCCTATTCCTCCTGCTTGCTTGTTCTCTCTCCCTCTCTCTCTGTCTCTCTCTCTCCCTTTCTTACTCTCACTCTCTCTCTTCTCCATTCTATCCAGACAAATCTATGTCCTTTTCCTGATTTTTTTTTATTTCTTCAGCTACTTTCTATGCATAACTCCCTTCCCCTTGTGGGCCACCCTCCAAAAAATTTGTGAAATTCCACCATCTCTGTGAAACCCTTGCGGATAATTTCCTCCAGTAGCCTAGATGCAGCAAAAAACCCAACACTCGTCAAAGAAAATCCAACATTAAAATGTATGCCTTCCGATAGGCTTGTGTTCTTATTTGCTGCCTTCTCTCTCTATGCTGTGCAGCTAGGCTGTAATTTTAAATGCATGTCTTGGATTTTATTCTACAAGAAAAAGAATGCATCTGTTTCCATTCCTTACCCTTGGCTGGGGGATAATTTTAATGTTGGGTTTGAACCCCACAAAAGAATGTTACATTTGCTCTATCTTTCGGTAGAAATTAGATTGGTAACCTCGTAGGTCCACAAAAGTAAATTTTCACTTTAAGGGAAAGTGAGTAAGCAAGTAAATATTGCTAGGACTACCACTGGGAAAATAATTTAAAGTCTATGTCACACTGGAGGTTGGGTAAGTGGTTTAGAGGGGTGCGGGTTAAGACATTCGGAGGCATAATACAAAGGAGAGCATCCACAACCCTAAATATCTTCAAAATGATCAGAGCTTATGGGCACTATTTGACGAGCATAAGAACTTAATAATGTCAATAGAAATTTTAGACCTATTTAATACATTTATGTGCAAGTTTGAACCAGGTTTAGACTCTTACCTGTTCCTCTTGGTATTCATCAACCACTGCACAAAATCTTGGGCACGCCTGGAGTCCAGATACTTGCTGTAGTCACTGGTGAATGTGCCCTGTGAATGGCGCTTGTCCTCATTCATCTGATCGGGATCACCGAGTGGGTCTGTCTGGGAAGCTGAGACTGATCTGTGAAGAACAGTGATTGGTACAACATAAATCTCTCTTCAAGAGTAGACTCACTTGAGAAGCATCTTCACTACAAAAATACAAGACCATATAAAACAGTAAGGCAGGCATCTAGAGTATTTCAATAGGTAGTTTAGAGAGATCTTCCTCAGCTTGTCATGAGATCCCATTGTTTTAGTATAGTTGCATACGCTATTATTCTGAATTCTAGTAACATGTTTCTCAACTGACCTCTTTTTTCCTGAAATAGGATTAAACAAATCTTTTTCTACTAATTAATCTACCCATGATTATGCTAATAGTGACAGAAGAGAGTATTGACTTGAATGTTTTAAAAGAGTGAAGAATCCCAAATCATTTCTTTGAGCAGCAGATTTATGTTCCCAGTTTTGTTTTGCATATATTAATATGAAAACAGCACAATTATCTAGTTATATGGTGGCTAATAGTGGAAAGAAGACAATTAAAAGTTCAAAGAAAGGCAAGA
Source organism: Mandrillus leucophaeus (assembly GCF_000951045.1). Taxonomy (NCBI): domain Eukaryota; kingdom Metazoa; phylum Chordata; class Mammalia; order Primates; family Cercopithecidae; genus Mandrillus; species Mandrillus leucophaeus. The sequence goes on along the minus strand of NW_012104131.1, from coordinate 5,286,511 downwards.
AAAAGGACACTTTCTAATTTGAAACTGTATCATGAATAATCCATATGCCACTAATCAACAGTTGGTTGGCATGGTAAATTCACGGAGAAATAGTCAATGTAATTAATACTCAGAAAGGAGATACTATTTTTACCTATGAAATTAGCAAACATTGAATGCTGAGGAGGATATTATGAGGAGTATTTCTACACTGCTGATGAGAGTGTGCATGTATATGAACTTTCTGGAAAGCAAGTTCCAAGATATTATAAAAGGTTTAAACTCATGCAGACCCTTTGATACAGTATTTTTACAACTATAAACCTATGTACAAAAAATAGTAAGAAATGTAGGAAAGTGTGTATATAAAATGTTGTTTGCAACATTCTTCATGGAAGAAATCTGAAGACCTCTTAAGCTTCCCAAATAAATAGCTAAACAAATATTGTACATTTATGGGATGATATAGTATGCAGCCATTTAATATCATATGTTTAATAGATATTTTTAATAATACAGTAAAATTGTATAATAATACTACATTAAGATATCAAGCATGATACAAAGCCATATAATGAGCCAAGAGATATTTATGTTCGGTTTACATAAAACACAGGAAAGTAATACACCAAATTTGTTTACTTTGAACAGCTTTCTTTGGACAGTGGAATTTTGAGTACTTAGTATTTTTTGCATACTTTTCATACTTTCCATCATGAACATGTATGGCTTTTACATTTAGGAAGAAATAATGTTATTTTTTAAAGGAGGAAAAAAGAGAAAAGGGTTGGTGTGAATAATTGAAATAATCTATTATGCAGTGTGTGAGTAATGAATTGACAGAATCATCTGTAGATTTCAAAGAGCTATAATTTCCCATGTAACATGTTTTTCAACATTTCTCTCTCCTTTGATTATAAAAAACACATACTCTGATCTACACTCCAACAAAGTCTGCTTTTATCACAAGGATACTTTAAACATTTGATCATTGTGCAGAACATTTACTCTAAATTACTGAGACCCTATTCACTAATCATAGTTTTCACAGGCTTTATTCCAACCATATTGATACGTTAGTTCAAGACTATGGATTTAATACCTGGATTTCTCCTCTGTGTCTTGAAGGGAACGTTGCCAGCTGCCTTGTACCAGCATTACAAACAATCCAGCCACAAAGTAAATGCTTTTCATTTCTGCTGTCTGTCAGAACACAGAATGGGGGTAGGGTAAGGGGGGCAGGCAAGCATTTTTAAACACATTAGGCTAAATTAGTTAGATTTGACTAGATAAATATCGTAAGTAGAAAGAAAAAGCTAGTGTTATCAGTTTTATTCTGATTATATTTTCAGCTTAATTTTAAATAGTGGATTATGTTTTTCCCCCAGATTTTTTGGAGGCAAAAAAGGACACAAAAGATGTGTTCCACCATTAAGCTTTTTCATTAATGTAGGGACACTTCTGTTTAATAATTAGAAGGCTCATTTCCAGACTGGAAATTAAAATGTCCACAATCAACATTTAAAATACCCACTGTAGATGATATGCTACATATGGTTAGCCTGAATGGCACCTTATCCATCATGCCACCCCCCTCACTATCAGTCTGGCTTTCAATTAATAGTCCTTCACTTCCAAGCATTTACATTATACTGCATTTCAACTATCTTAAAGCAGCCTCAGGCTACAACTTGGCATACCAGCTGTCGGTTCAGATGTATTATTCATTTATATTTTAAATAGTGTAACTTGGTCTAGACTTTGTAATTATAAAGCGGCCAACAGATTTGAGGTATTTTAGGGTGCTTTGACCTGTTCTAAATTAAAGGGAAAAAATCATTTTAAAGACAAGCAATTTGCAGCAAGAACTAATGCTTCTGGCAACGTGAACAATCACAACTAAAAAACTAAGAGATTACTATCTAAAAGAAAATTAGAGCTTACTTCTAAAGTCATAAAAGTCCCCAGGTTGTTTTCTAATTGGACTTAGATGAGGACATGTCATTCACTGCTAGTGACACCATAGACTTGGTTATAGGATACACCTAATTGCTTGTCCTTGTGTCACAAGCGGATGCCCTGTGAAGCCATAGTATGTTAAGGACATGATGATGCAGTGTGGATGGGGACTGGGACCAACATGAATGTGGGACAGAGTGTCCCCACAGAGCAAGCTCTTCAATTTTCTGAATGGGGACATCAAGTCCAGTATTTGTTATGGATCTCTGCTACTTTGAAACCCAGTGGTGTTTCCTTTGAGAAGTGGGCATTTCAATCCAAGTTTGACTATGCTTATCCACAAATAATTTGAATGAGTATTTTTAGCAAATGACATTTGTTTGGAATAAGGATTTCACAAATATTATCATTTTTAAACTATCAATCTTTTCCTTAACATCTTAGCTGTATTTGTTATCACTGGCAATAAAAGATAGACACTGTAATACCTGCAGCAGTAACTTTTTTCTTTGAAATATTAAGTTTTTTTGTAGACTGAATGGACGATTAGACAAAGGAACATAGTAGGAATGATATATTCACCCTTCTTCATTCATCAACATCAAATTACCATTTGACATTTTGCTATGTTTCAGTTTCACCAGTTGGCAGACATTGGAAACCTTGCCATATATTTAGGTATTGTCTTCTGATTATAACTCTCAATTGTTATATCCATGCTTTCAGGAATATTTAAATATTAAAGTAAGCACTTCTTTTTACAATTATACCACTGTTGGAAAGTTTCTTGTAAAAGCTTTTAGTCTTTCACAAGACTGAAAAAATACTCATTCCACCCAAAGTCCTAAGCATTTTGCAACATCTCCTATTATGTTCCATTGAGGCAGATTTAGAGCAGAAGGTATCCTGCCACTTCAGGAACCGATGGAAGAAAGAACAACCATAAACAACATAAAGAAGTGAGCGTTCTGTATCTTATAATATTACCAACAATAAATGGCTTCTTCTGAAGAAAGACCTGGCTTTAAAAATCTCACTTATTTGTTTGTGAAAGTCTACCAAATTGTGAGAAAAAATAAGAATAGAGTTAATTGTTTGAATACAATTGCTGAGAAAGTAAATATTTATGTTATTTTAGTATCAAAATCTTATTCAATAAGAAAATAATTTCCAAATTTGCCCCTCTTTAGGTAGTCTAAAGAGAGGCTACAGTTTTGTAAGAACTACAAATTTCCACTTAAATTTAAAGGAAAGTGTGGTAACAATAATAAGTAGGAAGTCTTAGAGAAAGATTAATCTTAGACCTAAAAAAGAAGACATTATATTCTATCCCCAAATATATTGGCATTGTAGTCCACATAAATCCTTCTTTAAACTGGTTAGCTCATTTTATGTAATAGGTCTTCAGTATGTATGGAAAAATACACCACTTAATCATTTACTCCATTGAAGATCTTTGTAAATTTGTGTTTTGTCTTTAGGAGCTTAATCTAAAAAGACAAATTAAAATTTTATTCCAGAGGGTAGCTATTTTAGATTTTATTACTATTTGTCCTCAATACATAGTAAATAGTTATTAATCTATGACTTCACTCAGATCCATCCAAAGAAAACCCCCAAATAGATACTTGTTCTCCGCACCAAGTATGCTATGTTTTATTTACAAAGAGTAGATTTCACGGACTTTGACTTTCTGATAGATGTCTGAAATTTGAATATTTGAAAGATGATATTTAATTTGCTCTTTTGGAAAACTAGAGATTTTAATTGGTAAAAAGCAATTTCTGTTATAGGCTCCCTAATGGACACATTTCTGCTTACTTTAAAAGGCGCCTTCTGTTCAAAGTAGTGTACACATCTATCAAGTCCAAGAAAAATATTTATTCTTCAAAATGTTACCAATTATTTTAAAATGCAATTCTCATAACAGTTAAGTATTATAACAAGTGCATTGATTTGAATCGTTTTTTTCTTTCTATTTTATATTTTTGCGTGGAATTATTTTTCCAACTCGCTTTGCAACTTCGCTATATTAAAGTACACGTAAATGCATTTGATATAACCTTTTCATCTCCGTTCCTCTCTGTCTGCTATTAGTAATAAAGTCTAAGATGAAAGAACAACATTTTAATTTATAATACTTTGATCCCTTAAAAACACTTAACTGTCCCCCAAACAGGATTTACAATTTTATAATCATCTTACCTTCCGGTAGTGTGCTGTAGAACAGAGCAGGTGAAGAGAGAGCAAGCCCTCTTTGGGAACTTTTGACGTGCTCTGTGTCCTAAGCTCTGCACTTCTGCACCAAGGCGCACTGCTTTTATATACTCTCCAGCTCTGTTTAGCCTCACAGATATTACGCTGACAATATAAATTTCTCATCTGTAAATAATGAGTTTTTGTTACAAATGACTTCCCTCGCCCACTCACTTTGCTCATCTGCATTCTACGCTTACATTGGGTGACAAACCTCAGAGACCTGGAAACTTTTTATGCACTCTTGTGTCTTTTTTTTTTTTTTTTTTGGTTGGAAATGGGAAGAGCAGCTTGGAAATTCACCTTCCACTTTCAGTCACGCATGAAAACCACTTAAGTTCTCTAAAGTGAATTTTGATGTTGAAGACAAAAGACCTTGAAATTACATAGCCCATGGCCAGCCCTGTTTTGTGCATGGCCTCATTTGAGGTTCTTGTAAGTCTTTTGGTTTGCTACCTAGCCATGATGAATTTACCTGAATATAACAATCACTTCAGTCATTCTTCTATCCAAAAAATGATCATTCATTCAACAGGTAAGTATTAAAAATCCTCTCCCTCACTACATGGAGTTTATTTATGTTGTGTTTATGGAAAATTTAAGGATATTGATTAAATCCCAATGTGTCCTGTTTTAATAAATGGAATTCAGGCAGAAAGGATGGAGCCAAATGAAGATTAAACATCCAAGAGAGCTGATGCTAATAGGAAATTATCTGGCATTTTTTCCCTTCTAATGTACATTTAAAATCTAATTTTACTGATAAGAGAGTGGGGTACTAAGTTACAAAAGAATGAGATGAGGAAAACTGTTGAGATGAGATGCATGTTGTCATGTTTCCTGAGTTTTGTGACCGACCACATAGGCCTTTAATGATCTGTAAGATTTAGCAGAAATTGTTCTGGTCACTGTAGAGAAATAGAAAAATGGTAAACAGTCTGGACAGAGAGCATAAGACGTAGTGTCAGCATAATTCGATTTTAGTTTTCCTGTTATTGACCAGTTGTGTGACCTTGGTCAAGTCACACATTCTCTTTGTGTCTCTCCCTCCTTATTTGTAAAATGAGAGGGGTTGGCAAATGTCTTTTCTAAAATAAAAAAGTTTATTCCATATTGCAAACTCATCACAGTGTTTCCTAACTAGATTTCAATATTCTAATATAACCAACCGCATGATGTAACTGATGACTTGCATGGAGGTAAATCACTGAGGCAACTGGAGAAATATTCCAAATGAACTTAACTGTTCAATTTGTGCATGAGACCAACGTTGGAATGTAGAGCTACTTAAAGGCCATAGAGATCAGTTTCAAGTCAGACTGGAAGACCTCATTGAGGGGTTTTTGTGCTGGTGATTATTGATGCTAGAAAGCCTTGCTTTGCAAAGTGTGGTCCAAGGACTAGCATCATTTGGGAGCTTGCTAGTCATGCAGAATCTCATGCCCATCAGAATCTGTATTTTAACAAAATCCTAAGGAAATCTGTGTTCGTATTAAAATTTGAGAAGCACAGCTGTATAAAATATCCTTCTCACTTTATCTCCTCGTTGGTACTGCTGGTGTCTTGATCTGAGACCGGTTTCTTGGCACTACCAGCAGAGGGGGTGAAAGAGCAGAGAAAGGTGTCACGCCCCTGGTCAGTCTAGAGAGTAACACTTATAAATACGGTAATAGTTTGAAAGAGTGGATTGATTTAATGTATGATTAGCTTGTCTTTCTGTTTGGCTAAAATCTTCACACAGCTATTAGCTATAGTTTTAATTGTTTTGGCAGATTCAGTTCTATTTTTCCTGTTATCTATTTGTCTATTTAAGTAAATGTTTCTTTCTGTCTCTGTCTCTGTCTCCCTCTTTACTTTTCAGACTGTACTTGTTTGTGGAGCAGCCCTAAGAAAGAAGATCTGCAGATCATGTATATAAAACTTTCAAGAAAGCACTGGTCTTGCAGTAACTATCCTTTTCCGGTATTTAACTACCAAACATTTTTCTTTCCCTCCACTCTACTTGCTTCCATTATTCTAGAAGTGACTATCCCTAGTTGTTTCAGAAAATTTCCTGTGACTTTATCTCCAGCCCACTGACATTGCTTCTTGGGGCTCCCAGTGTCATAAGGGTAAGCATTCTGAAGATGTATAAGCAATAAGAACACCACTGCACTGTGCCCTGCTCTCCTCTCTAGGAGGGGCAATCAGGCTTCTTCATGGACACCGCACTGTCAGAAATTAAGACAGAACCCAAGTGCAATTTGGACTTGCAGATCTTCTTTCAATGACTGTTCCAGCATGAGCCTCTACTTGGCCTATTCCCATCAATACAGTTATTCATTGATTTAGATGTGAGGCAAGGAAAGTGGCAGCCCTGTATTTCTATGACTAGTGTCATATATGATTTCTTTATGATGTTTAGTCCTAAGGACAATTTCCACAGATTTGCAATCTGTCCAGTTGCAGGAGGCTGCATGCAGGACCTCATGCTTGCCTTAATGGTTTTACCATCTTGAAATTCTTAATAATTTACACAAAACCATGCCTTGTGGGGTTATTGTATGTTTATTTTCTGTAGCTGCTCAGAATACTTAGGAATATTTGAATATGGTAGAGATCCAGGTTCACAGTGAGCTGTGGTGGGAAGTCTATGGTCAGGGAGAACTCTCAGACGTTGCTGATTGGAGTACAAAATATTAACTCCTTTGAAAGGCAGTTTGGTAATACTTATCAAAGTCACAAATACCTATCGTTCTTGGCCCAGTAAAGCTAAAGCACTATTCTGAACATTTATCCCATACATATTGCTATGTAGATATATAATGATTAGGTACAAGGTTGAGTACAATAGTAACAGGTGGGAACCAATCCAAGGGGTCAGCAATAGAGCACTGTTTAGAAAAAAAATGAGGATGCTGTCTATTTACCAATATGGAAAGACTCCAAGATATGCTGTTAGTTGAAAACAGGAAAGTGCAGAAGGGGTATGTAGTAGGCTACCTTTTGTTTTAGAAGGTAGAGGGGCAGAAATACATGTTTATTTTTCGTAATTGCGTCAAAAAATTAGAATAAGCAAGAAGCTGATGAAAGTGCTTACCTGTAGGGGGGCAGTGTGGATAAGTGAGGTGCATGTGGACAGGGACAGGATGCAAAGAATACTTCTTTATATATACCTGCTATGTGGTTTGGATTGTTTGACCATTTGATTGAATTATCCATTCAAAACAAACCAAAAAAATGTAATTTAAAAAGGAGTGACAGTACAACTACTTTGGAAAAAGGTAAAACTTTAGAGCTAAATGTACAATTACGCTTTGACCTAGCAATCCACTCCTGGGTATTTTATCCAAGAGAAATAAAAACATATGTCCACAAAATGACTTGTAAAAAAGTGTTCAATTAAGCTTTATTTACAATACTTAAAAACTGGAAACAACTGAACTATCCATCAACAAGAGAAAGAATAAACAAATTGTGATACGGAATTCATACGGCAACAAAAGTTAAGCAACAGCTGACTCAGGCAGCAATGTGGAAGAATTTTGCAGACATTATGCTGCATAAAAGAAGATGGACATGAACAACTATATACTGTATGAATCCATTTATAGAAGTTCAAGAACAGGCAAAACTGAAGTTAAAAAAACTCAGAACTGTGGTTGTTTCTTGGAAGAGGATGGGAGAGTATTGCCTAAGAGAGAACTCTCTGGGAGATGGAAATATTCTATATTATGGGTATGTGTTACCAGGTTTATCCGATTATCAAAATAGTACAGCTAAGATTCGTGATTTTTAATTTATGTAAATTTTACCTAAAAGGAAAAAAAAAAGAATAGTTACAAAAAGAAGAAGTCTGAGGTGTGGGTGGAGGTACAGATGACACAACCATGGCAAAATACTGATAATTGTTGAAGCTGGCTGATGGATAAACAGGGTTCATTGTGCGATTCTGCTTACTTTATGTTTGAAATTTCCCATATTAAAAAGTTAAAGCCGTAATAGAATGATTGTGGGGATGGAGCATTAGTACTAATTGGTCATTTATCACTTTGGAAGTCAAAGAGTTAGACTTTTCAGTGACTAAGGATTAGCTAGGTAAAATAAGTGAACTTCACAGACACATGGTGGCAACAGAGCCTGGATGGAAAACAGTAGCATAGGACAGGGTGAAGGTACTGGAAAAACAACTGCAATGAAGGCAGAGAGAGGAAGATACCACTCAGAGGTAATGGAATCAAAATCACTGCTCCCTTCTTCTCAATGTTATTCAACGCCCATCCCTAGGATTTGCCCAGCTCTGTTTGCTAAAACTGTAGTAGCGACCAGTCAAGCTTTCCTGATATGCTTGAGGTTTGTTTTTGATTCTTGGACAGTATTTTAATACCCTGTGCTCTAATCTAGGAAGAGCACAGCGCATTTAGATACCATCCAAGGGTCCATAACAAGGGTCTTCTGAAAATAGGTGTGAACCTTCAAAAGATCAAAGAAAAATTATGTATAGCATTTGAGGAAAAAATTTTATTGATTAGTTTTAACTTTGAAGATAAAAGGATCAAGAGTCACTTAACAAGAGCATTTGAAAAGCTAAAAATTAAGTACATACAATATAATAATCAGATGTCCTTCACATCTCTATGGGTGACTTAATAGGCTCAGGGATCCAGGGGTAATAAAAGAAGAACTTTCAGGGGAAGTTCTGAGTTTGCCAGAGGATGTGAGAACTACCCTTCCTGAGAGATATTTAAAAATCAGTTCATGACCCATCCATCTGGAAGGATTCTGAGGAAGCCTGCTGGGGTGGAGGGAAGATTCAGTAATAAGATCAACGGACAGTCTTCCTGCCCTGAGGCTCCGAGACCCTGCAGACAGCCCGCTCACAAGTCTGTGTAGAGGACTTTGTGGCATCATGGCTTTGCATTCGTTGATTTTATCTTTTGCAAGATCTCTGGTATAATGAGATGTTTAAAATTGTTCTAAGTTTCAGTTGTTATTTTTATTCCTAAAGGGAACAAGAAAGAGAAAGAAAACAAAATCATATTTGTACAAAAGAATCTTATCTCATAATTTACAAGCAGAATATATATTTATATGTATAAATACATATATATCATTGAATACATGTGTTATGCTACTATTTTTCGCATATTGTAGCTATAAAAAACAAACCATATGTCATTACATTTATCCAACCTCTTGCTCATCTGGAAAGACTTTTTTTCTTCAAGCTTCTAAGAGTCTTTAATGTGAACCAATTAAAACATTGCAATTTTTTAAAGTCTTCTGTAAAAGGAAGTAACTTCAGCCATTAGAAAATTTAAAATTTGAAGTCTGTATAGTAAGAAAATGCAGAGAATGCAAACCTAAGTTATAAAGACTTTTTCTTGTTCATTATACCTTGTAGTAAAATTTGCCCCCTGCCTGAAACCTACTCAGTATTGCCAATTTGTATTTTATCACATGTATTATCAAGATATGCCCAGTTTTCTGGTGAAATTGAAATGATATAATCATAGAGGGGAGGAAAATTCTTAAAGCCATCTAGGCTATTACCCTATTTTAAAGCAGAGCTTTATTTAATTTATTACAATTCATTGTTTGGCTATTTTATTCTTCAAACCTGGAGAATAAATTTCTACATTTCCATTTTGCAAGAAATGACCAAAATAATTTATTTCTGCAGTCAGAAACATTTCTATGGCCAAAAGTATTTCATATCTGTGTTCTAGTCCTGGCTCTTACTGAAAGGTAAATCATTTCTTTGTTGCCATGTTGTCAGAAGATGTAAAAGCTGATTTTTCACGTCCGTTTTAATAAAAATTCTTTTCTCCTCATAAAGCACAGTCGACTAACCACAAGTCCTTTCTAAGGCTGAAGAAAGAATCTCCCTTTGTTTCTTATATGTCTAGTCCATGATTGCCAGCATTCTCCTCCATAAATACTTATGAACAAAACTCTAGAGGTTGAAGACCATGGTTTTTATACCTTCGTTTGCATTCTTTTCTTTTTCTTTCTTTCTTTCTTTCTTTTTCTTTTTTTTTTTTTTTGAGACGGAGTCTCGCTCTGTTGCCCAGGCTGGAGTGCAGGGGCACGATCTCAGCTCACTGCAAGCTCCACCTCCCGAGTTCACGCCATTCTCCTCCCTCAGCCTCCGGAGTAGCTGGGACTACAGGCACCTGCCACCATGCCCGGCTAAATTTTTTTTTGCATTTTTAGTAGAGGCGGGGTTTCACCATGTTAGCCAGGACGGTCTCCATCTCCTGACCTGGTGATCTGCCCGCCTCGGCCTCCCAATTTGTTTGCATTCTTTCCCCAGAAATAATAGGCAAAACTCATAGTGGAAAAAAAGGTGATGCAAATAATATCTTAAAAAATTATTTGATTTATTAAACATCAATTTGCATCTAATGTTTTTATGGACACTTGTCCTAATAAATGTATTGTTGAAGACTGTTGACATTGATGCAAAGAATCAAGTAAAAATTATAAATTCAGAGATACATTTGACTAAACACCAGGGGTAAAGTGTAATAGTCATTCCTTCCATTGGTTAGCACATAACTTCAACCAGCTGATTAGCTTATTACTTTTTTGATTTCTCATCTGGAATTTATATGGAGATTTAACTGTAAGCAACAGATTTAAAAAGAATAATATGAGCACCAGTATTTTTTACAATTGAGAAATAAGGATCAAGCCCTCTAAGAATAGAAGTAACTACCATTTCCTGAATATGTACTAAAGGCAAAGCTGAGTATATTATTGTCTAATACTCGAAATACAGAACGAGTTTAATATTTTTGGCTTCATTTTACAAATAACAGGACAAGGGCTTAGAACAGGCAACCAAGTTGCTTAAAGCCATATCTGGGTCCGAATACAGGACCCCACTACTTTGTAACCTTTCTAGAGTAAGGCTTTGCAGAGTAGTCCTGGAAGGACATGCAAAATCTCCTCAAATCAGAGTTGACTGCTGTCTAAATCTATTCAGAACTTCCAGATAGCTAAGATAGCAAGACACCTAAATGCTAAACAATTGGTGATTGAGGTATTTTTGGGCTTAGTTTTTAAAAAATGTATGATTCAATAGTTTTTAGTATGTTCAGAATGCTGTGTCACCATTACTATTATCTAATTTCAGAACTTTTCATCACCCATAAAAGAAACCCCATACTTATCAGCAGTCACTCCCCCTTGCCCTCTTTTCCAGCTCTTGACTACTGATCTACTTTTTCTGTATACACATTTGCCTGTTCTGTGTATTTTATATAAATGGAATCACTCAACATATAATCTTTTTTGTCTGATGTCTTTTATTTAGCATAATATTCTCAAGGTTCATCCATGTTGTAGAAGGAATCAGTACTTCATTCCTTTTTATGATTGAAATGATTCCATTGTATGTATTTACCACATCTAGTTTACCCATCTATCAGTAATGGACATCTGGATGGTTTCCACTTTGGGGCTATTATGCATAATGCTGCTGTGAACATTCATGCACAAATTTTTGTCTGGGCTATGTTTTTAATTCTCTTGGGTAAATACCTAGGAGTAGAATCGCTGGCTTATATGCTAACTCTATGTTTAACTTTTTGAGGAACTGCCAACTGCTTTCCAAAGCGACAGTGGAGATTCTGTTTTTTAAGAATCAGATCCACGAATTTTGGATATGTCAAACGATGGACTTTTTCGTCCTTTTCAACAGCTACAGATTTCAATGAGGACAATAAAGGAGCATAAGATCGAGAGGTCAGTGGTGGGGCAGGTCTTGGTAAGGAGGAGAGACTTTGCTTTTTGTTTCCTCTAGACTGAATTGGAGCGTCAATGAGAAGGAGGCAAGATGAGGCTGGATGTTGGAAAAAGTCTCCTTGGAAGAGCTGCTCTGCTGAGTGCAGTTAAGCAGAAAACTGAAAGATGAAAATGTAGGGGTCAGAAAAGGGATTTTCTTATATGACAGGTTTAAGCATTTTGAGTGCTCATGGGCTGTAAAATGTAGATCTGGAATAAGTGGCGGGGGTGGGCTAAATCCTGTGGTTTCCTCTGTGCTTTGTACAGAGACATAGTGGTGTGAGTGGCAACTGGGTAAAACAAGTGTAACTGAAATTTTAATTTTTTTCTTTCATTGAGAATAAAAATATTCCTGTTATTGGCAACAACAATGGATCACAATAGATTTTTCTAAAGCACCTAAGAGCCTAATTTCCTGGACTAGTCTATTCTCTTATAACAGAAGCTTTAGTCTGTGATCCAGGAATAATGCAATAATTATTATAGATTACTTATACTGAAAATTATTACAAATAAAATTTTTAAAAGAAGTTTTAAAAAAATTATTGAGGTGACATTTACATAACAAAATAAATCCTTTTAAAGTGAACAATTAAGTGACATTTAGTACATTCATAATGTGTGCAACCGCCACTTCCTATTAGGTACCAAAACAATTCCGTAATTTCAAAATAAAAACCCATATTCAATAAGAAGTTTCTCCTTACATCTCTCTCCCCACATCCAGTGGCAGCCACCACATTGAATTCTGTCACTATGGGTTTACGTATTCTGAACATGTCAGATAAATTGAATCATACAATAGCTTTTTGTGTCAATGCATTAGAGATTCATCCATGTGGTAGTATATGTGAGTACTTCATTACATGCGTGGTGCAATAATATTCTGCTGTATGTATATACTACAGTTTGTTCATCCATTCACCCATTGATGGACATTTGGGCTATTTCCGCTCTTTGAATATGGTGAATAATACTGCTGTGAACATGTTTGTACATGCATTTGTTTGAGTACCTCTTTTCAATTCTTTTGAGTATATATATATATATGTATATATATATATATGTAGGAGTGGAATTGCTGAGTTATATGGTAATTCTATGTTTAACTTTTTAAGGAGCTGCTAAAGTGTTTCCCACAGTGGCTGAAGTATTTTACATTCCCACCTGCGATGTGCAAGAGTTCCAGTTTCTCCACATTCTTGCCAATATTTATTTTTTGTTTTTTTCTGGAATAGTTATAGCCTTTTTTGTTGGCATAAATATACCTCACTGTGGTTTTGATTGGTATTATTCTCATGACCAAGGATGCTGAGCATCTTTTCATGAGCTTGTTGGACATTTGTATGTTTTGTTTGGGGAGATGTCTCCTCAAATCCTTTGCCCATGTTAAAATTGTGCTGTCTCTTTTCTTATTGTTGAATTGTATGTGTTTTTAATATATTCTGGATACTGAACCCTACAAATAAAGTTATATTTGTATATATGTAAATATGTAAGTATATATAGCTATGAGACATACATACAAATATATATATAATGTATAAGTTCTTTATAAAAAATGAATAAAATTTTAATGATAAAAATTATACATTTTTAATAATTACATTCATAGTTTCCATGACTTTACTTACTTTCTGGAAAATATGACACGAAGATGATTTGAATATTGAGTTGCTATTTATAAAGTTTATTATAAAATTGTAATACTTTGATAGTGATAGATTCCTAATTTTTGTTAAGAGAAAAACACATGCAGAAGGCTCTAAGTTTACATCAAGAAACTGATAGTAGGATTTCCTCTAGCAGGTTTCACTGAGCACGGCTTTTTCATCAAAGAAGATTATGTCAACAATATTTTATGACTCCTGATACTGTAACTTGAAAAAGTAAATAGCAAAAGTACTCCGGATATGTTGGGAGTACTTTTGCAACCTGGAGGTACGTGTGTGACCCTTTGAAATCATAAATTGATAGCCACTAACTAAAAATGGCGGGGAGACATAAAAGGCTTTTTTTTTTTTTTTTTTTGAGACGGAATCTCGCTCTGTGGCCCAGGCTGGAGTGCAATGGAGTGATCTCAGCTTACTACAACCTCCGCCTCCTGGGTTCAAGCGATTCTCCTGCCTCAGTCTCCTGAGTAGCTGGGATTACAGGCATGTGCCACCATGCCCGGCTAATTTTTGTATTTTTAGTAGAGATGGAGTTTCACCATGTTGTCCAGGCTGGTCTTGAACTCCTGACCTCAAGTGATCCACCTGCCTTGGCCTCCCAAAGTGCTGGAATTACAGGCGTGAGCCACCGTGCCTGGCCATAAAAGACATTTTACCTGTAATCTTCTAAATTGTACCTTTTTGTTCTTCTAAAAACTTAATCTAGAGGAATAAAGCCTCAGGTTTATACACGCATTGTTCCTTATTTCTGGAGCCTCTGCTTTGGCGGCCTGGGTGCAGTTGGCATGACACACTCAATGCCAATTTGGGGACCACCCCTGGGTGATATCTTGCAAGTGTCCCCCACCACCCTGACCCATCTATAGTTCCACAGTCATGGTGTGGAAGTTGGCAGGAGAGCAAGTGTGGGAAGACACAGTGCAGAGGTGACATTGGGGAGAAGACATCAAGAAGCAGCAGCAACGCGTGGAGGAGAGGCCATGGGAAGACTGGAAAGCCAACGCCATTTAGAGTTCAGTCATGAATTGGATTTGCATATTGATTGACTTGTTTGGACATACACAGAATTTTGCGGAGGCCAGAAACAAGATGTAGACCCTGTAGAAGTTATTAAGTTATAGAGGGAGGCACAAAACTTCAGTTTCAAAAGCAACCTTCAAATGTTTGTTTAGCAGTTACTTAATGGTGATTTCATTATGTGTGCTTCAATTCTAATAATGGCTTATAAGGGCCTGCTATTAGGGTCGTGTTAATTTATACTCCATTATATATTCATTATTTGAATAATGACATTAATAGGCAAAAAAGCTATCTGAAAAGGCATTCCACATATTTCTTCTAGAATACCTAAGAAGAGACACTGCCACTGTGGTACAGAAACTGTATGCCAATTCAATTGGCATACAGGGAGTAATTGAATTGACCTGGATCTATGGAATCTTAGGTGAGTACTATAACTTACACCTTATTTTCCTAGTCAGAAATACATATATTTTAATTTCTAATTTACAGAGTTTCAAAAATTAAATGGAAGAATATATACGGAGCACCGGTATACAATTCACATCCAAAAGAAAGCAATCAAATTATTCCTTAAAATAGAAATTGATACCCAAAGCCCAAATCTGGCACGCAGATGAGTTTCCTTTACTCATAAATTAGTTGTCAAAGGTTCAAAATTGAGAGGGAATTTACATTTAAAACTCCAGTTTTCCGGTTTCTCTCGACAAAAATCACAATGTCTGGCAACACCATATTTCCAATGGCAGCAGTTTGAGTCAGTAGTTGTTATCCCTTTAGTGCAGTCACCAGCTCATTAGAGTCCCAGCCTTATTTTACCAGGAACCTCCTTGACCCCTTTCTTAGTTTGCTTCATTCGTTCTGATCACCTGCCTGAACTCAGTAGTTCTTGAGATTGGAAACTCTACTCCAAGACTCCTGTTACATTTATCCAATACAAGATTTTCAGCTATCAACTTAACTCATATAAAATAAGTTTTATGAAATAAGATGTTGGATGGTGATGGTGATGGCAATCCCTTTGAAAATGTTATTGCCGGGCATGGTGGCTCACTCCTGTAATCCCAGCACTTTGGAGGCTGAGGCAGGTGGCTCATTTGAGGTCAGGAGATCAAAACCATCCTGGCCAACGTGGTGAAACCCCGTCTCTACTAAAAATACAAAAATTAGCTTGCCGTGGTGGTGGGTGCCTGTAATCCTAGCTACTTGGGAGGCTGAGGCAGGAGAATTGCTTGAACCTGGGAGGCGGAGGTTGCAGTGCGCCGAGATCGTGCCATTTCACTCCAGCCTGGGTGACGAGAGCAAAACTCTGTCTCAAAAATAAAATAAAATAAAATAAAATAAAATAAAATAAAATAAAATTTTATTATATGACCATCAAACAAGATGCCATGGTGGGTCCCTGCCCTCACTTTTACTGCCTAAGTAGTTAGAGACCACACTCCAACCTCAGTGTTTCTAAGGGATCTATGGTTGCCCTCCAACCAAATATTTCCCACTCCAACCCCATAAATATGGCCTAAAAAGAGACCCATGAGACCTCCATATTGAGAGAAACCACTGTAATCCCAGTGGATGTTGAGATCCAGGAGAGAAAATAGTAAATGAAAACACAGGACTGACTCCTATTATTTAACTGACAGGCCTCCAGTTGTGGAAGATGATTTAGGGATCAGGAATTGTTTTGCAGTATGCCCTAAAGGGACAGAGAAGAATTCTTAGGGCTTGCAAAATGTGATTTGAAAGCCATGGATCTAGCCCAGTATCTGTGGTATACAGGGAGTAATTGAATCTCAGGAAGAGAAGGAGCTTGCCCGAATTACAAGAATTAGAACTCAGTTCTCTTGAATCTGTTTGGCAACTTTGCAGGCACACAGGACTACATTCAGTTGCATCAATGGGATACTAGGAAGTTCAGTTCACCCATGTTGAATGATCAACTAAAAAAATATGATCTAAAATGCACAACCTTTACAAGAGACATTTCACTGATTTATTTTTCATGACTCCAAGTTTACAATCTGAATTTAAAAGAACCAACTTTTCAAACCAACCAGACTTTCAGGGTTTGAACATATAATTTGATCATGAGACAGAAACAGAATAAGCATGGGTATCCTTGTTTTATAATGTAAAAAAAATCACTAGTACTTGAAACATACTTATTAAGTAAAATATATTTTTAAAAACTAGTGCTGTTTTTTAAAGAAAAGCTGCTAGAGTAATCAATCACATTCCAGATATTTATTTGTCATTTTCCAGCCTGAACATTTGTGCCAAACTTCCTCAGCCTGCAGTGTCCCGGTGGTGATTCATCTAGAGGCAGCAAGTATCTAAGTTAGGACAGTGAAGTAGGCTGTGTTTCCATTTCCTAATCCAAATTATTTTTGTTTCAAAGACTAACTTCTTTTAGATCTCTGGCTAAAATTCATGTCCTCCCTAACCTTATTCTCCTGACCGGGACACCTGCTGCTCAGGGATTTTTCTTTCTCTTTGCTTTGAGGAGGACAATAGCAAGTTCCTATTATATACTAAGTTCCAGAAAGGGCATGATCTGTACCCACTGTCAGATTGCACATCAGGATTCCAGTTTCATGGGCTCTCTCATCCACAGAATGTGAGGATACATTCAGCAAATATTGACTTAGGTCCTCCTACGTTATTCCAGGTACTGTCTAGGAGACAGAGAGGTGAAAAAAAAAATAGACAAGCTCTCTGCTCAGAGGGGGTTTGTACATGAATGGAGAATCGGAACAACCAGCATAAACATAAATCAAAGAATTTCTGATGCTTCTAAGTGCTGTCAAGGAAACAAGATTAAATAATGTGATTGGAAGTCTCTGACTGTGGCAGAAGCAATATGTAATCCAATGATCAGGGAAATCCCCTCTGAGACAATGACACCTGAGCTGAAACCAAATGAGAAGGAGACAGCCAAGTGAAAAACTGAGAAAAGATGTTCTAGACCCCGGCACAGAAATAAGTTTGGTCCACACAAAATCCACAGAGGAGACCAGGGTGACTGGAGTTTTGTAGGTGATGAGAGAGCAGTGGAGACAGGGCCAGAGAGGACGGCCACTGTGGTGCTTTGCAGTCTTCACAGGAAGGTGGGTGAATTTACTGCCCATGTCCTTCAACTGCACATTACCCTGGCTGTTTGTCTTTCTCAAAGGTGTTTCAATCACTGCTATCAAATATTAGACTCTTTAGACAGGTGTTGAGTGAGATACAAGGATGAACAACTCATTTAAGATAAGTACCAAGGAAGATGAGCTTCCTTGGATATGCAAGACTTCAATATTGGTTATTCCTAAAAGGCCACCTTGTTTTAGAAATAAAGACTCATAAAAAACATAAAATAAAGATTCATGTATAAATGATCAAGGACACTTATACTACATTCTCTGGTATGGGAAAGAAACTATTGGCTTCTGACTGAGGCTATTAATTTCTTGAGAATTAGTTCATTGAAAATAACCATTAAAAAGTAGTTCATTTTATGCATCTAACAAACACCTACAAAAGACCTACTATGTGTCAGATACTGCTCTACAAATGATAACTATTTTAAAACAACAATCAATTCCATGGGGTAAGAACTGTTATTATCTCAATTTTACATATGAGGAAACTGAAACAGAGAGAACTTATGAAAATTTATCAAAGTTGCATAGCTTATGTATTACTGAACTGGGATTCAAACCAGATAGATTCACTTTAACCTCCATTCCCTTACCCACTACAGTGCTGTCCCTAAAATGCGCTGTCGTGAACATGTTCTGCTTACAAGATTGACAAGTGAACTATGTTGTGTTTCATTTGAAAGAAAGAGATTTATAACATTGCAAAGTATTGCCTTAATCTTCCGAAGGAAATTAGAGAGCAGCATTGTTTCCTGTGGGTGTACAAAGCACTTGTATATATGTTAAAGCATCTTCACTTTTTAATGATCATTTCTCAAATTTGGAAATTTCGTGTAGTACCAGTGGGGTATAAGGAAATTTCATCACATATCTAAAATGTTCTGTTGTGTTCATGGATATCTAAAAGGATGTTTCAATAAGAAGCCTAATTTTCCAAATGGGTAGTAGTTTTTTAACATAGAAATCACTTCTTAATATTCTACTGTTTCATTATGACACTTATTTCAAAAATTCACCTTCTGTAGCATTGACAAAAGTTCCTGGCCCTAAAAATTAATGGCTAGCAAAGATGTTCCTATCTTTGTTTGTCAACAGATAGTAAATATGAAAGAAGGAAGATGAGTTGTCAAGCCATTGTGGCATGACCTTACCTTGATTGTACCTCTCTCTTGTTCACACAATACTGATTCTCTATAACCACAGAGCAAAGAATGGAGTGCTATACCAACGAGTATCTGTTAAAACATATACTGTCAATACAATGTTTTAAGTAAGTAAAAAATGGAGTATTAATTAGAAACCAATGGAATAAAATCAGACTGCTCTAGCTTGCCAAAGATGTTACCTGTGTGTCAAAAGAAGTGTTTATGACCAGCATGTTAGTATTGCATGCCAGTAATCTGAGCAGGTGGTCATTAGAGGCTTATGCTAGAAGCCAGATCGTTTTCCCCATGAATAGCTTGGTAAGGTCTAAGCACTTATTTCTTCCTGAATTAAAAATTATTCCACTTCAAATTGCCAAGGTACCTGTCCATAATGCCAAGGAAGTGTTTTAGCAGTTCCCCTTCACAGACTGAGAATGATTTACTGCGTTCAGAATTTTTCAATCTGTTTTATTGGATAAACTCAAAATATCTGCTTTATTGGATAAATTCAAAATCTCTGTTAGGTGCCTTCTTTCTTCTTTACAAACAGCATAATTGAAAGCATTGTTTTGGTAGAATCTTCTCAGAAGACCACATTATCACCATTTAAATTAGCTCCAATTCATTTTACATTTGCTTATTTTACTGTTAACTTTCCCAGAACTATTTTTTTTTTACAATTAGAACATCTGAATTTTAATTACATTACCATCAAGAAGCTCATTAAAGTCACTTAATTGGCAACATTTCCAAAAAAACCTTAGCTGGGTTTAATATATTTTAAAGAGTTACTGTCAAAGTATAATTTCACCATTACAAACAGCTTGGCAACAACATTTGCATAAAGATCTGTCAGTTTCTGAAAAATGCTCAAATGTTGGGAAAATCAGATTCGTTAAGTCGCCTTTACTGAAACAGTCTAGAAATGGAGAAACTGTCATATATATTCATCTTTGTAACCCCTGAAGTACCCAGAATACTACTGTGCACAGCATAGGTATTCAATAAATGTTTTCTTAAGGAAATAAGTAATGCATCTTATAAATAAGGGTAGGTTTTTTTTTTTAAAAAAAACAAAACATTTAAAACTCCAATAAAAGTTCTCTCATTTGTGTTAAATTTAACCAAATACTCGATTGCTTGCTCCTTTTTATCTTATTTACTCTAAGAAATATTAGATGCTCATCTAGAATTTTGAAACCTTTAAAAATAGCCCTCAGGCCAGCCTTATGGGACTAAAAAATGAAATAATGTTTAGAAATTAATTGTTTTATGACTTCCCTCTTGCACTAGATTTTTTTTGGGGGAGAGTTCTTACCTACAGTACCTAAAATAGTGGCCTGCAATTGCAGTCACTGAATGAATGAATGAATGAATGAATGAAAATCTTGTTCGTCGAATGTGAAGGATGATTATACTTTGCAGCTTTAATTAGGTTATTGGGATACCCCCTTACCCATGTGTCATATCCAAGAATAAAATGTGGTAAATGATAATTATTAGTATACTCCAGCCTCTTATAGACAGAAAAGGCAAGATATTTTTAAATCTCTCTTTTAGTTTGGCATTTTCTACTTAAAATCTCTCCCTTTTGTACTTCATGTACTTTTTATCTTTCTAGCCAAAATAAGAATCTAATAAAGCTGCATGAAAGGTGAACACTTAAAAGATTGCCATGCAAGTTGCTGCCTTGCTCTTACTACATCCTCAAAGTCTTGCACAGTGTTTGATACACAGTCAGACTCAGTAAATGTTTGTTGAATGAATGAATGAATAAATAACTGAAAACATATTTAGAGTTTTGAGGAAGACCTGGGAGAGTCTACCTGAGGGGGTCAGGGAAGGCTTCATCAACAGTAAGTAGAAAACCTGAATCATCCATGAACACAAAGTCTTTCATTAATTCAACAATTGGTGACTTTCTGTGATATGCCACATTTCAAGACAAGGGCGGTGAAGATTTCTCCAGGGTAGCATTAGGAAGATTTTCTCTAAGGTAGCACTAGGGTGTTCAGCAGCACTTTCTGTGATGATGAAAATGTTCTACATTGACATTGTCCAGTATAGTGCTGACTAACCATGTGGCTACTGAGCAGGGAAATGTGGCAAGTGGGACTGAAGAGATGAACTGTAGTTTTATCTAATTTTAATTTAACAGTCTATAGAAGCTGGTGTCAGGAGAAGGGTTTGGAAAACATGCATGGGGACAGATTGTCAAGGGCTCTCTCTGTCACGCTGATTTTGAATATTGTTTTGTAGACAATGGAGAATCACCAAAGGGTTCTAAGTGGGAAAATGGCACTATTAATTTTGTCTCAGCAGTTCCCTCTGTGGCAGTGGGAGCAAAGGCCTGAGACTGGAGACCACTTACTGCACATTGATATTAGAATCCAGTTTTGCAAAGTTCACAAAGGCAGAAAATAAGTTGGAGAAATAGGATTTTTGTTCTTTCTATTTGCAATGACCGTGTGGTATCCCTAGATAGAGTATTAGACAATGACTGGTTGTTTTTCTCTCCCTAGATGGAGAGAGTGAATGATGAGAAAACTATGAGAAAATCTCTTGGGCTTGCTTCAGAGGCTGCCCTGTGCAGAACAGAGGGAGGTGGTAGCTTACTCTGATCCTGAGGGCAACAGCCATTGCATGGAGGAAGAAAAGAGGGGCTGTGGCCAGTCCTGAACCTGGGAAGGTGTTGTCCAGAATTCCTGACCACCACAAAACGTCCCTTCCTGATGTGTGAGGTGGAGCTATGTGGCCTGAGTTGGGGGCAATGGTTTCAGAAACCTGAAGTGGAAAGAATGCTGGATTGGGAAAAGTCAGAAAACTCTAGAGAAGACTGTTTGTGCTCTTTGTGGTCTTCCTGCTGCAATGTTCCAGGCCAGGATTGATTCTTCTGGCTATAAGGCATGAGGGGATTCAACCTGCAACTGGAAAGAAAGTATCAAGCTAGGGATGGGGAGAAATTACCCAGGGCAATCCAGTGCTGGGGATCACACAATGAAAAGTCCCTTAGACAGCAGTGTGGTGGATACTTCCAACATTCATTCAATAAATATCTTCTGGTGACCTGGTATGGATCTTTTAATTCTGAGGCAGTCACAGAGATGGCAGGTCACTGGTAGTTTCTAAATGTAGGTGGTAGTAACTGGCAATGCGTTGCTTTAGGATTGTAGGCATTACAGCTATTTTTTTTCCAATATGAACTTTATAATGTAGAACTAAAACCCCAGAAAAACCTCATAGATATAAAATTTTCCTCTCTAGCCATTGATGTCCATTTTATTGATTGATTGATTGATTTTTGTTTGGTTTGATTTGGTTATGGGTTAGCAATCTGAAAGCAGTTACCATTACTAATTCTAAAAATGGATTCAAAATAGGAACACTTCCAAATTAGAAGCATTTTTTAAAAAGGAGCCTGAATTCAAAAGTCTGACTTTATCTTTATCAAATGCTTTTGGCAATGTTGAAGAAATCTTCTGGGAGAAATGAAATAAACATTTCTTGGAGGGACAGCATAGAGTGCAAACATCTCAAACGTGATTCACTTACATTTTCTGAACAATGCTTTTGCCTACTCTGAGCTGTTGGTTCCAGTATTTGGAGTTCTCATGACAGAAATCCAAAACTGCTTCTAGTTTCTTCTCCTCCACGACCACCCTAATATTCATGCCCTTGCTTTGCACAAACACTTCTTTCTGTGATAGAACCTGGAACCTGAAATCAGTGAATACAGACAGCACAATAGCCCTTGAACTTCTGACTTTATTACTTTTCTTTAAATGAACAGGTGATAAAACACTGTGTCCAAAGCAAAATGCATGACTCCCTTTTCTCTTCTTTCACAGAGTACCAGAAAATGTAAACAATATTTATCATGAACTTCTTAGTCCTCATCATTTTTTTACCAGCCTTTAGAACAACATTCACTTGTTTATACCAGCATTTTACAACATAAAAAATAAAACAAGCAAATCATCTGAGGGATTTATATAAAGTTTTCAGATTCTGATACAGGCTTGCATCTGCATCGTTTTTAGTCCGACAAAGAAAAACACTGCTTTAGAAAGTGGGTCATGTGGGTGTATAAGTGGTTCGTGGACAGGCCGGATAAGCCGTGGTTCTGGTCAGAGTACCACTGAAACACAAAGAAAGAATCTTGTTTTATTCTTGCAGTCACAAAATGCATTTAGCTTGGACTTTTTTGTGTTCTTAGGACCTGATAATCTTTCTATTATGGGGAAATTCTATCTAAGAACACTCGAATAAATAAAATAGCTTACATGTAAATATTTACAGCAGGAAGAGCTTTCATTAACCTCCACTACTGTTTCACATGCTTTAAACATATTTTAGATCTCAGTGGCTGAGATCTCACATCATCCAGCATCCTGGAAGATCAGGATCAGGAATCAGAGTTACCAGAAGTGATGCACTGAGTCTGTTACTTTGCTTCTTTGGAGTTTGGTTTCTTCATTTGAAAAACAAAGGGGTTGGAGCTGATTTTCCCTAAGATTCCTTGTAGCTCAAAAATTCCATGAGGCTTTCAACTTGTGAATCTAATTCGTCTCTGTTGCAGAAAATCCACAATATAATGTATTCACATATAGCCATAAATACCCTTTATAGGAGTTAAAAATAGCATTTTAAAAAAGTGAAAGATAGTATTATAACTTTAAACTTCACTCTTGGAGAGATGCCACTAAGATTATTGCTTTCACTGAATAAAGGTAGCAGTGGTCACCATGTAATAACATATATATTTACTAAGTTGAATTTACTTTGGGGATCACAATAAAAAAGGTCAGAAAAAACTCACCTCACTCTTTGTATATTTTTAAACATTTGATATATAATAGTTGCACTATCTTTTGGGTGTACAGTGATATTTTGATAGCTGAATACAATGTGTAATGATCAAATCAAGATAACTGAAATACCCATCACCTCAAACAAATTTTGTTTATGTTGGGAAAATTATAATTCTTCTCTTCCAGCTATTTTGAATTATACAATCAATTATCATTGACCATAATTTCCCTACTGTACTTTCAAATACTAGAACTTATTTTTTTCTATCTAACTGTCTTTTGTACCCGTCAACCGCCTTCTCCTTATACCCCCTCCCCCATTTCCTTCCTAGCCAGTACATTTTTTTAAACAAATGTTGAAAAGATGGGGGTTTCCTTTTCGGGGTTCTTGTTCAACTCAAGCAACTGAGGGAGAATTTGTGAGAGGAAAAGGTAGCTACCAAGAATGCCCCCTCCCCCAACTTTGGCTTTCACCTTATTTTCTTTTCTGGTTCCATTTTTCATTCCTCATGAAACCTGGATTTTACATTTAGCTCATTCATTCATTCACTCAGTAAGAAGCTGAGCATCTGTGATAGGCCAGGTGTATGCCAGGGGATGAGAATACATAGGTGAAAAGTCCTCTAACCCCAAATGGAGCCATATGATTTCAGGGAGCCTTGTAGGTTTGTGATGACATTCTGCAGCTGCTTCTTCCTGAACAAACAGCATCTTTTAGCTGCTTAAGGATGCTCAGGTTTTGCAGGGACTCTAAACATATAGCTGCTTATTCACATAGGATTTCAGAACTACTGAATGTTTGAACTAGAAGATCATTTAATCTTGTGAACTCCTTTATTTTACATGACTCAACTGGGAACACGAGAGGTGATCTGGTTTGCCTTGGGTCCTTCAGGAGTTAAAGAAAGATCCAAGATTCATTTGCTAATGTTCTGCCTACTCTATCCTGCAGTCTCTTTGTCAGATTTTACTTTAAAAGTTAAAAAAAATAAAAATATGAACCCCTCCTTTTAGCTTGAGGGTCTAAGGCCATGAACATGAGTAAAACAAAATTATGTACCATTGCCTGGAAATCCACTTGTGCATTAACCAGAGCTTTAGCAATCTGTGCTGAGTTTTGAAAGTGCACATTATCTGCAACAAAGAGAGAGAGTTAAAGTGCGGCTAAATACCAGAAAGCATAGAGTGACAATGTACTGCCTGGAAATGAACACCAACAATTATCTAGTCATGCATTTGACATTGTCAGCAGTGAGGAATCACACTCAGATATGGAAATGTCCCTGACTCTTAGGTACTGACCCTGAGCATAGGCATAGGAGGATGCTTAATGTTTCTTAAACAAAGTGATGCTGGCTCAGTATTTTTATGTGTAAGAGTCTTGCTTAAACCTCACCATCTGCTGTTCCGTGGATGAGAAGATAGTCTACATTTCTGAAATATTCTGCTCTTGCCATCACAGTTGAATTCTGGAAAAGAGAAAAAAATTAACATTTTAGTTGCTGCAAGTTCTAATAGAAAACTAGCTAAATCATTGTGCAATGGACTTAGCACCAATACTGAAATTATGTATTGCTTTGCTTGATAAATATTTAAGAGTCAGAGCAACACATTTTCATCATCATTTGCATTACTTCCATCTGATTCTTAGTTTGAAAAACTGAAAGTTTATGTGTCATATGTTACATATGAGTGAGACCTTAGGCATAAATGATGCCCGCTCAAGCTGTGTAGGGGTTGGGGGTGGGGAGGAAGATTGAGAAAAGAGAGGTTAGGGAAGGGAGGATGGGAAAAGCAAGAACAGAATCCAAAAGGAGTAAAACCCTTTCTAATGAAGCGTTTTGCAATTAACAAAAGATTATATTTGCTTGGGGACCCAGAATTAAAACTCTAAACTCTGAACTACTGCTTTTCAATTATTTAGCATATTAGAAATTAATTAATAACCTAAATAAAATGGAAACACTTACTTTGTAGTGCTCAAGATTATCATCCTTTGTGGGAAGACCCATGAATCTTTCTGTGTAGACAGACGCTATAAAATACATAAGAATATACATTGTTTGCATGTGATGCATGTCATTTCATTAACCAACAAGACCGTCTAGTTTAATAACTGTTTCTCAATTTTCCCATCCTGAGCTCTTGAGGTAAATTCTTGCTTTACTTGGCTGTAATGGTTGGTCTCAAAGAATATGTGTAATCTCTGCAATTTGCCTCAACAGAGCTAGAGAAGTACGAAGGAAGAGATTATGGAAACAGGAGCATCTAAATATTTTCTTTCTATGACTAGTCTTAATATTTTTCACTTCTACCCTCCTAGGGAAGAATGTTGAAGTAGGAATGACCTGTAGAATGGTCTCAATATATTTTAAAGGAAATCACAAAACAAGCCATCTTTAGGACTTCTACTGGTGTCTTATTTCATCTGGAATGAAAATATGTTCCCCAAATCCATTCCCCCTACACACATACATAGATGCACACACATTTTTTCTTAATCAAGATCCCCTACAAGTCACAATTGTTTTATATCTACCGCAATACAGAGGAGAGAATCCGATGAAGCTAATTTTCGTATAATTATTAGAGTTCCTTCCAAATAATCATCCTGCATTGATGTAATGATAAAAATAGGAGCACACAGGAGTATTTCTCCAACAAACTTTTTGTTTCTTTGATTTCTGGGGCAACGGAGCTGGCAATTGCTAACTGTGGCATGGAGGTGAATTGCTTGGCCTCTGGCCTGACCGTGCAGAAGATGTGCTTAAAAGTCAATTATGCTGTAGCTGTGTGCCTGCAAAAACAGAGTTAGCTCTGATTTTAAAGATTTGGTTCGGCAGGGGCTCAAGGTTTCTGGGAGAAAACAAGATATAGTGGATTATGGA
Source organism: Mandrillus leucophaeus (assembly GCF_000951045.1). Classification (NCBI taxonomy): domain Eukaryota; kingdom Metazoa; phylum Chordata; class Mammalia; order Primates; family Cercopithecidae; genus Mandrillus; species Mandrillus leucophaeus. The sequence goes on along the minus strand of NW_012104131.1, from coordinate 5,259,867 downwards.
AGAAGAGCCTTTCCTCACTCTTGAGGTTTCTTCGATTGTTACAATATGTTTATATAAATGATATAAACAACTTTGTTTATAAATTGTATTTTCCCCAGTGATGCTGGGGTGAATTTTACTGCATAATCCATTTTTCTAGCAACATCCAATGTACAGTAATTACGTGTTAAATGCTTTCACGGTAACATTCAGGAATGTTTCCATACCGTAATATTCCCAGCTGGAGACCGGAGCCACTGCTATCCCACATTTGAAAAGACCAGTTCCAGATGCAAGGGCCAGCGATGAAACGTATCCTCCATAGGACTGTAGAGACATTGTTATGAGTCAGACTCAGATTTACCTTCACGAGCTTTCCTCCATGTGTTTATAGCAACTCTACTCACAATCCGGACCGAAGGGAGCTGGAGAATGTGGCTAAGGGTGGATTACACGTCTATCTTGCATCCTCAGCAGCAAGCTCCAGATAAATGACCAGACATAATGATCGTTTCATCCCTAATGCATTAGAAATACTTGGTGTGCTGATCAGAACAGACCCTCTTAAAACATGGTAAGAGCAGTTTAAGAGATAGAATTTCAATTTTTTTTTGCAAAAACCTTCTCCTTTTTTTCTCTATATCTTTCCAACTAGGACTGTGCTGGAACAAAAACAGGATTTTACTTGAAAGAGATGACTTGAAAGAGATGCACTGAAAAAAAAATTACCAAAATTTAAATGTAAGATACATCCTTGCAGTTTGCAAAAGTCCTGTGAGGCAGAACATGTATCTATGTATTTACTTATTTATTTTCACAACAGAATACCAAAGGAAGGCCATAAGAACTTTTTGGATAATTTAAGACACGGCCATAGTTTGTGTATGACGTAGTGGTACATGTTCTGTTTTAAGGATTTCTGACACAGCAGCTCAAAGGAGGAAAAGTCATCGGTGTCTTTAAAAACCTTATACTTCTTCCTGCAAATTTAAGGAAAAGGAAATAAATACAAAGCAGGATGCAATTTGCAGTCAGGAGTAGGTTTAGCTCTCATAGATTTCCTTCTCCAAGGAATCAAGAGGTGATTCAGAAATGGGATCCTGTTAAGAGAAAGAGATCTCTGACCATGTCATTTGGAAATTTGAACATTTTCTTAAACATGAAGAAATGAACAGGGCATCCAAATAAAGTTGCATTGCCTCGTGAGAAGCAAATTTGGTCTGTACAAACATGCTGTGAGAGAGGTGCTTCTCCTGGGAACGTGGACTAAGCAGTTGTCTGGGACATGGACCAAAAAAAGTGTGTGCACTAGATGAGGAAGTGATTCTCTGTGTTTATTCTTGCCCTGATGCAAGAACGTCTCTAAAAATCATAAGGGGACAGCGTGACTCTCCAGCTAAAGCCATACCGCGTTTTTAGGACCTTATGACCACAGATTTCTGGGAATCACTTCCCTCAGATCAGGACAGATCATATCATCTTTACCAGAGAAAGTCATTCTTTAGATAGGGAGAATGAGTGAGTGTGTGTGAGAGAGAGAGAGAGAGAGAGATGTAGACAGACATGGTGCTGGTAATAGGTCAGTGGCAGGGGTCTATTTTTGATTCATGAAATGTATGGAATGGGAGAATCAGCTAAACAGTCTTGCTGAATCTAACAGTTAAATGAAGAATTCTCAAACTAATTTACAGTTTTATGTTTTTAGCTCTGGGGAATTTTATTGAAGACCTTTAGCTACAAAACACAGAATAAAAGAGGGAGCTCCGATTGTACCATGGCCTCTTTTCATTATACTTGGAGGAGAATTGAACCATGTTTTAACAGGGAAAAAGTATATTTTAAAAACAGAAGATACATTTGGGTTTGAAAATCCTTATTGCAAGTGAAAATTCTCTGTCTGGTTTAAACTTTCACTTATAATTTTAAAAATGACTTGTTTTGATTAGCAGGTTTGCAGCAACTCCTGCTGAAATGGGAGGGCTTTCCTTCCTTCTTAATTTCAAGTTCAAATGAGAGCAGAGTAAGCCAGAGACCTTTAGAAAAAAAGTATTATCATTTATGGTTTTATTGGCAAAGTGTGTTTACTGCAAATAAAAATACTGGTTCCTGCTTCTCCTTTCCTATGCCCCAGAGCAGGAAATAAAGTGAGACCTGAGATTAAAATAAAAGCCTTTGCATATCATGAAAAGGTTTTTGAATATTTCTGTTGAAAATCTTAGGAATTATTAATCTGTATCTATTCAGTGATTGGGTGAGAGTGTTGTATTTAAACAAAACTTTCCTGTTTTCAGAATGAATACAAATTTTCTCTGGGAATTTGTAAGAGCAAAAGCGACTGTATCAGCAGCACAACAAAAGAAGGTGTACTTTAAATTCTCGGGCAGCTTGGAAAAGCTATTCCTATTGTAGAAAGGAAGAGGGGGAAAAAAGAAAACCCGAGTTGACTTTTTCCTGCCCCCCCTCCATGAGTGGGGCTCCCAGGCAGAGTGGGTGGCTGTTGCAAGAAAAGAACCCACAGAGCAGATTGGCCATGAGAATTCTGGAATTTTGTCCTTTGCACTTAGACGCCTTGCCATTTTGTTTAAATGAAGGATATCTTTAAAAACATTCTTAGAAGGGCACAGGATTTTGAAGGAGGGTTTACGAAATACTCTTATTTGAGGCATAATGCACACTGGAACATTTTACCTATAGGCAATAATAATAACTCGCTAACATTTATGTGGTCAGGGTTATTGCAATGGCCTTTATGGTCTCACACAATCTGTCTCCCTTCTCCCACCTCATTTCTCCCCTTCCTTTCCCTTCCCCTTGCTCACTGGCTGTCTTGATGTTCTTTGAACTCTCCAAGCATGATCTGGCCTCAGGACGTTTGCAAATGCTGTGACCTTCTGCCTGGAATGTTCTTTCCACAGACACTGGCATGCCTCACTTCCTCTCCTCTTCAAAGTCAAATGTCACCTCAAATGAGCCTTCTTTGCCGTTTTGATTTAAAATTGTACCAACTTGCACCATTCCTCGTTCTTGTTTTGTCTTTTTCCATAGCACTTAATGCCATTAAACACTCTCTATATTTTACATATTTATCTTGTTTATTGTCTTACTCCCCAACCATTCCCAACTCTGTCAGGGTAGATATTTTTGTCTGTCTTGTCAATGAATGTATGCTTGGCACTGAAAATATAGCCTGACACACAATAGGAATGGAATAAATATTTGTTGAGTATATGACTTTGCTATTACTATGTCTAATCCTCACAGTGTCTTGGTGAGGAAATTACTGCTGCATTTCACAATGAGGAAACTGAGGCTCAGAGTAAACTTATAGTGGCTATGGAGTCAGTAAGCAGCAGAGCTGGGACTCAAACCCAGGACACTTGACTCACCAACCCATGCCCCTTCCTCTGTATCCCTATACTTAGGGCAACCTCTTTTGGGGAAACTGTAAGTTCAGAGTCTAATATAGTCTCATTAGAGGTGCATTTGTCCTACTTTTACATCGTTGATCACACATAGCAATTCAAATTACTTATAATTAGTCACTGGGAGAGAAAGGAACTAAGATTAAATCATGAACTAATGCTTATTCAACACCACCTGGCTAGGCCTATATTAACAAAGCGAAGCCCAGAAATGAGGCTGTTATTCTAATAATTTAGGCAAAACCCTCGCTGCTCTTCAATTGTCAGAATAATTGTGTTGAGTTTTCACTGCATATCAGGGTTTTGCAACTCTGACACTATTGACAGTTTGGGATGGATAATTCTTTGTTATAGGGGGCTGTCCTGTGTATTGTGGGATGTTTAACAGCATCTCTGGCCTCTACCCACTAGATGCCAGTAGCACTCCCCCAGCGTGACAATTAAAAATGCCTCTAGACGTTGTCAAATGTCCCAAGGAGCAAAATCGTCCTGGTTAACAACCACTGTCATAAACTGATACTTCTTAGGCACTGTGGTGGGCACATAGTGAATATTTATCAAGGAGCTAAAACCAGGGCTAGTGGGCTTTGTTTTATGTGAGCCAGAAAATGAAAGGGAAAGATAAAAAGGTTTCTTCCCCATTTCTTGAACTCGATAATGGAGAGTAATGTGGGATTTGGAGCTTATTGACCAATCGACTTCAAAAAATATTGTTGGGTATGACATATTTCCCAAACCACTATACTGTCTAATACTTCATGGAAACACATATATTCTTCCCTAATAAACGCAATAAGAGCTAAGTAACCCTTACGGTAGTTTTCAATGTCTTTCTCCTTTCCATCTCCAATTTGCCATAGGTCCCTGCTTATTATATTGTATAAGAACACACAGAGATATGACCTCTTCCAACTGCTACTTCACTGACTAAGTTAGGCCTTTAATACCTGTCCCTGGTATTACTGCTCTTCTAGCCCCTTGGTCCATCCTCTCCCCACATCTCAGATTATCCTCCACTTTGCAGCCAAGATTATCTTTCTAAGGCACCAATACCTCGCCCTATTGACTTCAAGAGCACTTAAAAAGTTGATGTCCGTAGAAAACATTGTCAATATGTGTTCTGGGATGGTAGAGGAATAAGGAGTTATGGAATCAAATACTTTTTGGTAATATTGTGTTAAACAAAACTTGACAGTATTTTTTACTAGTTTTTCTAGAGCCTATATACACTGTTACATAGAATTCATGATTTGCCAAAGTATTAGACTATAGAACATTTTCCTGAAAAATCTCCTGGTACTAGTGGGACACATTCGAGGGGAGACATTGATTTATAGGATTAAAGTCAGTTTAAACAACATCATAGATGCTTGATGTGGCCAGGCATTGTGCTAAACAAGCACAATTCTAACTCTGCGCTCAGAAACAAAGCAAAAATGAGACACAGTCCATTCCTTTGATGAACTTACATTCTTATGGGAGAAACGAACAGACAGACAAGATACAACATAGTAATTCCTGTAAGAGAAATACAAAGAGCTTCCGGAACACAAAGAAAATAATATCTGAGTTGAATCTTAAAGAGCAAGTGTGAGTTATCCATTTGGGAGTGAGGAAAAGGTGGGGAATGGAAGACAAGAATGGACACTACAGATGCGAGAAACAGCATGTACAAAACGTGGGAACGAGGAAGCACGGATATAATTTTTCTTTTTTTTTTTTGAAATGGAGTCGTGCTCTGTTGCCCAGGCTGGAGTGCAATGGTACGATCTTGGCTCACTGCAACCTCTACCTCCTGGGTTCAAGTAATTCTCCTGCCTCAGCCTCCTGAGTAGCTGGGATTACAGGTGCATGCTACCACAACTGACTAATTTTTGTATTTTTAGTAGAGACGGGGTTTCACCATGTTTGTCAGGCTGGTCTCGAACTCCTGATCTCGTGATCCGCCTGCTTCGGCCTCACAAAGTACTGGGATTACAGGCATGAGCCACCGCTCCCAGCCATAATTTAAATTACTTAAGGTACAGGGAAAAGCAGCAAGAGATGAGATTGGAAGATAAGCTGGAGTCAGATTGGCAAAGGCCTTGCATGCCATGAAAGGTATCTGGGCTTTGTGTTGCAGGCAATGCAGAGTCCTATAAAATACATAAGCAGAAAAGTCACACAGTAAAAATTATTTTGGAATGATAACTTCATTAACCACATTGGAGCTTGTGAGGCCAAAGCAGGAGGACAGGTAAGAAGCAATTAGAACAGTTAAATTGAAGCATGCAACCTGTGCTCCATGGACCCAAACATCAGCATCACCTGGGGTCTTGTTGGAAACGCAGACTCTCGGACCCCACCCCAGAAGCACAGACTCAGAATCTCTAGTGTCTTAAGAAGCTCTCCAGGTGATGTTTGTGCAAGCTAACGTTTGAGAATTTCTGGCTTAAATTACAAATGAAGAAACTCAAACTAAGGTAGTGTCAGTAGGAATGATGAGAACAGACTTTGATGTTTAAAGGTAGAATTGACAGAACTTACTAATCAATGGAATATTGAAGTCAGGAACAGGGGGAGGTTGAAAACAGCTCTCAGGTTTCTAATTTGGGTGAATAAGTGTTTGGAGAAGCCTTAATGAAGATTAAGACTTGTTTTAAAATAGGCCTTAACAAGTTTACCTTAGGCGTAAGTTGAGGCCCATATGAGACATGTGGGAGAGATACTCAGCAGGCATTTGAAACACGGAGCACAGAAGAGAGGTGTGTGCTGGTGCCAGGGATCTGGAAGTCATCATCATCTTTGACACCACAAGCGTTTGCAGAAGGAAAGGAAGACTAATGAGGGTCCAGGTGAGATCCAGACCCAGAAAAACACCAATATTTAAATAATAAATGGAGGCTGGTGCCGTAGCTCATGCCTGTAATCAAAGCATTTTGGGAGGCCAAGGTGGGTGAATTGCTTGAGCCTAGGGATTTAAGACCAGCCTGGGCAACATGACAAAACCTTGTCTCAAAAAACGAAAAAAGGAGTATTAGCCGGGTGTGGTGGCATGTGCCTGTAATCCCAGCTACTCGGGAGGCTGAGGCAGGAGAATCGCTTGAACCTGGGAGGCAGAGGTTGCAGTGAGCCGAGATCGCACCACTGCACTCCAGCCTGGACAACAGAGAGCAATTCCGTCTCAAAAACGAAAAAAGGAAAAAAAAAAAAAAAAAGGTATAACAACCATAGAGGCACAGAAGAACGAAGAGAAAGGTGTCACAGGCATGCACAAAGCCCCCTCTCCTTTAGGTGGCCTAAGAGACTGTGTATTGTCTGTATACTTACTTATTCAGACTCATTCCCTGTAATTTCCTCAAGATACTTTAGACTTTCGAAGTTTCAGGCATCCCTGGCCAGCTCAGTCTCCCCGTGTGCACCATGCTCTTTAACTCAGGTCCTGGGCAATGTGGTTTTCACTCTGCCTGGAATGCTCCGTTCCTCAGCTATCTTCACCAACCTCAAATGCTAACTTATTTTGGAATCCTCCCTTAGCTCCCACAGCCATAATTATCCACTCTTGTCCCCCTGTACTCCACAGCAAGTTGCATCTCTCTTAACACTTGGAACATTGCTGAGCCATTGCTTATTTTGTTGTCTGTTTCCCCCACAAGAGGGCCAGGACTATGACTTACTCATCTTTTCATCCCTTAAGGAACCTAGTACAAGACCTTGTAAAAAATGTACTATGTAGATGAAAGAATGAACAAGTCAGTGATTAGACAGATGGATTAATAAACATGTCTTAAACCTGAACAGCTGATTTTAAAACCCAGTATAGTATTAATGTCTTTATCCACACACTAGTTCCTTCTGCTCAGATGTTATATCACGTGGCAGCCCATTTCTTACTTTCTTTGCTCAGACTTGCTCTCAGAGTCGACCTCACAGTCATCACCATGTTGGAAAGTAAGCAATTGAGGGGTGGGGGTTTTAATGTACTATTTCAGTGGCATTTGCCCAACTAGATGCAGTGAGAATCTATTATTGAAGAATTTCAGGCTGATAGGGATATATTTTTGGGTGATGAGTGGGTTTTTAGAAAATCATCCCACGTAGATGGTTTTCTACCAAACTAATACCTAGAATGTTCTATAAATAAAATAAAAAGTTCTACTTTATGGTTATTTCAAAGCCTGCAGCAAAAGCAAAGTCCAACTCTAAGAGAAATGTTAATGATTATATGTACATGTTCAACTTAAAATTAGAATCTTTCAAGGATTTGCTTTAGGAAACCGTTTATAAAAATGGATGATAGGGAAGGTATTATCTGGAATATTTCACTATAGAAATATTTCATTTATTTCTACTCATTTGAATTTCATTCTGTTTAGATATTTAACATTTGATAGTTTTAAGAAGGACCAAATGGCTTGAAGTAACAACTTTCTTCAAATTCCTAACAGCTCTTCATCTGGTCACTGAGCTGAGTGGAGCTGAATCCTGCAGATTCCCTTCAATATTGGGTTTCATTCCCTTCTTCTCGTGCAGGCCGCTCTCAGAGAAAACAGCCAAGAAAAACAACCCAGGCACAAATGGCTGCAAATTGACTTGCAAATGTACAAATTCAGACCAAAAAGTGAAACAGGAAATCTTCTTTGAAGGGTAATTATCATAATTTATAATGGGCAAATTTAAACTCTTTCCAATATTTCTCTAAACTTTCCAGTGACTTCATTGCCCATAAATGATAAGTTTTGCCACTTTCTTGAAATGTGTATTTTCAAAATATGCACAGTTCCTCAAATGTGAGAAGTTATCTTCATGACCTATAATTAAGAAACTAAATAGTACTTTTCTCCAGTTAGTACAAATGAGCATTCGGTCTAGTAAAATAATTTGATTGCCAAATAAAAAGAAACAAAATTAAACAGCTAAGATATGACTGCTAGGCTAGGTACTAAGGAATTTATATTCTGAAAGTCCCTGTGATTTCAAATTGTAGCTCCGATTTTTATAAAATAGAAATATAAAATAAAAGATATATATTTAACTTTAAAATAACAAAGGAAATTCACCCTCTGATGGATATGGTTCAGTTCAGTATGCTATAATCTAGTAACAAAGACTTAAGTAAAAATATGTTAATTATGAGTTAACTTACTGTACAGGGAAGAAAAGATTGAAAAAAAGGAACAAACACTTAAAACCACCATTTTGAAGCCCAGATTATCCAAACTGACTGTTTCCATTGACAGATTAAATTATGTTGCAACATTAACATTTCATGAGAAACCTTCTAAACGAACACTTTAGAAAATGATGATTGCTGAACTGAATAACAGGCATAAAAAAATATAAAACAACTCACCCAGCCCCATATGGCTATTCTTTTTTCATCAATGAAACCCATTTCTATGAATTTTCTAAAGTAAAAGAAACAAATTTTTAGAATGTTAAGTGTGTACACATGACATTTACTTCATTACACAAGCATATTTAATCCAAAGATTTAATAGAAACGCTACATTTTCTTTGTTTAAACACATGCATAATAAGGCTGCATTTACAAATAATTAAAATAATATTATCATGTTTTCTGCTAAGAGATAAAAGGATTCTCTTACACTCTATCGTACAGTTATTGAGTGGCAATCTCAGAGCGATAAGGCCTTGTATTCTAATCGTGGGGGCATACCTGAGACTCAGAGAGGCCAAGATACGGGGTCATAGTGACACAAGAAGTAGCAGTACCATCGAGCAGGACCAAATTTCCAAATCCCCAGCCATCGGAAAGAAGGATTTTGTTCTTGCTGCTTTAAATTATATTAATTTCTTATCATATTGTTTGTTGAGTTGTTACTGATAATCACCACTTCGTTTTGAGTGACATTTGAGAGAAATACACAACTCTCTTCCATTTCATATTTAGGCATCCTCAATTCATCTTGCATGGGGTCATTACATGTGTCTTTTAGAATATGGAAATAATTCCTTTTTAGCTCCATCCCAGAAGAACATTCATTTGAAAACTATTTTGATAATAACTCTTTCCTTAGGAGCAAGGGGCTACACTGAAGGACAACCTTTAAAAAGTCATGGGAAACCCTCAAAATTGAGGGTTTCAAGCTAATTTCTAACATGCTCCCCTGAGGGCTAGTGTTCTAGAGCAATTGTGATTTATCTGCGGATTGATTTCATAAAAACTCAAGAAAATCTCTGAGAAACAGAAGCCAGAGTGGAATGTAGCAAACTGGATCAGCCATTGCAGTAAACACTGTATGCAACAGTAACAGGAAGGAGGGGAGAAGACCAAAGGGAGACATACAGTCCCAGAAAAATACTATCTTCTTGTTCCATTCAATTACTGTTAATGACCTTCCTCATCAGTTCTTCTCTGGAAGTAGAACTGAGTGATTTTCATTACTTGAATAATGTAGTTTCTTAAAGGGATTTCACAGCAACCATTTCGCTCTTGCATTGATTCAACATGCACGTTTCCGATGCACAGAGGAGTTGGGCAAATGCCCGGGACAAACAGATGGGAAGAGGCCCCGTTAGTCACAGCTTACCCGACACTGATTCTGAAGGACACTGAGGAGTCTACAGAGAAGAAATGCAGTAGCAAATGGAAAGTTGCTACCTGTGTGGATGCTGCTCATGGTATAGAAGAGAAAATGTGCAGCAAATTGTGACACTTGAGCAATTCTTGCACAAACTTCAAAAACCAAATGAAAGAAGAGAAGGTTCACTTTCTCGTTAAAAAAAAAATCTTGCTACTAGGGCTTGAAGACAGTTCTGAGAAATAAAGTCAATTGTGATTTTATGATCTCCCAGAAGCTAGCAATCATACCGCCTTACATCTGGGGTAAAAAGCAAATAACAGGTGATACATGGGAACAGGAAACTCTTAACAGCTCTCTTCCTAGGTTTATTCTGAAAGGATGACATTTACAGGAAAGGGTAGTGCAATAGTTAACATGGAAATGAAACATTAACACTGAATGTGGCAGAACTAGGTTAAAGGTTAGCTAGATAATCTCAGCACTTCCAGACCAATGAGGCACTATAAAATTCACCTTCAAATTATGAAGAGTTTCCCAGAGGGTTGTAAATACTGTTGATAATGTGGTTATATCAACAAAATGTCAGTAACAAATGAAAAGGATGTTTTTCTAATTTTGGAGGCTGGATGAACTTTATAACTTTTCTTTCATAAAGATGGCCCGAGGCCAAGGTAAACTTGGAATCCTAGTGATCAATTATTATCCTATTTTAGAAATATTCTTATTTATACCATCTATAAAAGCATGATAGAAAATTTCATCTCATGTAATTCTTCCCCACCACTAACCCTCAAGCTATATCAAATTTTAAAGTTGTGGGAATATCAAAAATGCCAAATATACTCCAAATGAGCAAAGTTGCCCTTATAACCACCAAAGTTTTAAGGGTCTCACATATGTACTATTTGAAGAGAAACCTAAAGAAAGCAGGTTCCAGTCTCCCTTATGTCTGTAGCTTCACAAGCATCTCTTCTGAAGCATTTTCTTTCATATAGACAGAAGTTATAAGATGATATGACTTCTTTTTTTCCCCTACTTTGCTTTGTTTAAATCTATTTGCTGGCCTTGAGTAGTATTTACTGTTGTTTCCAAATATGTACGTACAATTTTCTTTTGGTATGTCAAAAGCTTAGCCAGACTGCAGTTTATAAAAGATTCAGGGGACAAATTTTATTCTCTGAGAGACAATTTAAGGGCTACAGTAGAAGGATTGTAATCTCAATTCCCCAGGTCAGGCATTTGGTGTCTGATTCCTGAAACACTTCCTTAGGAGGTATATTGAATCATCCCCAGGATTATTATTCTAAATCAATCCTGTTTAGCTTTTGTTTTCTCAAAGCATTGGATTATAAGGCTTCCTTTTCACAGTTGCATAAGAATGATTTCAAGCAAAAACCAAGGCCAGCTCTGGCTGTCATCTCCACTGTTGTTTATAGGCTTTGCATGGGTCCACGCAGCTGCCCATATTCTCTGGGGTGTTTACTAAAAGTTTGATCTAACAATAATGTTGTCCCTTCAGAGTGTAGGTGGCTTATTTACTTTTACCAGATTGTAAGCACATTGAAAACAGAGATTGCAAATTGCACAATTTTATACAGAATGTACTGCAATGGCATGTATTAACATTAATATTTGATATGTTGTTAAATGGCTGAGTATATGGGTGAACATATGTTTTCCCTACAGCAGGAAGACTTTCTTCAGATTCCATCCTAAAAATGGCTCAGAGAAAGTAAAGGTATCCAATTACCACCTCTAGTCCGTCTTCAATTCTAAATGCCAAAGACAAATTGGTATTACTGCGAAAATCAGTAGAAGGTAGAATTTATGGCTTTGTGTCCTTTGTGTTGAACATCATGGCTCAGGTTTAAAATTTCATTTCATCCAAGGAAAATATTAAGAAGTTATTTCTTCTTAGGTTCAAATGGTGCATTTGTGGTGGTAAATAAATGTATAAAAGTATAATGACATATTTTGTTGTTACTGATGGGTTGTGATGATAATGATGATGAAGACAATGATTTTTTAACCAATGCCAAAATAAACCACTTTTTAGCTCTTTTAGCTTTGGAAAAGATCTAAATAAATTATAGATGAGGCATATTTTCATCTGTTTTCATGTAGTACCAGGATTACATGTCCTTGATGTTTATTGCATGGTTTAAATGCAAATAGATGTAAGCCATGGTGCTAAAAATAAGTCCCTCATGGAATTAGGCTATAATTCTGAGGATGGTGTTAATATTCTCATTAAGGCACACTACAGTCTTTATATGAGAAACTGATACCTCAGTGGGGTTTTTCTTTGAACTATCTCCTCCAAACAAGTGAATAGTTGAAAGGCCAAAGTCTGAATCCGTAAGAAAGAAGGAGCTTCCAGAAATTGAGTGATAGCTACAGATTTTAGTGTTAGTAACCTACTTACTAATTTGTTATATCGTACTCAGATAGACTTTGTTTTTTATTGAGCATTTTGTGTGTTCCCAGAATGAAAGAAGCACTTGAAAATGTATGGGTTATGGACACCTTTCTATTTTTAAAAATAATTACTTGTGAGTCTAAACTCTTCTGCTTTGATTAGAGACAAAATTACAAAAAAGTGTTGTCTAGGCCTGGCTCCTGGCTGTTAAATACAATCTTTGTTCTGCACGTTGCAGTGAAATCATTAAGTATTAAGGACATTAAGGAGATAAAAAATGTACTAAAGAAATTTCTAAATTGCTCTTTGCCTGTGAAACAGTGTTTGACCTTTAGATCCGCACATGCGTATATATTCATGACTGAGACTGCAAGTAGCCTGCTACCTTTTAGATTTACGAACTATTATTCTCTAGCTTCACCTACTCATAACATAGTAACAGAAATTCAACAACTATAGAGACATTGCAAGAATTATTTGCACAGTGTTTCTAAAAAAGTCACAATTTTGGTGCCTATGTAGTCCTGTTTCAGGAAAAGATGATTGAACCATAAATCATGGTTGAAAGTATATGTAGTTGAGAAGAAGAAATCAGATTATGAATCTGTCTTTCCCCTAAATGTTTTCATAATATAATTTCTGTTGTGTAAAATGACTTTGTTTTTGTCAAATGAAAATAGGCAAACACTTTCATGCTACAATGGCTGACTGATAGCAAGTTTAACCCCAAATGAATGCCTGACATCTAAAAGCATGTAGTGCTGATAAAATCTTGAGCTATTTCTAAACTTATGAGGTACAATCCACAATGCTTGAGCAAATTCAGATATTTGTTTCCCTGAAGATCATCATTAGAGTTCAAAGTTTTTCTATCAATTGTAAGAAATGGAACTAAATTAAAAGATATTAGAATGAATGACAACACTTCAAAAGAGGGTATTTGTGATTTAGCGCTTGAAATCATTTTTCTACACATTTATCAGCGCTCTTCCATGAATACTTTTTTTTTTTTTCACATTTGGCAAAAATACCCCTGTAAGATTAGTAATAATTTTAGACTAAGTTACAAAAAGAAAAAAAAAAAAAGAATTAAGTCATGAAGAATGGAGAAATACAATAGTGATTGCATGACTTTTGTTGCATGTTGACATCTGCTTGAATGAGAAGGTGCTCACCTGACAGCTGTAATCTGGTCTTCAACTTCATAAACACCCAGCTTTCGATACACTGCATACAGGAGTTTGTCACCTTGGAAAGCTGTTCCTCGACCATCCACCAAGGCAATGACCATCCCTTCCTTACTTGCAAGATAAGATATCCAATTAACAGCAAATACAGACCTTACACTCTGACTGCAGGGACCACCATACCTAAAGGAAAAAAAAAAAGAATCTTTGATTTCTTTGTAAAACTCTATTTCCCATCCTGGCCAAGCATTGCTTCTAGTAATTCCAGTACAATTATGTGATAAAATAACAATGGCGTTAGAACTGGCTCAAAATCAAGAGGAGTCCAGGCTTTTCCCAGAGGTTTGCTACAAGGAAGTTGTTTTGGGACACAGCCTCTCCTATTCCCCAAAACGGATACATCTAGGGTTGGCATTTCAAGGAATATGTGTGGGTTTTTCGTCATTTCTGCCACCTGCCACTTGCTAAAAGCAGACATAAGATATACTAAAAAAAATGCATGGTGTTTTAAGCAAATTGTGTGTAGGTCAGCACTGATTTTGGGTGTGATTCCACTAAATGTATTCTATTCCTTTATTTCATTTCTAACTCAATTACATAAGATGTGAAGATGATTTACAATATTTTTTTGGCTGCAATTTCTCTATCTCAAAGGTATTCTGACACATTCGGCAAATTGCCATACAAAGGAAATTTAACACAGCCAATGCAAGCAAGTCCAGCTAAAATCTCAAAACTTCCTCAATCTATTTTAAATAGCCATATTTTATTTACTCTGATTAGTTGAAGAATATATAAAAACAGCATCAATAGGAACTGTTACCAAGGAGAATGGTTCATTCTATTTCATAAATGTGTATTTCATCTAACATATTTTCAGTAAATAGTTTTTACACCAAAGAAAATATTACATACACTTGAATTAGCAAGGGATACTTCTTTGATCTGTCAAATTGAGGAGGAAGAATCATCTTGTACCATAAAGCTTTGAGGAAAAAAAAAAGGAGAAAAATCTTCATTCCACAGTACTCATAGCATCATTTATTATCTTTAATAGCAATATATGCCATAAAATCAATTTTCAACTACTAAATTGTTAAGAATTGAGGATATATTGAAAGTAACTTTTATTAAATTTTTGTGTTAAATGTATAAATGACTAGAAATCTTGAATTACTATTTGTTCTAGAAGGACACATTTTAAAATTAAAATTAGATAAGCTCTTTTTGAAAAATGTCAATGTGGAAAGGAAGCTATTGAAAATGTATAAGATCAACCATGTTTACAAACATATTAAAGATATTTAGTAAAACTAAAAATTGTTACCATAACATTATTTTAAATGAAATCCTGTAATATTAATAGATCACAGAATTTGCACTGTAACGTTCACCCTATGCTTTTTTAAAAGCAAGAAAATTGCTCAGCTTCATATCTATAAACGAGAAGTTTTTAAAAGATCTTACTAATTTCATCTACTTCAAGTTTCTTAATTTCTTCTTTAGGCAGCTGGATATTTTTCAAAGCATTTTCCAATTCCTTATTTTCTTCCAGGATTTTAATTTCTGAAAAAAAGTTAAATGTTCATTTTTAATCAATAGTATTTTCATAAACAATTTTTTCCCTTAAAATTCCTTTGACTTCAATATGGGTGAAACTGAAACTGTGAAAAGCTTGCTTAAGAAGTGACGTTTCATATTGACAAATGTATTTATAATCAGCCTTTAGACCATAATCAGCCTTTAGGAAGGACATCACATTTTAACCACTGTGTCTTTAACTAATTATAACAGCATCAAAACACATTCTGAGCAAGATCACAGGAGCAACGATGTTTATTCAATCACGTTTTCCCATCTAAAACTGTTTTGTTTTTAAGTTTAAAGCCATGACCTAAGCAGGTGATATTTATTTTATCATATACTAAAAAAAATGTAGTGGAAATACAATCTGGATTACTGGGGCCTCAAATTTAAAATAATTAATTGTGTAATTTCAAAATTTGTTTTTTAATTTTTAATGTGTAAAGTTGAATATTATTTCTGTGATTTTTAAAATCTTTCTTTCTTACACTTTCCTGTTGTACTTGATTAATATAGGACATTCTCCTTTTTCTGGAAATTGAATTATTGTGTATGCTATTTTTTCAGATCCTTTCTCTCAAGGTAGTGATATATCTGAGTAAGACAACAATATATATTGTGTATACACACACACACTATGCTCTTTCTCTGTCTTAAATCTTTAAAAAATCTAAAACCTGCTATTTATACTTCAGCTCAGTTATATTTCACACTTTAATATTTGAAAAGGAAGAAATCCATTGATCTCTTGAATCTGTAGATTGGTAATACATGCAAATAGGTTTCTAGCAATAGAGGGCTTTTTATAGACTTTATTTTGAACTTGGGATTGACATCAGCATTTTCTAGGGAAAAGTTAGTCTTTCAAATAGTATGTGGAGTTTTAGCTTTATATTTTAAAAGAGGGGCTGGATGACTTGTGAGGTATATTTATTGCTACAAAAGATGTCCATGGACTTCTTGTTTTTATGCCTTTTTGAAAGAGTGGTCTCTGAAGAGAGAGAGTTGGAGGAGTGCTTGTAACTATACTAAGTTTGCCAAACCACTTCTCTTGTAACTCTCAGTTTTCATATACTCATGGCATTTTGCTCCAACATGTTATATTTAATCTTAGCACAAGTATAGATGTTTTGGGTATGATTTGTATAAGATACATAATGAATTTCACATTAACTTTGGGTAATCCATCAGGGAAGAGATACTTGTGACACCTTAAAAGTTAAAACCAAAAAAGTAAAATGAATACACAATTCTAAGTACAGTAGAGCCAACCCTTCATTCTTGCGTGGATTCTATGTGTGGAGCTGCCATGGATAAATAGACTCCTGTGTGGATCAAGCGCACAGAGTGGCTGATTGATTGACTGATTACTATTTGTATTATTTTACCACAAGCACTGGAAGTGGGAGACAGTATCCGGGTGTTGTCACGTGCTTATGGCTTTGACTCTTTCTCTGTTCTGTTCTTAGCTCCTGAACTTTTCTGATACATGGCTTAATGAAATGCCAAATTTAATCTAAACGCTTTTAGGATTCAGAGTTGCATTTTTATGGATAGTGAGTGGGCAATTTTTCCACCTCTTGGAGCACAAACAGAATCTCACAGGGGGCAGTGGGGAGAGTGAGAGTTGGCAGGTGGGCTTCTCAGTAAGGCTGTGCATTAAAAACCTATAACCTAGCAAGGGGAGTACAGGTCAGACTATACCTTTTACTTTCTTTCATCCATCACTGTATACTCAGTACCAAGCACACACAGCACCTAGTATCTGGCATGTAGTATCTGCTCCACATGTATTTGTAGGCTCTTCATTGTGATGAAATTGAGTTATAACAGCGATGGACCTTATACTTGATTTCTCTTTGAATCATTTTAAAATCCCACATTGCTCATTAATTTAATTATGGGAAGAATCCATGGAAAGGCTGATTAATAAGGGCCTGTCATGAATTAGTTAATTTTAATGAGCATTTTCTGTGCCGAAAGCAACTAAGCTTTAACTGGGCCCTCCCTGTCAATTCCAGCTCTTCTGGATTCCCACAGAATCTGGTTCAAGTACTGCCCGCTATGTTCAAATAACCCTCCCCCTCTTTGCAGGGAAAAGGAAGCCATTTCACTGTGTTCCAACTTTCATACAATTATACCAACAATTTCTTTATTCTCTCCCATCACATCACAAGAGATTAATCCTCTTATCTGTCTCTGATCTTCATCCTTTGTCAACTTCTTAGGGACCTCCCTCCTCTATGTTTTCATTTCATTTTTTCTCCTGATTTCCTCTATCAACATTCACTCATAATCAAATGTTTATCCTGTTTCAAAACCAAAATTAAACCTACATCAACTTTTTACAGCCATCATCCCACCGATCCCCTCTTCTCATCACACTCAGGCCAACCGGAAATACTGCTTTTTTTTTTTTTTTTTTTTAACTTACTTATGCAGACCTAATTTTGCTTTAATCTGGCTTCCACCTCCACTGCTCCACTGAAATGGCTCTGACCAAGCTAATGTCAATCTCCCTCTTGCTAAGTCCATTAATTTAGAGCAAGTCTTCCTTCACTCTCTGCAGCATCTGGCACGGATGATTATTTCCTCCTCTTTGAGTTCTTCTCCTCCCCTGCTTTCCACAATACCATACTCTCAAGTTTATTCCCCTCCTTCTGTTCCTTCTTGGTCTCCTCTCCAGGCTCATTTTTCTCCTTCCATTTCTCAAGTGTTGATGTTCCACACAGTTTTGTTGTAGGCTCACTCCCCACTAACCCTATCCACTCTTGTATTGTCACTCTGCTCATGCCATCCACTTCCAAGGCCTTAGTTACCACATGCTCCATAAACTAATGAGTTTCATCAGTATCTTCAGTCCAAACTGATCTTCTGACATCCAGATCCAAAATGATGTCATTACAGAGCAGCTCCACTTAGACATCCCATCAGTGCCTCAAGCTCAACATTTAAAACAAAATTCATCATCCTCCCAAAACCTGATCTCCACAGTGAATCCTCTATCTCAGTAAAAAACCATTATCAAGCCAATCATCCAAACAGCATCAACACCTACTTCATATTCATGAGTCTTGGGCTTGTGGTAGTTATCATTAGTAAACATTTCCTAATCCCCCAAACTCAGATGAGCTGCTCTTCCTGTGGGCTTCCAGGCTTTCTGTAGTTCCCCTATTTTAGAACTTACCCCACTGTATTGTAACTGCTCATTTCCATGTTCATATTCCCTACTCATCTATAACCTCCTTGAGGACAAGGACATCATGTAACCCAGTATCTCTTTATTTTATAGATAGATCCAGGACCTAGCACAGTGCCTGGCTTAATGTGGTAGAAGTTCCATACATATTTTTAAATGAGATTGCTGACACCAAATGCGATGTAAACAAGAGACACAGCATCTGCTCCAAAACAGCAGTTGAACATTTACTATCAAAAATACAAACTTCCAAGCATAACTTAAGATATACCATATTAAAATCTTTGGGGAAGGCCTAGGAATCTGTATTTATAATGAACATAGGAGAATAATTTCACATTAGGTAAGTTGTGGAACTGTGCTCTGAAAGAATTTGAATTCTATTTTTTCAGTTAGCACTTATTTAATTACATCTGACATATCTGAGGATGTACCTATTTTGTAAATAGTGAGTGAAATAAAGGAACTTCAAAATCAGTACAGAGATCTGCTAGGAATCTAAGAAGGATCTCAAGAAAGTAGAAATCCATGCTATGGAAAAAGAAAGGCTGACTATTATTTTGAGTCTTGATAAAATGGGAATTATACACTGATGGTGATTTCTATTAAAACAAAACGTTGTTGACTTGAAATCCATTTCACTGACTGAGATGGTCAAATTAAGAAACATAATCGTTATTCTTACAAGTATTTCCTTATTAGACACAAGGTTTAAAAAAAATCTTAAAATGAAACTAAATTCACAGTCCCATTATCACAATGCCTGTCCTGTCCAGAGTTCCCAAATTGATTCTGGTTTTTTTTCTCATTATTTTCACCTATACTTGAGCCATTGAGCTGACAGCCAAACTAATCCCAAGGCAGTCTCCTGACTTGTCACCAAAGCTGTCCAGGAGAAATCGCAGGCATGAGTGCTGAAGAAAGTGGCATCTGCCTCATTGTCCCTTGCCTCCAACAACTCCAACCCTATAATGTTGTTTAATAGTAAATCAAAAGATAATGGAGAGCCAGCAGGAGAGTATCAGAGCAATTAGACACTCGGACAACTCTGTTGAGAGCAAAACCAGTCGTCTTTGAGATGTGAACTATTTTGAACCAATATCACAAATACAGGATAGAGGAGGACTGTCTTGATAGCAGTTGAAAATGGAAAGAGCCTCCAAATTTCAGGGCGTTCATACGTGGCAACAATGTGATGTAGCTGTTAAAACAAAAAAAGCTGGCGTGACAGTCACCCTCTGCTCTGAACTGAAGAAGTTACACGTACAATTTGTTTCCGGTTTGGGATGTTACCACACACACACATACACACGCACACAAACAACCCCCTACCCCCAACCCCCTGAGCAAAAAAAAAAAAAAAAAAAAAACTAGAAATTCTATTTTGGAAGGAAGATCGTACTGAATGTGCTAAGTTTTTTCCCAATTCTAATCTGTGCTTTTTATAAGGCTGATTGGAGAAGATAGAATTAAACCCTCTGATATAACTCATCTGTGTTATGCCAGGTTCTCACTGCAAAGAATTATTAAATTTCATAGGATCTTGTTTGACCCAAATAATATCCAAATCTGTGCAATAATAAGTGGTGTGATAACAGGATTCCACCGCAGTTCCCTTGGTGGTGTGGAGAAACTGTCCTGCTTTCTCTTGTGGAGCATCGCAGAGAGTTCAGGATTACTTGAGACAAGATAAACAGCATGCAAGAGAGAGTACCTTGATCAGTGCGTCCGTCATGAAGGGTGGAAATGGGGATGCCTGGGCCTGTGTGCAGGATGAAAACAAAATCATGGCTTAGTGTTAGAATAACACTTTGTTTTCAAGACGGGCTGCTGGTAGTATTTGTGATTAGTGTCAAGTGCCAGTACATCTTTTAATTCTGCAGCTATTTTTTTCCCCACAGAGAAGAAAACATCACTTTTAAGTTACATTTAAACAATACATGAGATCAAAGCCCACTCAAAGAACAGCTGTGAGAGAGGCCTCGCCTGTGCACTTTTCCAAGACTAATCCTGAATCGTTAATATCTAATTACACAAATGCACCCCAGAAGCTGCAGTGACAAATGGCCTTCTGGGAAGATGTCATGCTGTATTGGGCCAGTTTTGGCTATGTCTTTATTATCAAACAACCTTCACCAGTACCCAGATTGTATTTTCAATCTGGTTTCTTGGTTCAATGTTCAGCTTATTGAGATGGGTAAAATCTAGTATTTCTTCCATGCGGTAATACATGCAGAAATCTATATGAGATACACTTCCTTTTAAAATATGCTGTGGCAGGTCCCTGGGAAGCAGTCCTGGAAGGAGGTTTGTGGGGGTGGTATTGGGATGCACACTTGTGGGGGAAGAGGAGGAAGAATGGGGCAGGGGAGGAAGGTAGATGTCACTGCTGTCACATGGAGACTCCTAGATGGCTTGTAGAATCGTCTCCAATGTGGCAACAAGGCCGGCCTTTACCCCCTAGCATGGAGCAGTCATTGGATGTGGCCTGGGAGAAGAGAAAACTCCAGTGTGTTGGGGGGTGTTAGGGTTAGGGGGCTGTTCAGCTGTAAGCTGTCAGCCACTAGCACTCTCATAGCTGAAGAAATGACTGAGTCAGTCCTGAAGATGGGGATGAAGGGGTCTGGCTGGCACACCAGTGTCCACTACATATTCCAACATGCATTCAGCTTCTCTATGCAGAAACTGGCCATTTTTAGCAAGATATACAAATAATTAAAAACGAATTATTCCTTACTTGAAATACAGGATCAAATAATGTCTGGAAATAAATCTTTTAAGCATAAATTTGCTCCGTCAGTAGGTTAAAAGCAACAAATGTGGAGGTTGGAGGTACATGTTCATTTGCCCCCCCCAAGATAGGGTGAGGATGCTACCTTCTATGTGGAGGGAACCCATTAGAGTAGCATGCTTGGCCCATGCAAAGCAGAGGAGAAATGAATTTTTTGTAGAGTTCTGAGAAGACTTGGGTATGAGTAGCTCCTTCTGTCTTGCTTCTGGCATCTTTCTGCCTGCAGAGAACATGCTTTTGATCTGTTCCTCGGTGCTGTACCTGTGCCAGTGCCAAGCCCCATGGAGGAAGATGGTGGCTGCCCTGTCATACCCGTATTTGTGTAAATATAATTCTGGGATGCAATATTGGGAAACCACACAGCTTTACCACATTTTCCAACTAGCCTTTACAAGTAATAAAGATAATATTTCGGTTTCCTGCTTGAATCCTAGTCTAATTTGGAAATGAGGAAAAAGGATAGTATTTATTAGGCTCCCTCAAGACCCAAAAGTTCCTGTGTGGAATCTCAGAATTTTATAGAATGTTATTGCAGAGATTTTCATTTTGGCCAGTTTTTCATCAAAGTTATGAAAAAGGACAAACACACATATTATATTTTCAGCCAGAGTGCAAAGAAATGAGACATGAATATAAATTTCTAGAGTCTAATCAACCAGCATCTACCCTGTGGAATTTTCGTGGGTGTGTAGTTTCAATAACGGAAACTTGCACATCTTTTTTTTTTTTTTTTTTTGCCTAAAAAATGAGATAAATAAATGACTGACTGCATTTGACACTGGACGGAAGGTGTGATCCTAGTGGCCTAAACATCAATCCTTGAGAAGCCTACCTTGCATGCTTTTGTTCCATCAGCATCATCGATATGGTTTTACCTGTTTTGATCCTATCATCTGGGACTTACTAACCATCCCTCGGGAGAGTTTGAAGTTACATAATGAGGCTTTACTCTTAGTCCCGAAGGGAAAGATTTCAAGGTTTTTCCTATGATGGCGCAGTGACTCATTTTACTGGAGCTTCAAAAACACCAGACGATGTGATGCTTCCCACACAGTATATTTTTTGCTAAATGGGAAATTACCATACTGCCGAGGAAGAGTGAGTGGTGGAAAAGTCAGGCGATTCAAGTTCTAGAAAGGACTCTTCCACCAACTTTTGATGAGAGCTTAGGCTTTTATTCTTCATCTCTTCAGTGGGCACACAGGCTCAAGTATATATTAGGAAGACAAACTAATATAAAATGTGAGATAGTGCCTTCCAAAAACATTAAAGCATTATACAAATGCAGAATGCATACACATATAAATGCATGGATGTAAATGTAGTGTCACTGATGCATTCATCAGCAAATACATCAGTATAAAACCAGTTTTTTTGTAGACTTTGCAAGGGACGGCAATATTACCTCATATCTATGTTAATTCCACAAGCATTGAATGTCTATTATGTATTAGACATTCTTCTTGGTCTTAGAAATACAAAGATTAAAAGAAAGTAGCCCCTGCCTTCCAGAAGAAAAAGATAGATAAACAGATGACTCAGTATGGTTAGCTCAATGATACTATGTGCCTGGCATGTAAGCTTTCAATCTATGTTGCATAAATACATAGCTTAGGTTGAAAAATGTTGCATAGAACTTGAGAGGGACGTTTAATGCATACCTTTAAATGTCAGTAACCACAATCAGCACATATGGTCATGAACAACAATCTCTTGACATTTCAAAGATGCCACTGACCAAACATTTTATGAAAGTGTTATTTCAAACTGACATCTTTGTGCTATCTTGAAGGGAGCATTTGGGTTAAAATGCTTATTCATGTCCACATAGTCAAACGAGCTGCAGCTCAGGTTCAGGGGCCAGGTGGCTGGACTGAGGGAAGTGGCATGTTAGGGTAGCCTTCACTCTGGTTCCCTTTATGGGATCTTCAGGGCCTCTGCAACTGAACCGGAATATCAAGCAGCCAAAGATTCCATTTGTTCTTTAAGCCACATAGCCCCACCAGGGGAACTGATACTAAAATAGGAGGGTAGTATACATTTTGTAATACCTTTTTCCAAGTACTCTAACTCCCAGCTCCAAATTAGGAATAAGCTGGGGGAGGTGACAGAGATTGGAGAATTAGAGATTCCCAAGTCAGTTTTCCAAATCTCCATAATGACTTAGACACCAATATATTTCATTGATCTATATTGGCCTCTTAACCTAACCTGTTTTATTGTTTGCCACATGCTCAAGATATAGATAAAAGGTTGTGTATAAAATAAAATTGTATGGGTAGAAATTATTCATTAAATGTACGTATGTCCTAAACAATCAGGAAATGTTTCGTAGATTTTCTTACTTATGGCTTGTTATATTTGAATGTATTACTCACGATGTTTTCCAGATTTAGAAAGGACATCTTGAGTGACAAAGGTTCATTTTCTATCCCCATTGAAATCACAGTTTGAGGAATGATTGACCTCCGAGGTGGGGATCTCAGGTTTCTAAGCCTTTGTCCATTCCCCTGGCTGTGAGAGTTTGATATTTCTCTGGGAAAAGGGGGCCGAGAGTCCAGCAACCATTTTATCAGAGAACATTTCTTTTATTGCTATTGCTCAAATCCTGCGAAGCCTAGCTGGTAGGTTGCCTCTGCATGCAATCTTAGTGCTGTGGAATGCGGTGGTTGAGAGCATGGGACTTAGAGGCAACAGACCCTTGCTTCAATCCTGGCTGATGCTTAGCCGCAGTGTGGACCTTTGGCAAGTTACTCTGTTTCCCCGAGCTCTGTTTCCTCAGCTGCAAAAAAGTGAAGATAATAATACCCTCCTATCCTCCTTTCATTTCTTTTTCTATAAACACAAGATAAGATTCTTACATATAACAAGTGCTCATTAACTGTAGCTAAGAATTGATCAGATAGAGGTGAGGAGGATGACAACAATGCCCGTGGGGATGGTGTGCTTGTGTGAGGTCCGTTACCTACCATAGCAGACAAGTGCATAGTACTTGGCGTAGTCGCTGAAACTTGCTGTGTAATATTGGCACCTTTCTTTCCTTAGATGGCAAGTAACACACTTCTTGCTTGGAGGATAGCTTCCAATGCTAATTCTAGAGGGAAATGAAAATAAAACTAAGCTGAAATTTTGAGATTGTATTTATCAAAATGTACTACTCCATGTAAAGTGACTAATTTACATATTGACATCAAACCCACTCTATTTTTCTGTTGCCAATATCATTTAAAGTAAAGGGGAATCACAGTATTTTGATGTAGCTTGATTTTTGATCCATCTTTGCCTTAATAGGCACAAACCTTGAGGAAGAAGCCCTATGTGGTTTCCCTGGAGTGGGAGAAATATCTAACACCTCAAATGGCAGTGAGGTAGTCATTTCCCATAACCATTCATCTTTTACACTTTACAAAGTGCTTGGGAATGCATAGTTCTTCATCTTCCTATCTCTCTGTTTCCACCCCATGGCAAAACATAGAAGGAAAATCTGGCACTATTACCAAGAAAGAGTCCCCGTTCTTACCATATATCAGGAAGGGTAAATTAATAATAGGCAAATTAGAAATAAGAAATGACAATTCTAAGTGCCTCCTGTGCCTTCATTCCTTTCAGCAGGAAATTTGGGCTCGTGGAAACTCAGGCTAGGAATGCCCCCTCCACACAGTCTACACAAGCCAATCTGTCCTGCCCACATTGCCCCCACACTCACTCTGCAGAGTCATCTGTGTGGTTCCTGAACAGAGTGATTGGCTTCAATACACAAACTCAGGGACCTTATCCTACACCCTCAGAATCAGAATTCCATGTGGAGGAGTTTAGATGATGTCATGCCAGGGTCTGGACAGGTCAGGACCCCATGGTGGCTGTCAGGGTCTCCTGTGCCACCTCTGAGTTTCTTCTGCTGCTGTCCCTGACTTTGCCTTGGGCATGGCAGAGAGTGGCCAGGCCAGAGACATTGCTGGACCCAGAGAGTGATCCTTCTTCACGCATAAAGTAAGATCACGATCCAGGAGGGAACAGAGAAATATGACAGAGGGCAAATTTCTTATTTCCTCTGTTAGGGTTAATATGTTAGCATATGTCCCTATTTGGGTGTGACCTTGGAAACATTAGGCAGGCAGTTAACAGCAAGGGCTCAGAGACCAGCATGCCCAGGTACAAATCCTGGCTCCAGCAACATTACCTGCCTCATAGTGCTGTAGGAATTAAATGAAATTACATATGTAAGTCAGATTAAAAGGTGCCTGGCATATAATAGACGACTGGCATGTAGTAACTATCGCTTTCCTTTCCACATCCAGAAAGGGCTGTCGAGGGCACCATTTCAGTCATCAAGGGGACAACTGGACTGAATTTAAGCACTAATATAGGGACAGGGATGGGTGGTGCCAAAGTGAGCCAGAGTGAAGGAAATCACATATTATCAGAATAAAAACAATGCCTGGTTCATACTGGGTATTCAGCAAATGTGTGTTAAATAAAGAAATGTCCTCAATTTAACTATATGTAGTTAAAGTGTTTAGTACCAAAATAGTATTTAGTATTTATATGAGCATTAGAATTTCTTGTTTTTTCCTTTTGAAAACAAATACTTTGAATTGGCTAACATTTTGAGAGTGTGTGTTTTTTTACTGATGTAGTATACAACATTCTCCAAATGTTTTCTCTCAATTCATAAATAATTATATTAAGTGCCACAATTTAAAAATATTTTCCATCTCCTGGAGATGATGACTTTTTATATTAAAATGTCAATATACAGAAATAACAGAACGAATGGACATAAATTACCTGTAGATGTTTCTTCTTCCAGGGTAATCTTCAAATTCATTGCTAGAATAAAACCTGAAAATATATTCAGAAATTATTAAGTATTGATAAATAAGTGATAATAGAATTGTTAGTATTAATACGAATATAGTATCAATATAGGTAAGCATTCATCTAATGAAACTATTTATTAATTGGTGCTTAGGTACACAAATAACTGCTGTTAATAACCTGAACTTTGCGTGTTTATTCTGACTTCCAAATCATCAGAGGAAGATTCAATTATGCTGAATACTGTTTTTATTACAGGTATATTATATTCTGATTCATTATGAGCCATGCAAATTAACTAGGAAATTGTATTAATATCATACTTTTCCTTTTCCATGATTAAGAACAGTTTACCTGTTTCTCTGTACTATGTTATTTAATTTTATCTGTGATTCTGAACATACCTTGAATTTATTTTATAGAAACCCTGTCAATAGATAGGTTTGCTACAAATTGAGGATATCACACTGGATACCACACCAGGGCATGTAAATTTAGCCAAATGTAAAACAAGTCAGAAGAGAACATGCGTGTTACTTAAGTATCCAGGTTCTGATTCTAACCTGTCTTAAAATAGCCATGAAGTGGGAAATTCAGTTTCATGACGTGGTTTTCACTCTGCTGTATGTTCATCTGAGTATCAGAAACTGTCATTATTCTCCCCCCACGAATGTGAAAAGTTTGGGATAACTGAAGTTTGATTGAATTCTCAGGACAATTAGGCAGTCC
The DNA here is from genome assembly GCF_000951045.1 of Mandrillus leucophaeus. Taxonomy (NCBI): domain Eukaryota; kingdom Metazoa; phylum Chordata; class Mammalia; order Primates; family Cercopithecidae; genus Mandrillus; species Mandrillus leucophaeus. Next base: position 5,233,212 of record NW_012104131.1, on the reverse strand, counting down.
AGTTCTCACTCTGTCCTAGGTATGTTGAAAATCTTATTAGCACCAAGTAGAAGAAAAAAGCAATGGAATACAACTTGTTTATAGCACCAAATTTATCTCCCAAACTAACACCTTTCTATGCATCTTTAGTAACTTTGCGTGACTCCCATCATCCCTTTCCCTTGCCCTCCCCACATAATCTCAAACAATCTGTGAATAAAAGACTCAGGATCTTTCCCCAGCAGCCCCCTGCCACTTCCTTGTTATGTGGAAGCTTCCCTGATTGTCTCCCTCTCTAACCCTTGCAGCTGGGTCCAGTTTGTCTCTTTTCTCTCTCTTTTCCCAGACAGTCTCCCTTCGCCAGTCCTGTTTAGCCTCCATCTGTCTTTACTGTCTATTCTGCTCTCTCTTCCATTTAGATAATGTGTGTTGATCTCCTCTGTGTCAGGCGCTGTGCTAAGTGCTAAGGACGCAAACAAAGAAGGAGGTGCAGTTTTGTCCTCAGTGCATCTACTGCATTGCCACTATTCTAGTCCAAGTCTCTTATGACCAGAGCTGGGGCTCTCCGCCTTCAGTTTTTCCCCACCTCCTCAACACATCATGTCTGAAATGAATCTCCCACCAGTTTTGAGCATGTCCCTTCCCTTTACTCTAGTGATTTTAATGGCTGCTCCAAAGAAAGTCCAAACACCTTTACCCTCCTTTCAAAGAATTCCAAAGATTGATAATAGATTTCTGACAGGCTTTTATTCCATGAGCCTGGACTAATGGTCCTCACCTTTTTGCTCCTAGAATTTCAGCTAATAGCGGGCAGATTTTCAGCACTAAGAGAGGATCCCGAGATGCAGATTGTATTAGAAATTATAGAAAGAAAGTATACTTTTGTGATTAGAGCAGTTTTATCATAAATGATTATTTGAAGATGGTTTATTTAAATAGTATGCAGAATGGACTGAAGAGGAAAGAACTGTAAGAAAGCAGTCCTATGTTCAGGTTAACAATAACAGCCTTAGATTTAATGCTTTAGGATTGAATCTTAGTCTGCTGCTAACTAACTGTGGCCTTTGGCCAAGTTAATTAAATTTTATGAGTATCCCTTTTCTCATCTGCAAACTTAGGATAACCATTTCTACTTTACAGTATCTGGTACACAGTAATTGCTCCATAAATGATAGCTGTTATAAATAATAATGTTCAACTTATATAACAATGAATCACTACAAAAGATGCTCCATATCTATGGGCTGCCCTCCAGTGAATTTTGAAACTTGCTCATTGCTTCAAGTGCTGAAGGGTAAAATTTGCCTTTAGAACCAGTTATTATCTTAAAATTTGTATACTTTTTATATAATTACCTACCAAATATCAGAAGAGAAATTATCACCTACTGAAGACTTTTCTCCAAAAGAAAATCATTTTGACTAGTTATTTAAAATGTACAATTGTAAATGAACTCACAACTGTCTGAATTATAGAGTAACAAAAATCTTCTTAACTAAGAGAGTTGGTACAGTATCATTTACGTCCATCGGTGCCAATTAAAACCTGAATGGTGCATCGCGCTTCGTGCAATACTTACAGTGAATCCTGTGTTACTCTGAATATATTTATGGCCTCCCACTTGCCACTTGTAATTTGAATAGCATTTTCCTATAAAAAGACAAACATTATGTTGTGTGAAACCGAGCGTTATTTGAGCAACCTCAAGTGAATGATCTTTGAGGAGATAAATCTTGGAAGGAACGTACCACAGTGTCTTTGATATAGTGAATATGTTTGTAGCCATCCTTGTCACTAAATATTTTGTAGTATGAAATGGCATCATAGCTGAAAACTGGTGTTGAAACAAAGAACTGAAAAAAATTAACAGAGGTTATGTTCAAAAGACAAACCAAACTAAAACCATAGATTTTGTTTTAATATATAAAAGCGATGTATGGTCATAGTTAGAGGAATCAGAATGTCTTGCCTCCTCTGTCTTCTGTCATTCACTTCTGGAATCTCATTCTTTCAGATAAACAGCTTATGTAGTGATTCTAACAGGCACTTGAACATCCCAACTACTGCTTGGCTGCTACTGCATACCCCTGGATTCATGATGCTTAATTTGATTAAATTTCTAAGTCGAAGGTTATGTGGTTTGAAACGGAGTTGGAAGAATCACAAACGAATGTTGATATTTAACCAAACCAAACTTCAAATGAGGTATTTGACCACAGTCTGATGCTCGTTAAGACTTATACCTCTTTTAATTCTTGATTTGTCTGATGCCAAGCACCTAATACCAATCATTCAGTGAAGACATTTTGAAGATGAAAACATCATGACTTGCCAGCCACAGTTTTTAATGGTGAGGAGGGGCTTCTGGACTTGAGAGAAAAAGGTTGCCTACGTTGGGAGAGGTTTACTCCTTGAGCATAAGAAGCAGACTGCAGACTGTCCTCAATGCCCTAGTTTAACCTCTAACCGGTAACCCCACGCAGACCTTGCTGGGAACCACTTAACTACCTCAGGCACGCTAGGCTCTTTAGTGTGCCTTGAAACAGAACAAGTCACACTTCAACATTCTAAATGATAGAGATAACTGAAATTCTGCAAATGTTCTTACACTAAATTTTTGAAAGTAGTTTCATACATTTCCCATTAAAAAATTAATTGGCTTGTCTTACATTTGCTGACTTTTCTTTCTCCATTGGTCATTGTTTGGTGAAATGATGGCAAATCATTAAAAGAATTACATGAGGAAAGAGCTACTCTACATCATGCAGAGCAGATTTAAAGCCAGCTCTCTCTAGTTGGTATCCCTCCACATAAGAACTGTATCAAGCAACAGCAACAAAAAGCTACCAGTATCTTTTAGCTAAAATACCTATCCTGGTGAGACCTAACGTGAGACCCATTGTGGAGCAAGAAGAGAGCGGGGGAAGTCACTGTAGGCTCCTTTAATGATGATCCCATATTTGATGCCTTTTTGATACAACTGATCATTATTTCTCACGAAATAATTATAATCATGTGACATTAAAATACAACTTATTTGATATGATGTCTGTAATGGACTAAGTTCCCCCAAAATTCATGTCCACGTGAAGCCACAGAATGTGACCATTTGGGAAATGGGGTCTTTGCAGATGTGATCAAGGTAGAAATTGAAGATGTGCTCATACTGGATTAAAGTGGGCCCTAACTCTAACGACTGGTGTCCTCATAGGAGGGGAAGACACAAAGAGACACTGAGAGATACAGGGAAGAAGGCTATGTGAAGACAGAAGCAGGGATTAAAGTGATACGGCTGTGAACCAAAGAATGCCCAGGGATTTCTAGGAGCCATGAGAAGCCAGAAGAGACAGGGAGGATTCTTCTCTTGAGCCTTCCTAGGGAGCATGGCTCTGCTGACACCATGATTTCTGACTTCCAGCTTTCAGAATGACGAGAGAATAAATTTCTGTTGTTTTAAGCCACAAAGTTTGCCATAACTTATAGCAGCCCTAGGAAACAAATACAGTACCCTAAGTCTTACCACATTTACCTAGAATCAATAAATCAGTTAAATCAAATAAGCAAAAGGCCATTAACCTGAGGCTGTCTCTATAATTTGAGTTCCTATATAATGAAACACAACCTTAGTACGTATACAATCCAAAACATAACTACAAGTCCAGCAAAAGGGTTTCAGCCAATCATAGGCAGCCATCATATCACACCACATCCAAATAAGGTAGATGCCTCATGGCTCTATGACCCAATAAGGCTGATTCCTAGTGTAGCCAACCAGTGATTTATCTACCTTGCTTCTGCGTTTGGCCTATAAAAGGTGGCAGCTCACATTGCTGGACAGAACTCTCAGAACCTCTTCTGGTTCTGAGTGCTGCCTGATTTATGAATTGTTTGTGTTCAAATAAACTCTACTACTTTTAACTTGTCTAAAGTTTTTCTTTAAAATGAAAAAATGCAATAATGAGAAACAGCTGCCTCCTTACATGATTCCTGCGTTAGTTTCATTAATAATAAGACCAATCTTGGTAGGCTTTTGCATATTGAGACTAATGCTTCCAAGTGAAATTTATAACCAAGAGGCCCAGGAATAGAAAACTCTGATTAGCAATTTTGTGGGTAGAATTTTATTACTATAAGTGTTTGACAAAATCCTTCTTTCATTCCAGAATGAAATTTCACCCTCTTATCTAAATGATAATATACATACTAGTAACCTCTTTCAATGTCTCCTCTGTTTTTTTTAATGGAGTTTCATTCTTGTTGCCCAGGCTGGAGTGCAAAGAGCATGGTCTTGGCTCATCACAATCTCCATCTCACGGGTGCAAGTGATTCTCCTGCCTCAGCCTCCCAAGTAGCTAGGATTACAGGCATGCACCACCATGCCCAGCTAATTTATAGTTGGTCAGGCTGACCTCAGGTGATCCACCCACCTTGGCCTCCCAAAGTGCTGGGATTACAGGTGTGAGCCACTGCACCCAGCCTATGTCTCCTTCTTATTCCTCATTGTGAAACACAAAATTTGGTTCTACATTGCCTTAATTACTAAAATGAAACCTGAGTCACAACATTTTTTAAGGTACCACAGTAAAAAGAAAAATTGTCTGCAAGCCTGCAGTCAGTTAGTAAAGGACTTTTGAAGGAGCTTTGTTCTAGATTAAAACTTAACATCTCATTTTTATTGAAAATAAAAAAAAAACAGGGCAGAGCATTATGTTTTAAGATATTAGAATCAGGCAAACAGGAAGAATATTTCTGATAAGCAAGGACTGTTATCTTCTCCCCTTTCATTGCACACATTGAAGACAGCTGCTTTAGATGAACAGGTAACTTGGGTGAGGTAAAGAGAGTGTGAAATATGTCCACATTCATTTTGCTAGAGCTAGGCCCATAAAGTGTTCCGAGTTAAGTGCTTCTTGCAAGTCATACCTGGACCCTAGATAAGCACCCACATTAAGTTGTCCTCAGTTTTAATGAGGCCCTTACACTGGTTTCTTTATCATGCTTAGATTTTTTGATAGATTACTCATCTCTATATGAAGTGCAAAGCCATTTAAAATATTTTACCTGGAAGGTGAGATTATTTACTGCCATGTAATATCTTGCCATAGCTGTTAAATGACCTAAAGCGGATGCCCTAAACTGAGTGCACATTCAATCAAAAGCACAAGCTTTCAAGCATCAGGAAGAAAATTCATTTTTTTTGAACCAAGGGATTTTGCCAGCTGCCTAAAGAAGGTGTAGTGTGTTGCTTAAATTATTTTAAAATAATTGGTGTGACTTTGCAGTCTAAGCATAATGCCTTCAGTGCTTGTTCTCCAAATTTAAGGAACTAAGCACTAGGTTCCCTTGATTAACTCTTCACTTTTCTGTCTGTTCTCTACAGAGCAAAAAAACAAAACAAAACAAAACAAAAAATGTTTCAAAAGCAAGTTTGTTGTTATTTTTCCTGATTAAATACCAAAAAAGAAATTAAGTTTTTAATCCTAAATTAAGAGACTGGATGTGCCAGTGCTGGAGGGAAAAAGTGGTAAGTAAAGTTCTCAGCAAACCTATTTGCTAGTTCTGTGCCTGCAACTAACAGACCAGTTACTTTTTACTAGACATTTAATCTCCCTTTTCTAATTCATTAGGTGATTTCTGAGAGTCTTTTTCCATTTTAAATATCTCTGACAAGTTCAAAAGAAACCACATATCAAAAATAGCTTTTAAAATTTATACTAATATGACTAGCATGTATACTTTATCTAAAGACCCTATAAATGTTACTTGAACGAATGTCTGAAATACATACACATTTCTAGTTTTTTTCTGGTTAATTTTATTAAGCCACTAGTTTCATTATAGGTCAAAGGAAGCTATTAAATATACAATATATTATTACATATGAGTTATGGCTATACAAAATTGTGGCCAGACTTTTTCAAAAGGCATGTCAGAACTTACAAAAGCTAATTAATAATCCATTTAAAGCAGGTGTTTTGGGAGAGTGTAAACTTAAACTCTTGAAAACAATCATTGCAAATAATTTTTGATAATTTGTCTTCTGGAATTTAGAAGTTTTACTGACTATTGAATACATGTGAAGAGATTGAGATTAGTATATAAAAATAAGTTGCTCCCAATAGAATTATAAAACTATGAATATTAAAATGATCTGGCACAAAAATCACAAGTCCCAGATAAGTAACTCATTTACTCTCTAGATTTAGTTGGGAATGACTTTTGATTTAATACGAGGACCTCATCTTCTCCCAAAGGAGAGGTATGCGCCCGCACTGAGGGTATTTTTTCAAAAAAGTTCTTCAGCTGGACTGGACACGGTGGCTCATGCCATTTAGTTGGGAATGACTTTTGATTTAGTGTAAGGACCTCATCTTCTCTCAAAGGAGGCATATGTGCCTCCACTGAGGGTATTTTGTTTGTTTGTTTGTTTGATTGATTTTGAAATGGAGTCTCGCTCTGTCGCCCAGGCTGGAGTGCAGTGGCGCGATCTCGGCTCACTGCAAGCTCCGCCTCCCAGGTTCACGCCATTCTCCTGCCTCAGCCTCCAGAGTAGTGGGACTACAGGCGCCCGCCACCATGCCCGACTATTTCTTTTGTATTTTTAGTAGAGACCGGGTTTCACCGTGTTAGCCAGGATGGTCTCGATCTCCTGACACTGAGGGTATTTTTTAAAAAAGTTCTACAGCTGGGCTGGGGGCGGTGGCTTATGCCTGTAATCCCAACACTTTGGAAGGCCGAGGCGGGCGGATCACGAGGTCAAGAGATTGAAACCATCCTGGCTAACACGGTGAAACCCCGTCTCTACTAAAAATACAAAAATTAGCTGGGCGTGGTGGCGGGCGCCTGCAATCCCGGCTACTCGGGAGGCTGAGGCAGGAGAATCGCGTGAACCCGGGAGGCGGAGCTTGCAGTGAGCGGAGATCACGCCCCTGCACTCCAGCCTGGCGACAGAGTGCGACTCCGTCGCGGGAGGGAAATAAAAAGTTTTAAAGCTTTGCAGGCAATTCATTCATTCATTCAGCTCAATTTGATGAGAATGCAAGGTTAGTGCAATACAGATTTTTAAATATAAGATGCTGAAGATGCTTATAAATATGAGCTTTCAAAAGATGCATTCTAAAGTGTTTCAGAGTGTTTTGAACACTGCAGCATTTTCAAAATAAATGTGTATAGATGCTCAAGATAATGTCTTTGAAAGGGTTGTTGGTATCATTGTTGATATAATTATAAAATTACATTATTCATATAACTGTACAGTAAATCTAGTTATATTATCATCTTGGAGAACATGACTAAAGAATATTTTCCAGCATTATTTCTTCTCTTCATTCTTTACTAGAAATATTTGTAATGGGAGTGGATTGGTAGATTAACTTTTTTTCCTCAAAATTTCAAATACCGATCTAAGAATTACCTTTCTGAAAGGTGAGAGTCAGAGATTCAGATTGATTAAGAATCCATAAAATTTAGAGAATACTTTTCTTTCACTGAATACTACTCTTTTTTCCTGTGATATTTAGCACAGTAGAAAAAGTGAGTTCAAATAGGAGTGGTTTTTTTTTTTTTTTCTGAATTACATACTTATCTTTATTATCTTTTTACCACAGAATGTAATTTACATTTACTATATATAATAAATAAAGTAACTATTCCCTAGTTAATGAATAAAACTGCAGTATCTTTAATTAAACACAGAGTATAAATTAAACAACATGTAAGCCAAAATCAACTGGATCCAGAAAAGTGTACAATTAAGAGTTTTTAATATTTGAAGATTATCACTTTACAATTTATCTTTTTCCCAGCCAATTTAAGTTTAAATTTTTATATAATTTATCCTCTTATAATTGATTTCTGACTTTTTTTTTTGTCCTTGGATCATGAGCTAATGTGTTAAACCAGGTCTTAAGAGTTTCCTTTTTCATTGCATAATGCGTCCAAATCTTAGAGAAGTAGCCTTTCGTCTTCAAATACTAATTGAATTGAATTTCGTGTTTGTGGTAAGTGGCAGCATCTACTAACCTTCACTTATTCTCTTGTCTTAATTTTTATTCTTCATATATGATATAAAATACAATTGGTATTTACCTCAAGCATCATTTTTACCTTAAAAATCCTAATCAATTATTGAATAAATCTATCCTAAACTTCCAAATATAAATGATCACAAAAAACAAAACACACGTTTCCCTGTTTGTTACCAAATCATTAAATACTGGAAGGAGTAGACATATATGAAATTTAGTACATGTTATATGAAGTTTAATAAGAGGTAGATTGTCTTTAAATTACAAGGATACCCAATGTATTTATTTTTTTAGATTCAGATGGCTAGTAATTATTAAGATTATTTTAACAGATCAGGGATTTTGTTTACTTTTGAAAAATGATCTATATTGCATTTGTTTAAAAAGTAATATTAGTTCTAGATATCAAGGATTCAGTTGACAAACTTAAAATTGGAACGTGAGGAGTATGAGCTATTTTCAATAGAATTCTAAAAAGATGGACATTGAAATTGTCTGGCACAAAATCACTCAAGAGATCACTACCTATATGTTTTATACCTTGCTATTTTTTCTATGAAAATAAGTAGTGCCAGTTTGGGTACATTGCAAATAGTCCTTTGATAGCTAAGAATCTGTCAAATTTCATTTGAAATTTACATAGGAAAAAGATAGCAAAATCATACTCCACCAGCCCATCCAGTTCTGCTTTCTTCTATATGCTCCTGGGTCTAAAAGACAAAAGATCACATCGAACACAGTATTAGGAGAACATTTTTTTCCTAAATATAATCTGGACATTTGGAAACAGTTAAGCTGCCTGATCAGAGTGTACCATTACTAGTCAACTAACTTATTTGAGTTTAAAAGGACAATATTAAAACTCTCATATAACAGCACTGTTGTATATACATGGGTAATTTTATTGCAGATCCTTAATAATTATGCCTAAACCTTCCATGAGGCAGTGACTTGGAATTATCACAACATCTATGGAGGCCCAGCACAATCCACTTGATGTGGTGTAGGTAAAACAGTGGAGTTTAGGTTAAATTCTTTCTTTTCTGGGTCCCATGAAGTAGCTAAAATTTTAAAATTTGCACTGAATCTTATTTTGGGTTATATTTTAACATAATGTAATTGATTATTTACTGAACAAACATTTAGTAATCCTAAAAGAATGACTAGACTTTTCTAGACAAATAATTAGAAAAAGAAGAACATTCTAGGTAAAATAAATAACATAGAGACCAGACCAGCTTAGTCACCCAACAGATGGTTCAGTATGGCTGAGTGGAGAGTGACTACAGGAAAGAGTTAGAAGATGAAGGAGAATGCATGTTTATGAGCAAGATCTTGGAGAAACTTTATGGCACCCTAAAAAGTTTCAATTTCTCCTGTTTGGTAAATCTTTTGAAGGTCTTCCAATTCACAATTTGGAAAATAAAATTATGAACATGATGCAGAGGATAAACTAAAAGTGGGTAAGAGGGAAGGAGGTAGAGAGACCAACTGGAAGGCTATTGTAATGTTTGGGAAAAGAGTGATAAAGACTCTAATCAAGCTCAAGGCAGTGAGAATGGAACAGAGAAAATGAAGCCATGCATATTGAAAAGTTCAAATCCTCAGAAATAAGTCTGAGAGTTATTGGCAAGTATACCAAAAAACTCTGGTATAGATTAAAATTACCCAAAGTGAGTAAGTACAGAGTTGAGACAGACAGCAGGATAATCAGCAGACCATTTCCTCTTTTTGCTAGGGATACGGTTAGGAAATGTATTTCTCAGCCTTCCTTCAGTTGACTGTGGTTATTTGATAAGTTCTAGTCAATGGTGTGTGAATAGAAATGGGTTGCTTTTGGGCCTAGCCCATAAAAGCCTCTCTTACATTATCCTTCATTCTTTTCTCCATCCCTCAACTGGATGTTGATGCTCAGGTTTGACCAACTTTTGAATAGTGTTGGAAGCCAGTTAGCAGAAATGCCATCACCTGGGTTCCTGAATGACTATATGGAGCAGAGTACACCATTCCCCAACCCCCACCATACCCCACTTACCTGGACTCACTATTGGATGGTTACATGAATGTGCAATAAATTTCTACTGTATTAACCAACTGAATGATTGGAGGTTTTTATTGTTGTTGTTACAGCAGTTAGCCTACCTTGCAAATACATTAACTTGGAGAATAATAAGATTTCTAGAGAAGTCAGAAGAAGAGCTGGAAAGGAAAAGAACAGTCAATGAAGCAGAAGGAGAACCATGAGAGGGTGTACTGTCATAAAAGGCAGGGGAATAACAAATTTTAAGAACACAGTCTGGATTTTCTCTTATAGGGATAGGCCAATGCCTCAGAGAGAACAAGTAAGATAAGACTTGGAAAAAATAGTGAAACTTTTTGGATTTATTATTTTTAGCCATAAAAGTAAAATTAATTTTAATTCCCTTTTCAGAGGAGGAAGCATAATATAAAAGATGTTTCTTCCCCTAACTACAAACTTCTTAATAAATCTCACTATCAGAATTTATTACAAGTCATTGTTATCAGTTTTCTTTGCCTCTTTGTTTTGGGCGTGACTCTCAGCATGAATAAAATGTTGCTGGGTCACTTAACCTTAAATATTGTTTTCATAGTGCGTGCACACACACACACAGACACACACATACACACACATCAGTCATGAGGATGGTTTCTGGGAAATTCAACACTGTTGTTCTCAAATCTCAAAATGTGTTGCATGTATTTATCAAACTATTTTGAAACAGAGGTGTTTAGAAATTCTAAGGTTATTCAAACATGATATTCTAAATTTAAGCACTGTTTTCTGGCTGTAAAACTAAAGTTTATATTCCAGGGACTTCCACACCTCATTGAATGAGCATCTTAAATGTTCTGTCAGTTTGGATTAAAGTTGTCTCAGATTTTGATAAATTAGAATTTCAGATTTCAAAGCAATCACAGTTTTAAAATTCCTAGTTTTAGAAGCTAAAAATTGTGTCTAAATTATAAATCTCATCATGTTCAAACTAATAAAATTAAAGCAATAGTCCCTAATACCTAGATTCATTGAAAAGTTTAAAGATATAGTCACCCAAAGCTGACTAATCAGACCAATTGTTTCTAATTAACTAGCATAATCAAGATTAGTCTATCCTTTCTTTGCCTATGATACTGCATTAAAGCCAAAATCTTCCTGCTTTGTATATCAAAATATATATAAGATAAAAATACGCTTCTAGCATATTCCATCAAAATTAGTCAAGCCTCTCACAGACACAGTAGTGATTTAAAAAAATATTTTTAGCCTGAGTAATGTTGACTATTATAGTCCTGATATATTTCCAAACAGACTCATATGACTTTTTTCTTGCAAAACATAATGTCCTAATTTCTAGATGAAATTTAGTGATTTACTTTGATTGTTCTGTGCTTTTCTTTTTACTTTATAAAATATGATTATTCTATATTTGTTTTAATGAAACATTTCTTCATAATTAGAAGCCTCATGAAATGTACCCATCAAATATCCTATTTAAAGAAAACATTTTGTATCTCTTAGACTCTAATGTGAGTAATTAAGAACAGGCTTATTTTAAAGTTTATACATTGGTTAAGCAGTTTTTCTGACTCATTAATTCAACAGATTATGTTTGAATTTGAGCAATAGAAACAATTAAAACTCAACAATAAATCTGTGCTTAGTTTTCAAGGCTTTTCTTGCCCAAAATTAGTAGATATCGGGTACTGTCCTAAGATAACCTGATAACAGAATAATTTGGTCTAATATCTTATGTCACATTCTCAGTAATTCTCATTTGATTTTAAAATCAAAATATTTGGATGGGGTGTGGTGGCCCACACCTGTAATCCCAGTACTTTGGGAGGCTGAGGTGGACGGATCATGAGGTCAAGAGATCGAGACCATCCTGGCCAACATGGTGAAGCCCCATGTCTACTAAAAATTAAAAAATTAGCCAGGCGTGGTGGCAGGTGCCTGTAGTCCCAGCTACTCAGGAGAAAATACTTGAACCTGGAAGACGGAGGTTGCAGTGAGGCCAGATCGCCCACTACACTCCAGCCTGGCGACAGAGTGAGACTCCATCTCAAAAAAAAAAAAAAAAAAAAGAAAAGAAATCAGAATATCTGGATTTCCTTTGATAATATCCATTTCCTTTATAATTTTTCATTTTTAATATTGAATAGAACATGCATGCCCCATTTGCATTTCTTCTCTGGTTCTTTTGTTTAAAACATATATATTTACCTAGTAGACCCATGTTATGGTTTCATCTGCATTATTTTGCTGTTTATTGGACTCCAATGTTATAATGTCAAAAGGCTGGTTTACCGTCATAATTGAGAACCAGATATCTGATTTTCCCAATGTCATGTTGTCCCATTTTTAATTTTTGGCTATTCAATTTCAAGGTTTAAGTCATTCAAGAAAATAAAAGGCATCCTATTTATTTAATAAAATGATGGACCCGTGAATACTGAGTGCTTTTTTGCAAAGCAGTTGGTAGTTGAATGCAGTAATCCTGGCTTTACAACATAAAATGTTAGCTGTAGATGAATCCCCACTATTGTGCCTTGATCTTCAGAAATATGTATCTGTGATCTTAATATATCGTACCTTTGGACAATCCCATGTCTGCCAGTCTTCCCTGAAATCACATATAGACAAGACCGAAACATTCTGGACTCTTTTTAGCCACTGCAAACATACTCGTTCATCAGTAACCCACGTGAGCCAACTGAAATAATAATCACTGCAAATAAAATAGAAACAGGTAGTCACAACATAAACCAGTTTCACACAAACAGTAATTTCTTAATTTTTGTTTTCTGAAGAATATATGTCATTAAGATACAATACTTATTTAATAGCTAAGGAAGAAAAAACATTCCTTTCTCTGGAGAGAAAGTTTAAATAGCTCTACTTTGAAAATTTCTATGAGAGTTTCTTCATCTAATGAAATCATTTCATATGTGAGTTTTCTCCCCGTTTCTGGATTTTAACATCTTAGAAAAGAATTTAAAACATAATGCCAAAGCCACTGATCAATCTAGAGGGGAAAAAAAGCATTAAACTGGCATTTTGCACAAGTAAACTCAATTTTTCACCTTATAATTAGTTGAGAGAGAGACAAGTGTGATAAAAGGATAATCTTTGTCTCCTGGCGGATTCATGTTGGAAGCTGTTTTAGCTGTGACTATGGTCAGGTATTGAAATTCCATCTTGTGGAATAAATCACAGATGATGTATGCGAAACAACTCAAATAGTGTTTGGCACATACTAGATGTCAGTGAATGGCAGCAATGATTCCATGACTCTGAGGATGAACTAGTAGGTAGAGAACATCAACATAAAATGAATCACAAACTTCTGGAAAATTGATGTAAAGGAAATCACAGAGCTGCAAGGGGCCTCAGGCTCAAATCTGGGCTTTGTGTCCTAATAGTTATATACCTTTAGGCCAGTTACTTAACTATTCTATTTTTATATAACATCAGAATAATAATATTACCTGTTTTAAAGATTGCTGTAAAGATTAGCTGACAGGGCTTAAACCACTTAAGAACTATGTCTGCTACATGATGAGTGTTCAGAATATGTTTGCTACTACTATTTTATTGTTAGTATTTTACAGCTGTTCAAACAAGCCTCTGGAATCCTTGTATTTTGCTCATTTGCCACCTATGGAGAATGACACTTTAAAAAAAATGATGTATTGAGTTAAGTTTTTATCCACTCGGTCAGGGTGGGGAAGAGCAGATAATTCAAAAATGTAAAGTCACGTTTGATTATACATGAGTGGACTCAGCAAGGCCCAGTGGAAGCCTCTCATGGGGTTCTTTTAAACCCTATTAATGATCAGTCACTTGATCTTGGCTATTCTTCATGAGGCAGAAAGAGAAGACCCAAGCTTGGCCCGCTAGGCATTGGGAAGTGTTAAGAAAGCCCAACAGGCAGGGCCTGGGCACCTCTTCCCCTTAGCCACTTCAACCAGAAAGACCACAGAGGACTGACTGAAGTTTGCTGTAATCTGGACTAATCAGACAATGAGACATAGGGCATCATGCTAGGGAAGTGAGAACTCTTCACGTCTCTGCCTGCCTACAGTTCATCTCTAGACAACTCTAAAACCAGATAAATGAGAATAGCCTGTTTCATAGCGAAAAATGCTAATTTTTGGAGAGGGTCAGCTTATCTTCTCTTATTTACCGTACACATGTGATCCACATAGATCCCCAAATCCTGGCTTGAGATAAAGTCAGCCAAACTTGAAAGAAGCCAGGGTAAGGGCATGCATAATTTTACTATCTGCTTGCTTGTCCCAAGTTCACATCTGTACATCTGAGGAAGGTTTCACTTAGATTGATCACTGAGGTCACATTTATATGTGTAAAAGGGCTAATTTTGAAAAACCAATTAAGGAAACTTATTTGTCACCTTTAATTTTGTATGTCTTTAGCTTTGTGTGCAACTCTTACTTACTTATTTGTTTTTGCTTCTAGCATGCACAGCATAAACTCACTAGAATGTAGGATAGAAAGATGGGAGGGATCTGAGATGAATTACCTTGAGGCTATCATTGCTGGAACAGGCACTTCCTGGGGACCTACATACGCAGGGTAAGTGGTATCGATAATAAATATCCGAACAAAAGGATTCTTAGCTCCGGCCTGCCAAAAAAATTGAGATATATAACCTCCTAAAATTCTAATTATCACCAACATTTTAAATAAATTGTAGGAATTTAGACACATTTTTCTAAGTGAATAATCTTATGTATATCACTGTGGAATACATTCTATTTATAACATGACAAGAATTTCATTTCAATTTTACCTGCAGGGCAATTACAAATGTTGCGTCAACCAGAGTGAAAATAGGTGTTTTAAATGCCTAATGAGAGAGCTTTACTTTATAGGGAAAATCATTTTGGATATGAAAGTGCAGTTCTGTGAACCATATTCTCTTTTCTGATTTCCAAGATGGAGCTCTCTCATTTTTATTGTTGGGATAACTATAATAATAATCATATCTCTGTATACCAAGGAGAGTTCAGAGGGGGAGTAATTTGAGAGGAGAACAGAAAGAAAAAATAAATGAAAGACATTTTTTGCTTTTGCCATATGATTTGGTCTAGGACAATCACCAAATGCTCAGTCTCCTACCTGCTTGTATTATTACTGCCACCATCTCCAAAAGATTAGGGAAATTTCACCTCCAAATGAAGTATCCATGAGATTTACACTTTTCTTGTTTTGTGCTTTCTATACTACTGCATACTTAAAATTTACATGACAGGATAGCTCATACCTAGACAGTTTCTTAGAGTTTCTGTTATTTTACCGTAGAAAGAGAGAATCTTGCAGTTGTAATAAAACTTAAATTTATGAAATGTAGGTACACGGTATTTAATGACTCAGTGCTGTTTGAATTCATCCAAAGAACTGTTCAATCTCCCTTAGGACCTCCCTGTTTCACTCCCAAGTTTATCAGGGGCTCCCTTAGTTTTCTGGAATTGTCCCACATCTCCACCTAATGCCGGATGTTTTAGCAACTTTAAGCCTCAAGGAAATATGAGAATGTGGGTCCCAACTTCCCAATCAGTGCCAGTCACTTTTCGGTTCTGGGTTCCCCATCTCTTCCTGCTCCCTTAGGTCCTCCCAAAGATCTGAGTTCTTTTACATCTTGGGTCCCCCCAAAATGCTAGGCCTCTCCCAAACATCTCCAGCTTTTAGCGTTTTTACACAGCTTTTAGACTTTTAACATAAATATTAGACTGTTTGCAATTCTATTTCTTTCTCTATGGCCACTTTGGCTTGCTTAGAATTCATTTGTGTGTATGCCACATCCATCCATCTTTGTCACACAGGGACCCACTGTGTCCAGCCATGGCAATGTTCGTCTTGGCGAGTAAAAGGAATAGGATCCAAAGAACAAAGAAGTAATTCTAAAATCACATCCGATTCCTTGTGCAAGAGGTGAATTTGTACTTTGATTCCATTTTTTCTGATACCATTTTTACGTTGAAATTAGGACATAATGCTTCTTCACTGAGACATAACCCATTCTCCTACTGCACACTGAGGTCTCCTCCCTCCAGACGTAAGACTGGATAAAAAGAATGTATAACAACTCTACAATGTTAAATATTCAAAAAACTATGGGCTCACACCATATCTAATTCCTTCAAGGGAGAAATTGAGACTTACAAATTTAAACTATCTTGTATATCCTGAAAAGATCATAACCCATGCCTGCTTCTACCTGACAGAAACATCAAATTCAACATTTGTATTTCTTATTCTAGTTTGCATTTACATGAGAATTCAAGAGAGAATTGCAAAACAGAACTTTACCCTGAATTTGGAGCATGAAATATGAAAAAAATTAAAATTAAGTTAAGCTTGTTTTTCCTCCATGATCAAGACCATATGTTTTTCAAAGATTCTGCAATAGATTTTGCAAAGACTACTTCATCCAGCACAACCAGATGTCCAAAGCAACAGATGTCCACATAAATAATAGAGCACAGTACAATGTTTGCCTTACAATGCACAAGGATAAGAAGCTCTCCAAACTTGTTGATCCCACCTTCACTCATGGTAAATCATTGCTCATTTTGATACCAGGAAAATGAAAGCATCTGCTGAAAGTATTCAACATACCTTTGGGTATGGAATATTTATTGTTCTGGGATATTGTTCATCGCCATAATAGGAATAGGCAATAACTGGTATATCTGTATCATTAAATTCCGCATATGCCAAAAATTTTCCATTAGGAGACCACCAGAGAGCATATTTTGTAGCAAGCATTTCCTCTGAAAAATAAGTACTAGGATATTAACTATAATTACATCTTACTCTTAAAATCATTGTAAATACTTCTGAATAGCTATTTATCAACTGAAATAATTTATTTAATGTGGATGTGACATATGTCATACTTTGCTTATTAAAAAAATTACATAATCTGAGTTAAGAGGAATAGTTTAACCTTTTACTCTATGTCAAACATCAATTAACCTTGTTAGAAAATGACATTAATCAGAAATGTAATTTTTTAAATGAATAATAAACACATCGGCAATAATTAATTTTTTCTTTCAGGGCAGCTTCAGGTTTTTTAGTCACCTAAAACAGCCAAAACAGAAAGAACTGTAATTGTACTAGAGAGTGGCATAAACATTGAAAGTTACATTTCCCTCCTAGGAATTAAAAAAAAAAGCAAAAAACAGAGTTAGTTTAGATAAATAGATAGATAGATAGATAGATAGATAGATAGATAGATAGATAGAGACTAGAGTCTTTTTAAAGTCCAGTTAATTCCTGAATTCTACATTACCAAGAATGAGAACAAAATCAACAGAGTATCAGAAAGTAAAAATATTTTCCCATAAGATAATATAGACAGTTGTTTAGTTTTGAAAAAAAAATTGTTTTTCTAAAGAAAAAGTAAACATGAGAAAATGTACTAATGCAGCACCTGAGGACCATATACGTTTTTGGATTATAAATCATTACTACTACTTCATAGTAATGTTAATGAAAATCAATTCTACCAGTCTTCTGATAACCACAATTTGTTCTTTTAAAATACGTATGCCCTATTCGTAACCTACAGACAATTTTCAGCAATGCTACCCTTCATGGAAATAAGATACTACTCATCTAAATCTTACTAAATATATGAAATTATTTTAAACTAAAAGCCTAAAGCATTAACAGTAGAAAAGGAATACAGCTTACCTTCATAAACCCAGTCTGGGATTCCATTAAATACTTTATTTTCTCTTCCATTAAATGTTATTTGAAAAGGTGGATCTCCTGGTCTTTGTTTCAAATAGATATTGTTTTGATAGACATATGCCTAGAAGTGGTGGTAAGGGGAAAGTCCCCAACAAATTAAATGAAGGCTGTATATTTGTTTTAGTTATTCCTCTAATACCTTTAAACAGAGTGGTAATAAAGATACAAAAAAGATTCACAACTAAAATATCATTTTAATAGGTCAAAAAATCCAACCACCTTACATTAACATCAATTATAAATTTTAAAGTCTGAATGAAATAAGAAGTAAAGCCTATTATTTTCTTAGTTGTTTCATTACCCCCAAATAAATAATTATGTATATTGACAGAAAGTCGAATAAATCTCTGAATATTAATAGCTAGCCAGATCTAATCTTTATTTAGAGTCCTTAAATAAGAGCTTGGACCAAATTTCATGTTGTCTGAAGCTAGTCTGGGAAACTTGTGAAAACCATATTTTTCCTGAGCTTTCTGGCACAACGCATTCTGGCTGAGTATAAGGATAAAGTTTTTGACTGCTATATTTAAAGAAGTCTATCCATGAGCTTGAGATTTTGCGGAATTCTCAGATGGGTTTCAATTTATCAAAACTCTTCCCGTTTTTAACCACTAAAATAGTCATGAATGTATTTTTTTTTTCTTTCAGGCAGGGAAATTTAACAAAGGCCAAAATCAAATGGCTCCTCTTTTATTTACATGATTAAACACTTCAAAAATTTAAACACTTACTAATTTACTCCCAACAGGCGACCAGCATAAATACTGAATTGGACGAGGAAGCTCATTTCCTCTTACAAATTCTCTAGAAGGAAAGAAAGAAAGAAAGAAAAACAACAAATCTTGCTGTTTAATGCAAAAAAATTAATAATCTGTATAAACAGAAAAAATAAACAAACAATTAAAATTAAGCCTCATTCCCTCTGCACCTACAAACCTAATGAAAAGAATACAGGAATGAAGAACTGGAGACATAGGTGTTGATTTCTGTTCTTCCAGTAGTTACTTAAGAGTCACTTAACTTTTCTGGGTGTCAGTTTTCTGACCTTTATCGTGAGGTGAATGGATTAAATACTTACAGACTGTCAAAGTGGAGAACATCTCTAGAAATTATCTAATACAATCCTTTCATTTTATAGAAAGTAAATATGAGGCTTAGAGAGCTGATAGAACTTTTTCAGACCACATTGCTAGTTCTTGGCAGACCTTGAATTAAACTCAAGTCCTTTTAACCCCTGGGATTGTAAAATTTGCACACACTAGACTGAAATGGTCACTGAAGTGCCTTCCAGCTCTGAAATTCTATAATTGTGCTGAAGTTTAGTATGTGCTCTTCTACATTCTCATTCACAACCCCCATCTCTGTGAATGCATATGCATTTCAAATTTTTGAAAATAAGATGCCATTTGACAATCTCCCCAGGGATCTGACTTGAAATCAGAAAAGGAAAGGAACATCTGATCTCAAGCTAAACTGAAAAACGGATTGTATACTGGGCAGTATGCCTTAAGCTTGTAAAGTCCTCCACCCATGGGGAAATTTCAAATAGTCTATTGGCCAAAACTCTCACTTTGATGCTTAGAGTCACTCTGCAAGTATTCAGTTAAGTGACTTGCATTGTGGAGCTTTTGTAGTTCTTCAGCAAGAATGCATTCAGATTTTTATAACTGTTACAGAGTCATAGGATGTCATGCTTACTTTTTGATTTTTGTCATCTTGAAGATTGGATTAACAGTTTCATCAAGACTGCCTTCATGGGAAAGCAAAGCAAGACCTGCCGCCCAAGCACAATTTGAAGAGACTCAAAAAAGACCCAAGCTCTCCAAAAAAAAAAGAGACTCAAAAAAGCCCAACCTCTCCAAAAAAAGCTCTCCAACCTGGACCTAACATGTGCCTGACATTTCTGCCTTTCCCATTATTTTAATGTTTGGACAATTGTGAAGATCTGTAACACACACTGCCTTGATGTAACTTTTTAGGTGCTTGCATGAGACCTTGCAAGTAACAAGGGAACATGGCATAGTTTTGAGTGGGGAAAGTGATTCCCGTGGAAAGTGACCATTGGCTCTGCAATGAGAGTCTTGGCCGCCAGAGGGCAGTACATGAGCACCAGGCACCTGGGTGATCGGGAATACGTTGAAAGGGATGCGAGAGCCGGGTTAAAAGATTGACCCAGGCCTGGCCCGCTCGCTCACGCCAGTAATCCCAGCACTTTGGGCGGCGGATTACTTAAGGACAGAAGTTCGAGACCAGTCTGGCCAATATGGAGAAACCCCGTACCTACAAAAACACAAAAATTAGCAGTGGTGGCACAAGCCTGTAATCCCAGCTACTTAGGAGGCTGAGGCAGGAGAATTGCTTAACCTTGGGAGGAGGACGTTGCGGTGAGCCGAGATCACACCACTGCACTCCAGCCTGGGCGACAGAGCGAGACCCTGTCTCAAACAAAAGAAGAAGACGTTCTTCACCTGGTTCACAATTTGTTCTCAAGCTCCTGTTACCTTTGATACTGTAACATTGTCTCAGTTTTCTGCACGCAGTGGAATCATCTATGCAATCACACAGGCAGCACTAAGCTAAAAATCTCAGCGCATGTCTCAAGCCACCACAGCTGCCATTTTCTGTTTTCTGAGTCAGTAAAGGTATGAGAAAAGGTGAGGGGGGATGCTTTACAAAGGCGTTCATCTCCTCAGTTTTGCCTACCTAGCTTGAAACCAGTACTGTCATATTTTCTCTATGCTAGATTTTTATAGAGTCTTCAAAGGCATAAAAAAGACTTGAAATTAGTGGTGTTCAGGGAGGCCTGGAATCTCAAACAAGTTTGCCATCCATCCTTCACTTCCTAAGTTATGCTGTATTTACCTGACCGCCCCCTCCCCAAATCTGAAATACTAGATAGTTGTGCAGAAAACAAAGAAACAAACAAACAAAAATAGTGATTTGATTAAATTCACTGCAGAGAAACTACATATTTAATGCGATTTTAGGCCATAAAGCTTATCTAATCCATGATTAAAATATTAAGATTATCATTTTTTTGAATGCTGTTCAACTTGGCGAGCCTCAACAAAAGAATTTCAAAATGATTAAAAGAAAAACAAAGACATGATGAGAGCCTTGAGAAACTGGACTGAAAGACTAGGATTCCCCACTCACTAATAGAAAGAGATCTTAAGAGTAGGGCTGGTGCCCCAAGCTCATTTGCATCTCATTGTTATATGTGTTTCATATAGAAGGGGCTCAATAAATATTTTTAAAATTTGGTGATGATATGGATTCAGAGGCAAGAAGGACTCAGAATGCATTAGATGGATTTGAGATTCTACTTTAAGAAGCAGTTGCTATTTCTTAATTTGACAGTTTAAGTAGATCAGAGTAATTCTCTGAACATTTGAAAGAAGCAGATAGATAATTTTTTTTAAAAAAATTGCGCTCTTGCTAGACAAAAGGGGAAATAGACCAGAAGTTTTTTTTCAATACCTCTTCAAGCCATATAATTATTTCCCCTTTTATATAACAGCAAAGAGGATATCACATTAAGGTGAGTAGCTAAGGCAATTCATTGTCCAAACTTAGCCAGGGTGATTTTCCTAAAGTGCAAATCTGATCATGTCATTTTCCATTTAAAACCCTTGAATGAATCCTTATTGTCATCAGAAAGAAAGATCTAAACTCATTTTAATGATTTCCTCATTATTATTTGGCCTTTGCTTCCTGGCTTGGCTGTTCCCCAACCTTACACCACCTCCTACTAGTCAGCAGGCCCCTCCCTCAATTTCAAACAAATTGACCTACTTTGCATTTCCCAAACGCACAATGCTCTCCCTCCCCCTTTTAGGCCTTTACATATTCTTCTTGCTGCCAGAAATTCTCTTCGTCAATCCTTCGCCTATCTGCACATCCATTTAATTTTTTCTTTTAAACGGTAAATGCTTCAAACAGTTAACATATATATATGTGTGTGTGTGTATATATATATGGAAAATGGTATTTGACAATTTATCTACCAACTAAATTAATTCAAAAGAACATTTAGTAGTTTACATGTCAAATATCTTTCCATTTTAAAAATAATTTTAACATTTTGTCATTTTTATAATAATTAATTTTAAAACAATTAATGGAGTATGTGTTCAGACACAACTAATGCTGCATCTCTCTCCCTCCCTTCCTCCTCCCATCAGTGAAATAGCCGCTCTCCTAAAAATAGTGTCTCATTCCCAAGAATGTTTTTGTGCTTTCCTATATATGTTTTTTCCATAAATAGCACATGTTTAATTTGATCTTCAAAAACAGAAAATCCAAAACAATATTGTGAATAAAAATACAAAATATTAGTCAAATAAAGAGGTGAGTATCCCATATAAGTATTTTCTTGAATTTTGTAAGCTTTATGGGTACATGTATACTGTATTACTAAAAGGTAAGAAACAATGATCTGTAAGAAGATAAAGTCTTCTTAACACCAAATCAGAGTTTGGAATGAAAACATTCTAGGTATTAGATTTAAATAGTATTGATAAACAGAGGTGATTTACCCATTGCTAAGGTCATAGATGTAATATGTTGCTGTGTAAGAGTATCTCCAAAGCTGTCAGAAAGAAGAAAGACAAAAAAACAAATTGCAATTGTTAGAAAGCTTACATCAATAATGTATAATCATATATCATCCAATTCAAAGTTCAGAATTATAAAAGGACTACTTTCACAAGGCACAAGGAAGAATATGTTTCAATTCCAAATGAGTCTTCATTTAAAGAGTCTTACTGTGGACTTTTGTGCCGTTTGTGCAAGTTCCAGAACTAATCTCAGCAGTGATTCAACCCTCACTCCATAAAAAGCATACCCAAAGAAATTTCCTAACATAAAAAGCTTATCTTTGCATACTCTATCCCAGAAATTTTCCCTTCATGTTTTACCTGTATTGAAGTAAAACCACAATGATTTCCACAGTCCATAAGGAATACCCTGCACCTGGGTAATTCATCCTAATTATACCCCTTAAAATTGGGTAAAGAGAATTTCATTCAACATGTATTTTTGCTGCAAAATGCTTGCCTTTCTTTGAGTATAGTTTTAAAAATAATAATTGAAACAAATGAATAAGAATATTTGGCTTATAATTCTTCGTGAACAAAGCTCTTCGTTTTCTTGTTAAGTATGTTTGTGCTGTTGTTAATGAATGATGCAAGTATTATTTTGGACTCTGTTCCTTAAAGCGCTTTCACACTTAAACAAGCTCCATAAGATTGAAACGTGTCTTGCTGAAGATTATTGGTGACCATTTAGAGGTAAAGACAGACTCTTGCTTTCTCTCACTTTTTTAAACCACCTTGTGGATTAGTAGGAGATATAATTGGATATAATCAAATTAAATAGTTGATACCTTTGAATAATCACTTTCTAGATATACAAATTGCCGATCAGGTGATAAGCCATAATTTGAAGCATTCACACTTTTCTGAAATAATGAAGAGGTTGATTAGAATACAGAAAAGATAACAAAGAGCCATGTAAATTTGTAGTTTTAAAAGAATATTATATTATTAACATACTCCTACATACATAGACTTTCAATGCAATTGAAAAAAATATTTTGTGGAACTAAACTATAATTCAAAGAAATTTGCTAGATACTGTGGGAGAAGGATGCAAGAGATAATATATACTTTGTGATTTCAAGAAACTTATGAACTTGTTAAGGAGTAACATACTACAAATTAGAATGTCCTATAAAAGATTCAATATAGCATTGCAAAATTATTAAGAAAGAAATGATTAAACTCAAATCAGAGGATTATTGATTGCAAAGAGAAAGAGAGTATGATCTAAACTTGGTTTTAAAAGATTAGTAGGTTTTTCAGAGTGGAGAAAGTTGGAGGACTGGCAGCCCGAGGGACAGAACAGTTAAGTGCCCATACTTTATAGCTACCACTTATTAAGCACTTATTCTATGTTAGGCACTGCCCTACGCACTTGCAAATGTTATTTCATTTAGTTCTTTTATTAAACAAAAGAGGCATTATTATTCCCACTTTACCAAGGAAAACACTGAGGCATAATAAGATTGGTGTAGTAAAACCCTTTACCCAAGGTTTCACCACCAGTAAGGGACTGAGCCAGGATTTGAACCTCAATTGGCCTGACACTAAGGACTGAGTTCTTAACTCCTATCTTATGCTATACTATATTCAAAAAGGAGGAAAGATGTTAGGTGATTTAGAAGAAGCCAAAGACAGTAGTCTAATGGGATTAGCAGACAGCACTGGAAGACTCTAGTGGAGTATGGAGCTGGGAAGGCAAGTTGTGTCCAGATCAGGTGCTAAGACTTTGAACTCTGTTTCTTGGTCAATGAAGAGCTGGCAAAGGTTTCTGAGGGGGAAGATGATGTTGGATACATACCATGGTTCTGTTACTCAAAATGGTATATGATTGTCCTGTTTCAATATTATAAAGTACTATATTGTTATCTGCAGATTGATGAAGATATTCTTGTCCTTTAAACAAGAAAGAAAACAAAATTTAAATGATCTCTCTTAACAGGAAATGCATTCCTAACAAAGAAACCTCTCCTATTTCACAGACCTACTTTGTTTTTCCTCTCTGTCCAGTACACATTGCTTTGTGAGATGTAAAATCGTAGGTTGGTGGTAGAAGGAAGAAGGTAGAATGCTTTCTTCTACTTCACACGAAGATGCCACATTTGCAAACAGCAGCCCTATTTTAGCTGATTCAGGGTGCTTAGGAACACAATTTTGTTTTCTCTGGGTTACAAAGGGGATAAACTAGTTTGAAATGTACATTTCTTTTGCAATAATAAACATAAATTACATTTAGATTGTGTTTGGTTCAACTTAAAACTCACTTTGCATTAGTTTTATTTTCTTAAGAGAAAAAATTAAAATATTCCATTTTGTTCAGTGACACTTAAGATATGCAACTAAAACTTCATAGACTATTTAGTTGATCTCACTATTTATTTGATTAGATTTGTTTTATAACATCCTATTTTGAAAAGCTACATGAAAATACCGATTTCATGACCCTTAAAGGGTTCATTGTCAGATTGAGATTTGCCTGTTCTCCAGATTATCCAGATTAATAATGGAATTTCTCTTTTGGTAAAATTTTTGTGACTTCTCCTAAATAAAAATATATCTACCATTCTGAAAAGTGATTACAGACGTTCAAATTATTTCAACAATACTTTTTCAACTTTTCTTTTTCTATTTAAAACTCTATTGGCCTCATTACTATGAGGCAAATCCAGTATGAATGGTTTCGTCAAAAGCGCTTTTTTGAGCACTTGAACCATTCCAATAATTGTTCTTTTGTACATTTCAACTGATACGGCTTCAGTTACTATAGAGATGCATTGGCACTGAAATAAAAACCAAACAAAATACATTTTAAAAAACCCCTAAAGATAAATAATGCACTTACCTGAAATCCAGTTTGGAAAAAATGTTTTATAAGAAAATGTCCCATTTAAAATATCCTTCAGTGTGAGTGCTCTCATTGTATTTTCTTCAGAGTTATGAACTTTGGGGGAAGAGCAAACATATCCTTATTAAAAAGAAGGTTAACAACTCAAATAAATGCTAAGCCTGGCCTTCATCTGTTCTTTCTTATATAATAATATCTGCTATTTGCTAAGTGATTGTTGAACTCCTTTCATAATAACTATTAATTATTAATAATAGTATCTCCTTTTTTGTAGATAGGATAAGTAAGAATTAGGGAGATAGTTTCACTGCCTGGAAGGGAAAACTGGCTGGAAACTGTAGGGGAAGATGAAGATTACAAAGGAAGGCCATGCAGAGCATGGTTCTTCAGGCAGTGAAGAGTTGTCAAGGTTTTCCAGAAGGAAGATGAGATGAGGTTCCAACAACTCTAGTCTTTGCAGAGCTGGGGTTACAGACCAGGTAGGTTTGGCTAAAATCTCACTCTCTTATGCAATTCACTGTACTTCCTCACATAGGTTTGGTTCAGATTTCAACTGATTTATCAATGATGTATTTTAGCATCCCAGTTGGTCAAATGAGATTGGCCAGAACCCTTGCCTTCAGAAATCTCAAGAGAGGTATTATGAATATAGGCTATTTTCTCATACTATGGACTTTGAGAAAAAGAAAGCAGACAGAAAGGAAAGAAAACCCCTTGATCTATACAAAATATCTTAGAAGTCCCAAGAGTAGAGGGTTTTCTGTAGAAAAGCTAATCTAATGTAGCTCACAAACCACAAACAAATTCAATCTATATTTGAATCCTTCAAAACCATTGTGTTTTTCAAACATGATCTTATTCTCAGAACAAATATTCATTACAGAGCCCTCAAGCAGTCAGATACACTAGGCAGATAATAAGGCAACCAAATCCCAATGCCCTTTTATATCCATATTGCCATTCTCCATCTCTCCCACCTTACCCCTTCCACAGGCCACTAAAACTTACAGGAAGATCATATACCTTGAATGCCACTTATGAATCTGGCATTTGTCCAGGTGAAAACAAAACTGTCAAAGATGGGAGTTGTAACTTTATCCTGCTATAAAACTCTTTTGTAGCCCTCCATGACTATTCCGGTAAAGATCACAAATGATGATCTGGATGGACTACAGGCACTTGCTGGTGTGGGGCAGTCTACCCTGTTAGCTCTTCTCGCTCCTCTCTCATTACTTTCTAGACACTAACAAGCCAGGCTTTCTTTTCCTCAAATACTCTTTCGTAAGGTGTCTACAGCCTTTTCTAGTCTCTCACCTTTACTACTCAGTCCAAAAGCTATATACGTCCTCTGAGAAGCCCTTTCTGACTCCCTGGTTTAGATCAGGTTTCCTTTTACACATTCCCATATACCATGTTCCTTGCTTTTAGAACACTTGTCTTGGTTTGTAATCATGTGTATATTTGAGTGATTATTTGATTAATGTTTTCCCACAGTAACCATAAGGCCAGGAATCATGTTTTGTTTTTCTCATAGCACACCCCAAACGTCTAGCACATACAGGTATCTAATAAATAGTTGTTGAACGAATGAATGCATGAAATGAAGACTGGCTGGATGGCTGGATGGCTGGATGGCTGATTGGTTGGCTGGCTGGATGAGATGTGTGCCTTTTCTGAATTCCCTGCATGCTTTTTGGTAAGAAGATCTCTGGTGCTTTGGCTTGCTTACCAGTATTACGAGGTACTGGACTAGAAGGTGTTGGCAATCTCTTTCAGCTATGCCATGCTAGATTTTGAAATCTGAAACTCAACCTGCTCTATTAACCTTGTAGTTACATTAATGTTCTGCTATGTATGTAGTAAGATCAAAATAATAAAGTGGAATAATAATATCTTCTGTTGTTTTAACTGATTTACACTGATGCATGTATGCGCCACACATTTGATTAGGACCATGAGTTTATTTCTTTCCTTAATTTGTGGCAACTTATTCCATGGCTGTAAAAATAGTGGCTGGTGAACCCCTTTGCAACTAGACACTGAATACTTAATAGAATTGTTATTCTATTTTTTAAATAATTATCTTTCTGTATTATCTGTGCATCCTAAACAAGGTTGTGTACACTATACATTTATTTGTAATGAAATATCTTCTGTTTAATGAAATGGTCTATGTAGAATTCGTACCATTGATTTTTTAATTCTCATTCACTGAATAAAAGACTGTTTACTACAATAGCATTAGAATAATTGCCAAGTATTGTATTTAATGCAATTTTATTTAATTTTCCTAAGAACAAGTTGCAATCCATTTCTAATGTAATAAAGGGAAAATTATAACACTATTTATAGTGGAACTTATTTTCCATTTGAAACACACTTAGTTTGTGCCTACACAATCCTGAATATCTAGATGGAAAATTTAAAAATGTATTAAGTCGTTTTACTGTGAATACCAAGATCACCATTTTTTTCAAAGAATGTTTTTGATATTAATTCAATAAACGAATATAACTTTAGTTATTTTTTAGAAAGTATAAATAACGCTTCAGTTATGGCTGGTGACATAGTTTTCCCTATTTAAGCATCTTTGCATATAATTTTCCTTACTTGTATTATGCTTAATTGAGACATTTATAGCTGTAATTAATCTTCGTTTTCATAGAAGGCTAAATTAAGTGAGATAATTCAACTAAAACATCTAGCTCTATGTGTGGCACATGGTAGCAGTCAATACATGTTACCTTTTCACATTATTGTAACTCATCAGTATTTTTCAAATAAATATTTTAGATCAGTGTTTCCCAAACAGATTTGTCCACTGGGAATTTTTGCTTCTGAATATCTACTAAAACCACAGTTTGAGAAACACAGTTCCAGACAAAGCTATTAGTATATACAATTAAGCTTTACTTTTATTTTAGTTTAACGAAATTCATCAGTTATGCTTGAATATTTTGTCTATTGCCTAGCTCCATAACTGAACTGTTACAATTAAAATCATAAGTGTAATTAGTACTAATATTGTACAATGAATAAATAAAACATAAAAAACAAGAGTTTCAAATTGCTTTTTAAATACCTACTCATTTTCCTTTTCGTATCATTAAAAAGCATTTTGATCTTATCAGATTTCTCAAAAAGATTCTAAGAATTAATTATTTATTCCTTTAAACCTCTAATTTTGTTTATCCAGGAAGGTTGTACTTGATATTATATTTTATATTACTTCCTAGTTAGCAATTAATTTTATATGAGTGCACAGTAGCTATAAATGGCAACAATCAATATAGATAACTTAGCATATGACTCAAAATATCTGTAAAGCGATTTTAAACATGTACTAATTGTACTACTGATTGCCATAATGAGAATAATCCTCACCATCCCCCAGGAAGCGATGAGTGGATGTATGAATAACATATCCAGATGAGCCAGCTACATGTATGTGGGAATGGATTTCAGGCACAGATTGGGCTGGGATGATTACTCCTAACCTCATGTTAGCTTTGTAAACCATATCATATGTCATGTATCCAGGGCTTAGAAAGTGTAATTATGTTGATGTCAGGCTGGGTACATTAAGTTCATCCCCAATATAATCAGAGAAATTTAATTAGGCATTCTTCCTGCTAAACATGACCACGTGTTCATAAACACAGTGCAGTAATGTGTCACATGTTAGAATAAGAATAAAACATAAAGATTACTTAGAATTTTCAATCCAAACTTTGATTCTTTGTACATATGGGATTTTGCTTTCTCAACATTTATCCAAATTTATTGAACATGAATTTTTTTTCATCTCTGTGTGGCAAAGAATTGTATAAGACATAGGTCTCCACCCATAAAAGTAGAAGCAGTGATTGATTTTTCTCACTATTATATGTTCAGCTGCTAGGACAGTCCTTGACATAGCACGGGGGCTCAATAAATATTTGCTGAATAAAAAAATAAACCAACTTGACAGATTTTGTGTTCACTCGTTTTGGATAATTCCTCCGAGAATATATCTGCCCTTACTTTCTACCCTCTATTACAAGTTGTAAATTTCATGTGTAGACTCTTTTGCCTTCATTTAAATATTTATAAAAACTTGGTCCTTGGAGCCCCTTGGAGTGTGCTTATATAAAAAACAGATTCCTAGTACTTATCTCAAATCTACTGAATCCAGATCTCTGGGGGTGGGATCCTGGTAGTTTTAGTTTTTACCCAGCCTCTTTGATGATTCTTCTGCAAAGGTTCAGAATCTCAGTTTAATGATTTCACTGAATCTATTTTGCTCAATGCACTCCTGTGCCTATCAATAGGAATCATTCCTTGACTACAAACTCATTGTAGGTGGGTGAGGCTGGCCTGTGAAGCAATCCACATGTCATGGAGAAGAGATTCCACATAACTGAGTGTTGACCATGGCTTTCAAGGAATGTAAATGGCCTACTTTAATGTTTGTTTAATGACCTTGCTCATTGCCTTCAAATGCTCTCCTTTTTAAGTACATTCCCTTTCCCAGACCTGGAAAAGTGGACAAAAGGCAAGGGGACTGATTCTGCCCTAGACTAGACTTAAGCAAGATTATAGAAAAAGCATTGGGGTCATTATTTTCTAATGTTTGGAATGTGTGTATGTGTGTGTCTGTGTGTAAATCAGTATAAAATATATCTCCATAGCACCAAATACACTAAATGTTCTAGTCACCCAGAAAATATTCCATTAATAATTATTGGATGAATAAATGAATTTTCATGTCCCCTTCCAAATAATGTTTTAATATTAAATGTAATTATTTGATGATTTTGGAAGGTTAGCTTTGACATCTATAATTTTTAAATTCTAATTATTGAACAAAAGTAAACATGAATTCTGAAAGCATATATCTCCTCTGTATATGTTAACACTTACTTGATTAGCTCTTAAGTTTTGCCAGTGCTCTTAACTTCGTTTTGGCCCATCTTTAGCATAGTTACTCATACATTGCTTAAACACTCTAATTAACTATACTTTAATTATTTGCATTTTCAACTTATTAAAGCAAAGCTGAAAATTATTTCAATTATGAATCCAAGAAATTACAATTCACAGAAATGATTCACAAGCAAGTAATGATTTACTATTCTCTTAATTCTTTCTTAAAATGTTGTGCTTCTATTAGGTTTCTGTGTCTGTTTCTGCCATGTGATTTTCTAGTACTGAAAAATTAGGAATGGGTGTCAGAGCAGAGACATTGGATGTTAGTTCTAACTTTCAGCATAAACCAAATGAGAAAATTAAGTGGGCATACAAATGGCTGGCAGGTCCTTTTGTTCTCACTTTTGCACTTGATTTGTAATTGATGCATATGAGGTCATACCAAGGAAAGGAACTAGGGCTCCCAGGGAAAACACATCCTGATGGCTCTGCAGAGGTGCTACCTATGGGGAGGTATCATCTCCAATCATCACACTGGGTTTTGTTTGTTTCTGGAGTGCGTACCACAGGGGCAAGGACAGTAAATATTAGGGCAGGAAAGATACTATTTACAAGCTGATATGATCAAATTGGAACAAGACTGACAACTTTGAAAAACAAGTACATGAGGAGGCTTTAGATGAGTAATAGAAAGTGTTATAATTTGTAAGTTATTGTATGTACCAAGCACTCTACATGCATAGTCCTGTTAAATCCTCACAGCAACCATCTGAGGTAAATACTTTTGTGGACACCATTTTACAGATTAGGAAATGAAAATTAGCAAGGTGAGCTAACTTGCCTAATACAGAGAAAAGCTGGGGTTTAAATTCAGTTGTATCTGGTTTTAGATACTTTGCCACTATACTATAATCAAAATGTAAGTGTACACATACGACAACATACAACAAACACAAAAATAGGCAAGAACCAAGCAACAAACAAAGGGGTAGAATAATTACACCTCAAAACTCAGGTTAAGAGAAAGTGAGGCAATTTGAGCTTTTTCAAAGCAAATAGGTTGCTAGCTATTATAAAGCTACTTACTGCTACTATTATTACTGTCTACTTGAAGAATGTCTCAGCTCTAATAGCAATTTTCCATGGTTTTCTCTATGAACAACACTAAATAACATAAGTTATTCAAAGGATTTGCCGGGCTTTTAAAAATAGCCCATTTGTGCGTTATTTTACTGTTGTGTTACATTATTTTAATTAGGGTTCATTTATTTTTCAGGCTAACTAAGGCTTTCAAAGATCCTAAGATATAATCAACATAATGTGTAAGAACATGAATGGTAAATGACCCTCTGGTGACCCTGAAGATGAAAGCAAGCCTTGTTTATTTTTGAAGACCTCAGTCTCCTTTGCCAGCTCATTTTCCTCTAATCTCTATTTGACATTTTGTCATGGCTGTTTCTGCTGCTACATGGGGCTGGAGAAAGAGCAACTTTCCCAGGTCATTTCACTCTCCCAGGGTTTCTACTACATACCCCTGGGCTGAACCACCCCCTGACCCCACTACCACACCTGACTTTCACTGGATTGCCTTTTTATCTCCAGACATGTCTATTACACTTCCTTTTTAAAATCCCCACTATATATCTCACAAGCACTTCAAAATCAATATGTTTAATGCTAAGAAAAAAATTCCATGCTCCTCTTCCAAATTTATCCAAGTAAATGGCACCACCTACCATTCATGTAGTTTCTCAATACAAATATTTTGGTGTGATCCTTGACCTTCCTCTTCCTTAACCAGCTCCCAGACCTGCCAACCCTGTCTACTGCTTGTCTCTATTTCTACTGCACCCCCAGGGACAAGCCATTTCACAATCGGTAGGCTTTAATGGATGCCTAATTGCTCCTCTGCAATTTCATTCCTGGCATTTTGTTGTGGTTTTGTTTTGCATTTTGCAATGTCTAATGGCATTGTGCATCATTCATGTGCTTATTAGTCATTTGTATATCTTCTTTAGCAAAATGTCTGTCCTTTGTCCATTTTTTAATGGAGTTATTTATCTTTTTATTATTGAGTTGCCAGAATTCTTTGTATATTCTAGATACATGGCCTTTATTGGATATATATTTGCAAATATTTTTTCTCATTTTGTAGGTAATCTTTTCACTCTTTAAATGGTATTCTTGGCCATCCTAAAATGTTAAATTTTGATGAAGTCCAATTTATGTATGTTTTCTTTTGTTTCTTGCATTTTTGGTCATATCTTGGAAAATTTGCCTAACTCAAAAACATAAAAATGTATCCATATGTTTTAAGAGTTTTATAGTTTTTAGCTCTTACATCTAAGTCTTTGATCCATTTTGAGTTAATTTTTGTGTATAGTGTGAGGAATTGGGTCCAACATCTTTTTTTTTTGCACATAGATATCCAATTGTTTCACCATCATTTGTTGAAAAGACTTTTCCTGTTGAATTGTCTTGGCATCCTCATCACAAATCAATTAACTAAGTATAAGGCTTTATTTCTGGACACTCAATTCTATTCCATTGATCTATATATCTATCCTTATGCCAGTAACACACTGTCTTGATTACGGAGCTTTGTAGTAAGTTTTAAAATAAGGAAGTGTGATTCCTCCAAGTTTATTATTCTTTTTCAATATTGTTTTAGCTATTTTGGGTGCCTTGCATTTTTGTATGAATTTTAGGATCAGCTCATCACTTCCTGCAAAAAAAGAAAACTATGCAGGATTTGGATAGAGATTACATTTAATCTGTTGATAAATTTAGGCAGTATTGCCATCTTAAAAATATTGAGTTTTATGATCCATAAACATGGGATGTCTTTCCACTTATTTAGATCTTTTTGGATTGCTCATTGGGAGTGTATAGAAATACTATTGGTCTTTATACATGGATCTTGTATCCTGCAACCCTGCTGAACTTTATTGTTAGTTCTAATAGCTTTTTAGTGAATTCCTTAGGATTTCTACAAACAAGATTGTGTTATCTGTTAGTAGAAAGAGTTTTACTTCTTCCTTTCAAATCTGGATACTTTATATATTTTTTTCTTGCCTAATTGCCTTGGCTAGAACCACTGATAAAATGTTGAATAGAAGTGATGAGAGAGGACATCAAGTCCTGTTAATGATCTTAGCAGGAAAATAGTGTGACATTAGCTTTCATCTGTAAGTGTGATATTAGCTATGTTTTTTTATTTTTTTTTGTAGGTGTCTCTGATAAGGTTGAGGAATTCCTCCTACTCCTAATCTATTAAGTGATTTTATCATGAAAGGGTGCTGCGTTTCATCAAATCCTTTTTCTGTATCTATTATAATGACTATGAGGTTTGTGTCCTTTTTTCTATTAATGAAATTTATTGTATTAATTGATTTTCAAACGATAAACCAACCTTGTATTCTCGGGCTAAATCCTAATTTGTCATGGTGTGTAATCCTTTTTATATATTGCTGGATTTGGCATGCTAGTATTTTGTGGAAAATTTTTGCATCTATATTCATAAGAGATACCGATTTATAATTTTCCCTTCTTGTGACATCTTTGGTTTTGGCATTATAGTAATGTGGATAATACTGGCCTTATAGAATGAGTGGGGAAATATTTTCTTTCATTTTTTGAAAACATTTGTGAAGAATTTGTAATAATTCTTCTTTAAGTGTTTGGTAGAATTTGTCAGTGGAGCCATTTGAGCTTAGGAAGTTTTTTTTTTTTTTTGGTTGGAAGTTTTAAAATTACTAATTCAATCTTTTTTGGTGTTACAGCACCATTCATGTTTTCTGTTTCTTCTTAAGTATTGGTAGTTAGTATCTTTCTATGTGCCTATTTCTATCTGCTTATTTCATTTGTTATCTGATTTTGTTTTGTTTTTGGTGGGGGGTGGGGAGACAGAGTCTTGCTCTGTTGACCAGGCTGGAGTGCAATGGCACGATCTCAGCTCACTGTAACCTCTGTCTCGCAGGTTCAAGCAATTCTGCCTCAGCCTCCTGAGTAGCAGAGATTACAGGTGTCTGCCACCACTGCTAATTTTTGTGTTTTTGTAGGGAGGGAGTTTCTCCATGTTGGCTAGGCTGGTCTTGAACTCCTGGCCTCAAGTGATCCTTCGTCTTGGCCTCCCAAAGTGCTGCGATTACCACTACGCCTGGCCTGTTATCTGATGTTTTCTTTTTTAACATACAATTGTTATGTCCTGTTCCTTAAAAAGTCCTAACATATCTGTTTTTCCCCCAAGTATAAATCATAACCTGTATTCAAAATTTTAATTTAGATACTAAATAATACTATTTTTATTATTAATGGGAATAAATATTAATAAATATTATACGTTATTCTGTTCTTACTGCATAATATTAGTCAATTAAGAAGGATACTGGAAATGAAAAATAAGTTCTTGGTTCTCTAGACACGAGAAATAAATTAAAAAGAGACTGATTGCGGCGGGGGAGGGATGGCATTGGGAGTTATACCTGATGTAAATGATCAGTTGATGGGTGCTGACGAGTTGATGAATGCAGCACACCAACACGGCACAAGTGTACATATGTAACAAACCTGCACGTTGTGCACATGTACCCTAGAACTTAAAGTATAATAATAATAAAACAAAATTAAAAAAAAGAGACTGATTAGTATTTGATTAACTGTTCTATGAGAAGATCGTTTTATTACATGCCTACTGTATTAATTATTGATTTTTTTTTTTTTTAATACTTCAAGTTCTAGGATACATTTGCAGAACATGCAGGTTTGTTACATAGGTATTATATGTGCCATGGTGGTTTGCTGCACCCATCAACCCGTCATCTACACTACGTATTTCTCCTAATGCTATCCCTCCCCCCAACAGGCCCCTGTGTGTGATGTTCCCCTCCCTGTGTCCATGTGTTCTCATTGTTCAACTCCCACTTATGAGTGAGAACATGCAGTGTTCGGTTTTCCGTTTCTGTGTTAGTTTGCTGAGAATGATGGTTTCCAGCTTCATCCATGTCCCTGCAAAGGACATGAACTCATCCTTTTTTATGACTGCATAGTATTCCATGGTGTATATGGGGCACATTTTCTTTATCCAGTCTATCATTGATGGGCATTTGGATTGGTTCCAAGTATTTGCTATTGTGAACAGTGCTGCAATAAACATACATATGCATGTGTCTTTATAGTAGAATGATTTATAATCCTTTGGGTATATACCCAGTAATGGGATTGCTGGGTCAAATGGTATTTCTGGTTCTGGATCCTTGAGGAATCACCACCCTGTCTTCCACAATGGTTAAACTAATTTACACTCCCACCAACAGTGTGAAAGCGTTTCTATTTCTCCACATTCTCTCCAGCATATGTTGTTTCCTGACTTTTTAATGACTGCCATTCTAACTGGTGTGAGATGGCATCTCATTGTGGTTTTGATTTGCATTTCTCTAATGACCAGTGATGATGAGCTTTTTTTCACATGTTTGTTGGTCGCATAAATGTCTTCCTTTGAGAAGTGTCTGTTCATGTCCTTTGCCCACTTTTTGATGGGATTGTTGTTTATTTTTTTTTTTCCTTGTAAATTTGTTTAAGTTCTTTGTAGATTCTGGTATTAGCCCTTTGTCAGGTGGAGAGATTGGAAAAATTTTTCTCCCATTCTGTTGGTTGCCTGTTCACTCTAATGCTAGTTTCTTTTGCTGTGCAGAAGCTCTTTAGTTAAATTAGATTGCATTTGTCAATTATTGCTGTATTTTATGGCTCAGTTTGACTGTCTCTGGTTCTTAAGTCCTGATTCCACACCTCTGGCTCAAACTTTTGAATCTGGTTTTCAAGGTATATCTATGACTGGATGTTCTCGTCGAAGTTGTAACTCAATTTGCTTTGGAAATCTCAGACAGGTAAACGCCTCTCCATTATGAGAATCATACAAAGATTTGGATTTATTTTTAAATTATTTAGAATTTGGCAAAACTCAAACGGAGTTTGCCAAGATTCATCTGTGATTTTAAAATTTACGTGCAAATTAGAGAATTATAAACTGCAAACTTGATTTCTTTATCTTGACTTAAAAACTCTTTTATATTCATAAACTTTCTGAAACTTCTCCTTAACCTTTTAGACTTTCCCATATTTTCTCCATAAGAATAGTGAAAAAATAAACTTAAAACTCTTAAGATGTTTGAGGGAATCTGTTTCACAGACTGAATGTTGGTCCTGGGAAAATATTTTAACCTTACAACTTACATATTTATATCTCCTTTGAAGATGATTTTATCTCACTTATATCTTATTTTACCAAAGGTGATTGTTGAAGTTATAGTAGTAACAGAATACTAATGGTAATAATAACAACAACAATGAATTTCTGACTAAAATTCAGACTTCCCAAATGATATTTCTTCTTAAAAAATATTGATCTCTGTTCTATCCAAATTGTCTGCGGCCTTCACATATTTTCTTCAATGCATTATAAAAGGCAGGACTCAGCTAAATAATTACTACATATTGTATATATATGTGTGTATGTATGTAGAATCACAATTACACATGCATATACATATTCTCTTTGTTCATTTGTTTAAATAATTTTGGCCTCATAGCTCTATCAGTTTCCTTTTGGTTTCCTGAACTTTCCAAACACTTTTCTGATATTCAGCCTCCTAAATAGCTGGGACTACAGGTGCATGCCACCACGCCCAGGCAATTTTTCTATTTTTTTAACAGAGAAAGGGTTTCACCATGTTGCCCAGCCTGTTCTTAAACTCCTGGGCTCAAGGAATCCTCCCATCTTGGCCTGCTAAAGTGCTGGGATTACAGCCATAAGCCAACACAGCCACCCACCCTTTCCTTTTTTACTCTCACTTAGCCTTATTCTCCATTCCTCCACCCTTCAACTTCTTATATCTTTCTTCTTTCCTTTTGTTTTGCTTTTGCCCTAGAGCCATCAATGTTCTGTATGAGTTCTTCAGACACAAAAGTTTCTGAAACGTTTGTTGTTTTTGGTTAAAAAAAAAAGTTGGGGATAGGAACGGGGATGATATTCTGGGATAAAGGCTCTCTACTCTCAGAATTAAGACATTTTTGAAATTGAAATACATCACACAGAATGGAATAGTTGCTATTGTTGCGTGTATAAGTATATATTCTCAACATGGAGAACACAGACACAAATACTAGCTATCATTTACTACATGTTAGAAATTTTAGAAAACTAGTAACTAACATTTGAGTATTTGTTCATCACCATGTGGGGAACTCTATACTGAAAATAATCTGAAACGAGGTCAAATAGCTCCTACAATTTCTTTCTGTAAGCCATGGAGGAATGGTCCAGGTATTCAGAAAATATAAATCATGAATCAAGTTTGTGTGGAATTTACCTGCAAAATTCCGCAACCTCTGTAACTTTTCACTTCTAGTTTTTTGCTTTTATAACATCTGTTAAATCTCTTGAAACAAGAGAGTATGTATGTTTGTCTTTGGGGTGAACAAAAATAAGGGGAGCCTTAGTTTCCACTCTCAGCCTTGTTGCATATTCACACAGGAAGAGGAGTGATGCTTTTGAAGAAGAACCTCAAAAGAAAAAGTGATTGGAGGTAAGAGAGAGGAAAGGAGTCAGTTGAAGAGGTGTAAGCTGAAGACAAGGACAACCTGGGAATAAGGGGTAGAAACTCATGTGTGTTTCACACTTTGGCAAAACCAAAAAGGGAATATTTTACAAGTTTCGAAAAAAGTTTTTCCTTATAGTTAATATTTTGTAAGTGAGCTAAATGGATTTTCTCATTTCACTACTACATTTCATATTTGTTCCTACAATCCAGTTTAATTATTCCTAAATGCTTTTAATCCTGAGGCTGGTTCTCCTGGAATGGAAGAGCCTTTCTCTTTTTTTTTCCTTTAGACCTTGTGTGAACTAACAGAAATCCTTCTCAGGTATCTGTGGTGTTGACTATGCATCTTTGGGCGCAGAAAGCACTGGATTCTTACTCCCCAACTTGCAGAGGAAATTCTAGACTGCTGCACCTCCATATCCTCAGCAACTGGCATGATGATGGGCAGGGAGTTAGTAGGACTAATACACTAATATGTAAATGAGTGAATGAATGTTTCCTGAGTATGGCTTTAAGTTTCTCAGAAGACTGTTCATACACTGGTTCATGAAATTCTGGGCTGAGGATACGAGGGCACCTAAGGCAAATCTGAGGTAATGGGATTTCTGATGAAGTGTGAGAAGGAGGCTAAGTAGGAGTTCACTTGGCTTTGAATTCTCTGTTCTTTTTACCCCTTCCTCCTTCCCTTTCCTGCCTTGCCATCTCAGATCCTATTCTCATAGGCACTGGGCAGATGTGAGAGTGAGGACTGGACCTGGCACTCCAGATGGGAGATGATTGACGAGTGAGATGTGAGAAGAAAGGAGGAAAGTCAGGAGGAGGCCACCACGCCTAACTTCAGGGCTGCCCGTGGCACTGACTTGCCTGGGTCCTGCTCAGGAAAGTAGGGGAATGACTGGTGCCATTCTCAAGCTGTTTAGCTGACATTCTAAGAAGTTATTAAGCAAATTTAGAACAGAAGGAGAATGATATAGTGGATCAAAAAACAGCAGTTCTCACCTTAGTTATGATTTTTCTATTTCTGAATGAGTACTCAAATTTCATTGAGTACTCGAGTTTAATTTGATTATTTCACCCTATCAAGAAATCACTTTATTCTTAGAATTTTCCTATTAGTTGAAAACAGAGAATTGTATTATAAATTACATAGGACTTTTATACTGTATATAGTTTACAACATATATTTATATGTAAGCTATACATAACTAAACTTGGAAAGAGGGTAGGATTGAGATTATATGTGATCACACAAATATCTGTGTATGTGTATCTCCATACATCATTTGTAAATATGTAAATATAACGTATTTCTTATTAGAAATTATAGCTTGAATTCCATAGTGAAATTTATCCTTCCCTGTGGACATGGAGGCAAGTGCCCTATAAAATTAACAAACTTTTGTTCCAAGAACATTTATTTCTGAGAGTGCAGAGTATCAATTTCAAGATTGAGTTTCTTTTAAAATCAGGAGCTAATTTTTAATGAATTAACATTCAAAGGATCTATATGACCTAATCCACTACCTGATAACTGCTGGTATGAGGGAAATGTGGCCCCAAGACCACTGAGTTGAGAGACGGGTCTGAAAATAATTTTAACATGAAAATTTATGAAAGATATGTACACGCACAACATACCTCTCAACTGCCTAAGAAGAATCTTGTGCTGGCAGAGAACAGAAACAAAGACTGAAATGAACACTGAAGATATAAGCTGACTTCATCTTATGGATTCACCTATTCTATTTTGTAATTCTGTGAAAATCTCATGATTATTTTCAATTTTCCAAAACATTTTTCTATGTTCTTTTTAACAGCAATAGTCGTTCAGGACTCATACATTCTTTAGCTGAAGTTATTTTATTGATCTTCCTTTACTATCAGTTAACTTTTAACCAAGATATTTCCCACATTTGTTATCATAAACTTTTAGTATTTATTAGTACAAATTTTTCCCCTTTTCCTAGACACAAAGACATAAGATCTGTTATTACTGGATTTTTTTTTCTATTTTAGAAGCTTGAGTTTCTCTTCATAAATATTTTCATAAAAAGCTATTCCCCTAATATCACTGGATTATCTATCAACATAGTCCTACTTTATATTTAAACTAGCTCTGATATCAGCCCATAGTACCTTCCAATTTTTAGTAAAGTGAGATCAATGTCAATCTAAGCCTTTTTTGTAAAAGGATACAATTTATGACTGATCATAATGCTTGCTTAACAATGTTTAATTTTCTAATTTGATGTGCAGTGCTACTACATCTAAAACAACAACTTCGCTTTTTCTATACAGCTATTCCTGAGATCTGTATTCTCAACTTCCTCCCTAAATTTTTGGAAAGACTATTTAGTAATAAAAAAAGTCCATAGATTCTGTTTTAACTTTTCCATTCTTACTCATTTTTACTTTCCACGAGACAAACCTAATAATGAAAAGCAATGTTAGTTAAAAATGTTGTCTCTAAAGGCCTGTCAAAGCTTGTATTTAGCATATATTTTTGGGGGTTGTGGGGGTGATGCAGCATAGTTCTTAGGTTTTTCTATTGCTGAAATAACACTGTAAATCTCTTCCTACCCATGCCTTAAATTCCTCAGTATTTCTGGTCTTGCACAACAACATATCTGTGAGCTTATATGTCTTCTTAGAAATAACAGACTTACTTTGGAACATAAGCACTTAGGAAATGTTCAGCCACTTGTGATCTTGCATTAGTACATTTTCCAAGCTATTCTAGGCAGATAGAGCAAATCAGAGAAAGTTCTTACCTCTTGAAGGGCGTAAGACAATGCACATCACCAATAAGGCAAGCACAGCAGAGGTGGCAACTCCAAATACGATTTTTACCCAAGTCTACATAAAATAAAGAGAATTAGGCATACACACAGTTCCTGCTAAATAGTAGAAATGGCAAGATTTTGTTTACACCTAAATCCTATTTCTCTCGCCCCACGAAGCTTTTGATTGTCTTCCACTGATCCGGCTATAATTGCTGGAATTCTTCCAGCTCTGCAAGGACAAATGTTTCTACAGTATATTTGAACAATTTTCCAATCCCAACCCATTCAGGAAGTAAATACTTATGTACAAATCCTCACCTTTTAAACAATAGAAAACTCTGATCACGTTCAATCCAGCCAACCTTAATTTTTTTAACGATACTTGAGGTTACTTATACTAACCTTCATTTTTCCAGATGTTTTTGAAAGTTAGCTAATTCTGCTTCAGAGCGTGGGTCACTGGATCTGTGAAAACCGTTGAAAAGGACCAAGTCTGTCTTTGTAGTTGGAAGCTGAAGCCAGGACAAGGTTTTTTTCTTTCCACGGACTTTTGAATACCGTGCCAAGTTTCAAAAGATTTCTGTAAAATTAGAAACAGATTTTGGGGGCGTTCTTGGCCCTCAAATGAACTGTGAGTGACTCAGGGGAGGTTTTATAGCCTTCTCATCCTTGTAAATTCTACACCAACATCTGCTTACGTTGACATACAGAGGTTTTTATTTTTTCTTTTTTACAAGTACAGGTTTATGTTGCATTTTCTTCTAGAATTCACTGAGAGATCGCTTTAGCAAGTCATTGAGTTTCGTATAACATTTTTATTTGCCACTAAAAGATGAATTTAAAATAATGAAACTTGCAGGTCTGTACATTAAACATATATCTACTTTTTAACAGAGGAAGAACATTGAAGCCACATAAGATTTTGTGAGAAATGCACCATATAACTGCACTTTTTTTTCCTCTGGAAGATTCTGAGGTATTGCAGACAGAAATGTTTTTCTTTCAGCACAATTTCTTTGTCCATATAGCACCATATGCACTTTCAGTAAATACAGAAGTTTAAAAATTCAACTGTCTAAACCCACGGCTGCTTTACTTTAAAGAAATAAAATGCCATCTGGTGAAATTTAGTATGGGTTAGGTGTGTATGCACAGGCTAGAAAGATGGAAAGATCAGTAAGAATAATTTACCAGCAGACCTTTGGAAGAATGGAAATGGCTTTACAAGAGTGGTATTTTTGCTTTCCTCTCAGAATATCTTCTGAGAGAGAGAACATTTAGTAATTATAAAGATTTAAAAATAAATAAAAAAGCATCTGAAAAGAGAAGTAAATCTTATGTACAATTTCATTTTGGCTAAATCTACATAATTCCAAAGAAATTGGTCATCTTGACAGATTAGTAAAATGGTTGACTGAATTAAAAAAAATACACATACAACAGTTTCTTGGAGTGTTCTGTCTGTTTTAATGCAATTCACTTGGATAGATTTTGTGGTTCCACGTAAACACAGTTGTTAAATCTACTGTGTCCTTAATTTTTCCACTAATGGTTTTCTTTTTTGGAAGTTTATAATGTTCCCAACCTGATTAAAACACTTCATGGCAACCTTTCTTGGATTGTACATGAAAGGTAATGGGGAAATGTTACCAAAACATGTTGCTGTTTGCCTTCGTCAACTTGTCTGGCTACCATGGGACAGTTTCTCCAGCAAAGAGCAGGACAGTGGCTTGTGAACTTCCTTTCAGACATTCTCCAGACATCCCTCCCTGAATTCCAGCCTTATGAAACTTCTGTTGAGGAAAATGAGTCATTAGGCACTTACTGGCAGAGAACTGTGTTCCTCGTGGCTTGGGGCTGGGCCCTCTCCTTTGCTGTTGGTGGAGACCTCTTTACAAACTGAAGTAATCATTAAGAGTAATATCCAAGGTGTGCTATACACTTGTAGGTATCTCCAAATGATTGTGAAATCCTCAGATCTGAGATAAAAGCCAGCAGCCAGGTCCTGAATGAAGT
Organism: Mandrillus leucophaeus; assembly: GCF_000951045.1. Lineage (NCBI taxonomy): Eukaryota > Metazoa > Chordata > Mammalia > Primates > Cercopithecidae > Mandrillus > Mandrillus leucophaeus. The sequence goes on along the minus strand of NW_012104131.1, from coordinate 5,190,650 downwards.
GTTTCTCTGTAAGTCCTCTCAGATTGATTATCTTCTCTGGAACACACCGTGTTCTCAGAAGTTCTGTCCTAGCCTGCCAAAGCCCCAGAGTACACAGGTACTTTTTAGTGGGTGATTTCCAAGACTTTACATTGTAGAAAGAAACTATAATAGATTATTAGGGTGTAATTAACAGACCATGCTGAGAGCATATTAGCTCTAGCAATTAAGAATGCACTGCCATGTGACTGGTCTGAGCACCACTTAGGATTCTATGACTGTGTGTGGGGGTCCACAGGATACTTATTTAACAGGCACTATGAAGAAGCTGGAGTGCTTTAAGACACATTTAAGTTGCAACTATTAGTAAGGGGGAGAAATGATGAGAGTGAAACAATGTCTGTTTAAGTTTTTTTGTTTTTTCCTTGGAAGGTTGGGTGAGTCAAGCTGTAACTTCTGGAAAATTCTTACTAGTTTGAACTGTTTTAAGAAAAATGAGACTGACTGCAGAAATAAAGATGTCGAGTTTTTCCATCTGATTTCATGCTTTAGGGAGGTATTGTTTTTATAGAGTTACACATGTTCGTTCGTTTGAGACAATGTGAATGTGTTCTAATTTTCATCCAGACAAGAACTCCCATAAAATTTGGATTTTTAAAATATTATAACATCTTTATTAGCTTTTTAAAAATTTTGGAGTCAAAGTGAAAATGCTTTTGTTAACTTTTTAAAAACATTTAGGAAACTGACTCTTATTCCTACTTTATACAATTAGTTAACACCCAATCAACATTTTTGTTGAGAAAACAAAAAGGAATCAGACACAGTATGTGCCCTTAAGGAACTTACATTCTAGTACAAATATGGCAGGTCCGTTCTTACATACTTGCTTCCTTTTGCTTCCTAAAGCTCTTGTTCAGAAATAGCCTGAAGCTGAGTTTGTGTTTTGTAGAAGGAGTGTTCTCACTGGTTGGTGATTTCTGCATGGACCTGGGAAGAGGACTGGAAAGGACACATATCACATGCATGTAATCCTCAGTTCAAGTGTAACCTTTGTTAGGACTGAGACTTTTCTCAGAAAGTAATTCTGGGTCTATAAAAATGCTACAAAAGCAGAAAGGATGATGATTTGGCATGTACAAAGGTAAGGCCAGCAATTAGGAGAGTAGAGGCTCATCAACTGAGTTCTTTCCAGAGAGGGACCTTGTAAGACTGACTTTGGAATATGACTGCATTCTGGTAAGCCTGCTGGATAAATGAGCTATAACATAAATCCTTAGATTATAAGGAGGAGAGCTTACTAGAACTGTTTATTAATAGCCAATGTATGTCTGCCAAAAATGATTTTAATTTATATGTTTTCCCAGAAAACACATTCAGCTGTGTATTTCTAGAGTCTGAAGGTAAGACCACGCTGAGAGCATAAGGATGTTATCTTTTTATTTTATGGTAGGGAGATGAAAGAGAGATGTGTTTATTAACCAAAAGCCATGACAAATTATTTTAAAGACAAGTTACAAGTAAGGGGAATAATGATAGAAGTGCAGTAAATATAAGCCTGATTTTATACTCTAAAGTAAAAATTTGCTTCTAGAAAACCTAAAAGCTCCTAACATCCTACCCATTTGATTCCTCAGATTGAATGAACATTTACTGTTTACTGTTATCTACAAAGTGATTTAATGCATTATTTCATTTGATCCATACCAAAACTCATTTTGCTGATTAGGAAACAGCCTAGAAAAACTGGATAACTTGCCGAAGATTTTAACAGGACCCAGTGTTGCTATCTTACATTGCTTCTTTGTGATACTTCCTAAAATTTTATTCCAAAGTGATAAATATATATGTTTTAAAATTATAATTGACATTTCACCAATTTGCTATTGGGGGACACCTTAAGGTTGTGAGGGTAAAATAATTAAGGCTAAAATATTAATGATCTTCACATCCTGAAAGTACCTTGTTACATATGTCTCAAAAGAACACAATTTCACTCTACAAGGACTGTGTTCAAAATATTAATTTGTTTAGAGTTTTCTTTAAATTGGGGTCTAGTAATCAGATAATTATTTATACAGTGCCTGGGTTAAAAGCTCTTCCTCCAGGGACTTGCTTAAATCAAAGGATTGATCAAAATACCCATCAACAAAGAGATTTTTGAGTTCCAAGCTAGAAAGAGTCCTGAGGTCTTCAAAGCTCAAAATAACTATCACATAGTTATAGATCTGGAAGAAATGGCATAATATAGCATCAGTGGGAAATGATATAGCTCAAACTATTTTTTGAATCTGATCTCTTTTCTAAAACCACAAGCGTTACATAAGGAAGAATATAAAGCCACATGACTCCCAGTTTGTAATTGGTATCTGCTACCTTCATAAAAGTTGTAATTAGATGTCAGTGTTTCATTATCCTATCATAATTAGGGCAAGGGCTCCTTGGAGACCCAAAGGATTAACTATCAAAATGAGATTAGAAAAGAAACAGAACAGAGACACAACCCATTTTTTTGAGTGCTGAGGGTACAAAGACTCAGAAGAGAAATCAGTGCTTCATTGTCATTTAAACAGGGAAATACTACATCTCTTTAGAAGTGGTTAACTTACAAGAAGACTGTTTAAACAGTATAAATAGAATGTTTAAGCACCTATAGACTTTAACATAACCTATTAACACATATTGCTTTTTCACTAGCATTTTCAGGTTAAAGAATATTACTACTACTAGTTAATGTCTATTGAATACTTTTATTGATCATGACGTTTCTTCTCAGCACTTTGCATGTGCTATCTCCTTTCATCCCCAGAACATTCATACTATTATTATCCTCATTTTACAGATGAGGACACGGATGCACAGAAAATCTAAATAACTTCCCCGAAGTCCCACAACTTATGAGTGGTAGGGATGGGATAAACCCAGATAGTCTCACATTATAACACAATTGGATTGACCCATGCTTAGGGCTCTCAGAGGAGGGTATATATTGGTACAGTGATTGGGATGTATGATCCAGCTGGAACTAGGAAGAATTGAAGATGGAAGGAAAAAATACATGGGCTAAAAAACTGGACATTTTGATGAGTTCAAAGTATGAGTCCTAGTAGTAACTAGCAGTAGGATAGGAAATAAAAGAGATTTTTTACCAGATAGCTGCAGGTTGCATTTAAGATTTCAGTTCAAGTTACAATGAGACCTAAGGTATGGTCACAGAAGTAAGTAGCTGAGATAGAAGAAAGAAGTGAAGGTCCTTAGAGATATCGTTGGCAAAGCAGTGAGAGGCTAAGGTATCCTTTGGGATGTTCATCCGGGAACTTAATTCACCTCAAATTATGTCAATAATTAAGGGCAGCAGAGAAATGCCCTGAGTTATATCCCCAATTCTGTATAAAATGGAAGGAGAGATTTCCAGTTTAAGATGCCATATTGAACATATACATTGATCTCTTTGCCTTTGGAAACTCCATTAAGCTGATTGTAAAGGACGAAAAGGATACTGACATGACAATGAAGAGACTGAAGAAGTATCATCAATGGATAAAGCAAAACAGAAATAGCAGCTGCCTGGACCATGCCTAGAAAGGAATCATTTTGCCTGGCAAAAGCATGAAACAGTTCCATATTTGAGATGGCATTTACCACTGAGGGTAAGAAAGGGAGATGGGGGCTGAAAAAAGAGGACTGTTTGGAAATCTATACATGGAGTCTTCACCTCTGGGTGAAAAAAAAAAAAATCTGCAGCTAAGCATTTATCCTAGGAGCATGTATAGGAGTCAGTGCACCAAAGTCAATCCAGTCCTCCAGCTTAATGGCTTTCTGACCTTTATCCTTAAACCCATCAACTGTATACCAGGATCTCTCCAGTCTCACCTCATTCTTAATCTGCAACAAAAATAAGAATCAGTAGACAAGAATAATATTTTTAAAAAAGAAAAAAGAAAAAGAATCAAAACCCCAAAACATGAAAGAAAAAACAATTTTTTAAGCAAGATGAATAAATTTTGAAAATGACCATAGAGATAATTCTGGGAACAGAGGCCTTTTAAAATGTTTGAATTAGCATTCTCAGTGAGATTCAACAAGATATTGCCACAATTTAGAGACCAAGTTTAAAAAATGTAACATTCGAAAAAACTTCTTATGATAGATAAGTTTATGTGTCAACTTACTGGGATAATAGATAAGTTTATGTGTCAACTTGCCAGGATAAGGAATGCCCAGATAGCAGGTAAAACATTATTTCTGAGTTTATCTTTGAGGGTGTTCCTCGAAGAAATTAGCATTTGAATCAGTATCGAGAAAAGAAGATCAGTCCTTAACAGTGTGGGTGGAAATCACCCAATCTACTGAAGGTCTAGATTGAACAAAAGGGCAAAGGAAAGATGATTCTCTCTCTGTTCTTGACCTGGAACATCTATCTTGTCCTGCTCTAAGATCCTGGTTCTCAGACCTTCTGACTCTGAAACTTACACCAGGGCCCTACCCCACTTTTAACCTCTATAATTGCATAAGGCAACCCATAATAAGTCTCCTCTTATCTACCTATCTAACATCTATCTATCATCTATCTATCTATCTATCTATCTATCTATCTATCTATCTATCTCCCATTAGTTCATTTCTCTGAAGAATCTTGATGAATATGCTCTAAGGTATTGAAAATATGATCACCAAAGTTTATTTAAATCAAAATAGGTTTTGTGAAATAAAATGGAGGAAGCCCCTCAGAACAGAAAGGCAAAGTTGGATAATATAATGGGAAGTTAAGAGACATAAAATATAAACTCAGGAAGTTTGAGGAATAAAGGGCAAAGAAGGCAGAGGGGAAGAGGTTATTACAGGATGAATGCAAGGGAATTTCCCCAAACTGTAGAAGAAAATATGTTTTTCAGGGCCCACAAAATATCCAGCACAAAATATGATAAAAGACTTATACCTAAACACATAATTGTGAAATTCTATGATATTGATTATAAAGATAAAATTTTATATTCTTCCTTAGGAAAAAAAATAAGTATCATGTGAAAGAATCAAGAATTGGACTGACCACACACTTGTCACTGCCAGTCAGATTCTGCAAAACAATGGATCTATTTTTTCAAAGTTCTGAAATAAAATACTAATCAAACTAGAATCTACTTAACTAAGACACTGTTAAATATGAGGACAAAATAAAAGATTTTCAGATGTGTGATAAATCAGAGTTTATACTCCGAGCATTCTTTTGTAGAAAGGAACTCAAGGGGGTATTTCAGCAAAATAAAGAAGTAAAGTACTAGAGCCATCACTCAGAGAGCAAATGACGAGACCAGATGCTAACAACAAACGTTGTGTGACTTCCTATCTCCAGCCACTTCTGAAGTCAGATCTACTTTCTTGAGTAAGTAATTTTTTTCTAAGTTTGTGTTTTTTTCATACCATTTGGAACCAAGAGTCCTGGTAGTCACAATAATGTTTGGAGGTACTAGATGGACTGTAAAAGCAGAATCTCTAAGTACCTTCTTCGCTGAACAGCATGGGAATTAGTGCCACAGAGAAAGAAATGTGATCCTACCAAACCAGTTAGCTCAAGAGCAATGCTTAAGTAGTCATAGTAATTTAAAGTGTTTATTGATTTAAAATTTTTAGAAGTCACTGAGACCTTTATAGTCAGAGAAATTGTCAATCTTAAGAAGTATAAAAGTAAATGTATGTGTAACCAAAGTTGGGAAGTGAAAGAGAGTGAAGAAAGGTAGGTAAGGAAGACAGAGGGCAGGAAAGCCCATGTCCTCATCTCCCAAAGCAGATAGTGAAGAGATCTCACCTGTGAAGACCAGAATAAGAATTGGAGGCACACATAACAGTCCCTGCCATGTTATCACCAAATGGTGTTGAAAGCACATTGTAGGAAGGGAAATACATTCATAGAAATACAGAAGCCACAAGATTTTTAAATGTAATTTCAGAACTTCAAAAATAAGTCTACAAACTCATGTGATGGATATTAGGTCTATTCCTAACTAGTCTTATACTATAGATGAAATTTGTGCTTGGCGTCTTTTTCCCTTTTTAGGAACATTTGCTCCACAGTGCAGTAAAAAAAAAATAATAATAATAAAAATGGGTAAAGGACCAAAGCAGGCAGTTCATGCAGGTAAATCCACACATTCACAAAAGGTGAAAATATAAAATTAAAAATGTTAAATATTTCAAAATAGGATCATTTTAATTTGGATTATCAGAGATTAAAAAGACTAGAGAACCCTACTGGTAGCAAGGCTGTAGAGAAGCTGGCACTTTCATACTCAGCTGGTGGTAGAAGAAGGACTGAAAACTTTCTGGAGGGAAATTTAGGAGTAAATGTCAAAATTACACATATTTTTTGGTATAGCAAACCTAACTCTAGGAATGTGCTTTAAGGTTAACATGGATAAGTGTACAAAGATGCAAATTCAAGAATAGTTTTTGAAACTCTGTTTACAGTATCCAGAAATTAAAACTATTTAAGAATTCATCCAGACAAAATTAGACAAATAAATTATGTAACACATAAAAATAAAGGATACAGGTCTAAATTGGTTGACATGGAAAATGTCTAAAATCTGTTGCTTAGTATATACAGTATGACTTTATTTTTGTGGAGGGGAAGAAGGAAATATTTATGTAGCTGTGTACATAGTGGAAACTCTAGAAATACATGTCTCAGAGCCATGAGGACCAAGGTGGGGCTTGGTGCCATGGTGTGTCCTGGTAGCAGATAAGAAAAGCGGTGCAATGCCTACGGTATATTTATAAATAGTAGTAAATATCACTAAAAGTTGGTCTTCTGTTTATTATCACTATGTCCAGAAATTCTAAACTATTTTCAAGATAGAACACTTTTTCCTGCTGAGGCAGACGACTCTGCTCCTACTGTACCCCTTCCTTGGTGTGCTAATCTATCAGAGGTCAAAAATATGTATCCCAGTGAGAAAATAAAGTTAGGTGAGAGGGCGAGCTGATCAAGAAAGTTATAGAACATATTTCTTTGTGTAAGTAAAAAATACCAGGTCAAGTTTAGGACCTTCCAGTCCTTGCCTGGTCTGCCATGTGGACTTCCTGGACTCCCTGTCCTCCAGTTTGGCCCCTGGCCCATCAGAGGGAGCCTGGGGTCCACTCTCCACAAACCTGCCGGCCATGCCACAAATGCAGCCTTTTTCTTTCATGAGCTTGAATGATTTTTTTAAAAGTCTTATTCCCATGGCAAGTTTGAATTTTAAAAGAGAATCACTAAAAATGCCATGCTTTAATCTAAAGTAATGAATATCTTAACAGTGGTGAATTCAGGCAGCATGGCTGGCTGATGGGAAAGTTATGTAACTATTTCAGGAAGTAGATTTTAAGGCAGTAAAGAGTCTGGGAAAGGAGGAGACAGAAATTTGTGTAGCACATCTTACATCATAGCATCATATCATACAGTTACCATGAGTAAGGCCAGGCCTCAGGTTTTCCAGATATAATTGAGATACTATCATAAAAAAATTAACTGGCCTTGACTCAAGGTCTGTGTAGTTTTAAGCCCATACATACATAATGTTTCTTATGTGTCTGGTAGAAGGCCCTGGGAAAGAAAAAGAGAATGATAGGAACATAATATTTATGGATGAAAAAATAATAAAGACATTACCAAAATGGGCTAAGTCCTTGCTCAAATGTTACCTTCTAAATTAGGCCCAATTCCCCATTTAAAATCAGCTCCCCTTAGCTTCCCATTTTTCTGATCTTACTTTTTTCCCCCCAATAGATCTTACTACCATCCAACATCTTACAACATTTATTATTTTTATTGCTTATTGCCTCTTTTCCCTGCATAGAGCTCCATGAGGGCAAGTACTTTTGTTTGTTTTGCTCATATATCCCAAGAGCTGAGGAACAATGCTTGGCATAAAATAAGTATTTAATCAGTATTGTTGCCTGAATGAATGAATGAATGAATGAATGAATGAATGAATGTAGGACAGAGAGGATACGGAGCTGTCCTGCGGCCCTCTGTGGCCCAAGCTAGATGACACCAAGAGGGAGCACTTCCAAGTGTGACCAGGAAAGGGTCAAGCTCCTTTTTTTAATTAAACGATTAGATGTTAACCATTATTATCTAAAAATGGTCATTTAATCCTTGTGCTACTGCTTCAGGGTGCCTTTCAAGATAAATTGCAGGTTTTAAAAAAATTGTAATGTGGAGAACTAGTAATAGGAGAGTTTACTGCAGCTATTCAGTCATTTTTCCTGAGAACTGAGGAAAGATTACCAGCTATTTATGAGAAGTATCTGTTTCATGGATTAGTAAAGTGAGAATTAGTTGAACTCCATGTCTACTTCCTTTTGACATTTTAATTAGTGAAATTTGAATGAATGTATAATCTAATAATACTGTGATCCAATGTGATTCTTTTCAGCAATTTGTAGTTTATATAAAAATATACGGTAGTACTAGAATACTATAATTAATTATAATAACAATCATTTGATTAAATTCTGGCAATGCTAGAAATCTCAAAAAATCCTTGTCAGGTTCATGTGCCAAAACTGTGGAACTCTTTTTTTAACAAGTGATTTACCATGCTCTTGGGGGATGACTTGGTATAACATCAATTTTAGTAGCAATGCTAAGCTAATGTAGACAAGGAGTTGTCTGGGGGCCTCTGAGCTCTGCAAAGCCTATGGGGCCATCTGGACCATCAGGCTGCTGAGGGATTGAGCTTTCCCTCCAATTGGCACAAACTCTGATGCAGCAAGTTCTCCCTTTCATGCTGCCTCCTCCTCCAGACTCATCCTCTGGAAGAAAGCGTCACAGGGGAGGGAGTTGTGAAGAAGGATGGAGGAAGCAGTAGGCAGGAGAAAGGAAAGCCGGGGAAGGTGGACTCTCTGGAACTGCACAATCTGTTCAGGCATTAATTTACTGTCCTATTATGTGACTGCCACTACCAAGGGCAGGACTTTGTGTAGCAGACAAGCCCAAGTTTTAAGACAAAGAGGATTTGATCTCCCTACACCCCATCTTTTAAAGTGTTAAAAGACTACCAGACAGGACTAGACTACCAGTCTAAGGCAGTGAAGAGAGTGTTTTGGGAAAGCAGGGACCCACAGACACCAGCATGGGGTCATAAATATAAAGGCTAGAAGGGTGGAATTTCCCTGAGGAAGAAGAAAGAAAATGAAGGCAATGATTGCATTAAAAGATGAAGCTACTAATGTCAATGGCAGAACTGCTCTGCATCTCTACCCATGCAGATCAACCCTGGAGAGTCAGGAAAAGTAAAGACAAGACAGTACTCTGGTGGTGTCAATACATGTATGGGCTACCATATTGTGCCATTGATATCTTTTTCATTTGGGGATATGTTTCTCATGCTTTGACCCAATGCTGTTGCTGAAACTCAGTTTTGACCATGCCCTTTACTCAGTTGTCACTTTGATCTTTGGGAAAAATATAGGGAAAGAAAGGCAATGGGAGTGAGCAGACATGAAGAGCCAGAGGGTCAGAGTATGTCCTAGCCTTGCTCGCATGTGGGGAAGTATAAGACATAAAAATGAATCAGAGCCTTGTTCTGCTTTTCCTCCCCTACCTCAAACACTGCTAATGATCTTGCCTTGGTAAAAAAGAGACTACTTTATATTCTCTTTTAAACTGAGTTTCCTGGAAACAGATTTTGAGATGAAGAGATGCAAACAGAGTTAGTTTATTTTTTTGGAAGGAGTAAGGGGGAGTTGCTCTTACAAGAGACACCTGTAGGAAAGTGAAGGAAACAGGATGGGGCAGAATGAAATGCTGAACTGCAGTACAGTGGCAAAGGAGGCCTCCGTCAACCCTTCAGAGACTTCAGGATTTGGACTGTCCCTTCAGAGTTGTCTCAAGTGGAGTAAATGAAACAGACTTATGCCCCTCATCAGTCATTATTTGGCTTCAGGCTACCCTCCAGAGGGCATAGCCTGAGGGAAAGTAGTTCCCCACAGCCTACGACAATACGCATCAAAAGAGGCAGCTGTGAACTGTCAGCGGCCATATTCATAGCCCCAGGAAGGTGAGTACCTTGACCCTGAAGAGGGAATCTTCACAAAAAATCTGTCTTGGTCCATTCCTCTGCTATAACAAAATACCTGAGACTGGGTAATTTATAAACAATAGCAATTTATTTCTCACAACTCTAAATGATGCAAAGCCCAAGATTAAAGCATTGGCATTTGGGTGTCTGGTGAGGGCCTTCTTGCTGTGTCTTCATATGACAAAGAGTGGAAGGGCAAAAGGAGCCTAATAGCTCACTCCCATAAGCCTTTTTATAAGGGCATTAATTCCACTCATAAGGACAGAGCCCTCATAGTCTGATCACCTCCTACAGACCCTTCTTAATACTATCACATTGGGTCTTAGGTTCCAACATGTAAATCTTTAGGGGACACACACTTTCAAACCATAGCAGGACCACAGTGTCCATTATGTAGTCTTAAGATTAATTGTTTTATGATATAAAGATGGGCACAACCAGAAAGAGAAGACTTCAAGGAGTTAAGAGAAAAATAAGGGACTTTAAAGCCGGCTAATAACCCTCAAGAAGAAAACTAGGACTTCATATTTAAACAAACTGTGTCTATGTCTTTCTTAAAAAAATGAAATGTCTAGAACTGCACTATCTGGTACAGTAGCCACTAGCCACATGTATCTATTGAGCACTTGAAATGTGGCATGTACAAATTGAGATGTGCTATAAGTGTAAAATAGCACATCACAACAATTTTTAAAGACTTAGTATGAAAAAAGTGAACTATCTTATTAATAATTTTTATATTGGTAGCATGTCTATAATATTTTGACTATATTGAATTAAATGAGTTATTAAATTTAATTTTACCTACTTCTTGTGACTTTTTAAAATGCAGCTAGTAAAAAATTTAAATTAGTTATGTGTATCCCACCATAGTTTTATTGGACAGAGCTTGTCCAGGATAATCTTAAAGTCTGATAAAGTTGTTATCTCAGGCCACAGACTATAGCAGAGTAAAAATGGAAAAAGCAACATAATGGACATTCTCGTTACACAACATTCTCAGTAACACATTTCCCTGGCCTTTCTAAATTGGTAACCTTTTGGGCTCGTCATTTGGCTATTGAGAGGCTGTATTAGCTCAAGCTGCCATGCAAAATGCCAAAGACTGGGTGGCCTGAACAACAGAAATTAATTTTCTCCTCACGGTTCTGGAGACTGTAAGTCTAAGATCAGGGTGTCAGCATGGTCAGGTTCTGGTGAGGGCTCTCTTCCTGGCCTGCAGATAGCCACCTTCCTACTATATAATCACAAGGCAGAAAGATGGGGGAGCAGGAGGAGCTCTCTGGTTTCTTCTTTTGCAAGGGCACTAATCCCATCATAAGGGCCACACCTCATTACCTCATCTAAACCTAATTAACTCTCAAAGGACCCATCTCCAAATACCATCACAGTGGGAGTTAAGACTTCAGTATATGAATTTGGAGTTCATAAAAAAAATTCAGTTCAAAACAGAGACCAAGATAGCACCTAGGTCATGCCACTAGTTTGCCCTCATTGATAGAGCGGCAATGAACATAGTAAGTACTCAAGACTCATTATGTCACTCTTCTAGGGAACCAGAATCTCTGGGAAGTAAAAAGGTTTGCTCTATTCCTATTCAAAAGAGATTCTGACTTGCTTTAAACATTTTCCTCAGGACAAGAGAACTATATCTGCCATGGCTCAGTGTGGATAGACTATGAAACAGCTGGAGCCCAGTGAGCAAGTTTTTGGGTACAATAAAATAGTTATTCCATATGCCAGGAATATGACTACATTTGGCACTAGTTGATGACCAAGCAGAACTATGAGTCATATTTAGGGCAAAAATAAGGTGATGCAAATAAATTACTTGCATTTGTTTCTATCACCAACTGTGCTATACTTTCATATTTATTTTATTTATTGCCATCAATGTCATGCTAGCCTCCTTTCCCCAGCTCATGATTTTATTTGAACGTCATCCAGAACCACTCATTCCTCCCATTCCCCCTCCCACTGCCAATGACCAAATCCAGATTTTTGTTAACCTCAGCTAGAATGACTGCAACCAGATTTTTCCTTGATCTTTTTCCTTCCACTTTTTTTCTTCAATCTTTGATTTAGCCTGTTAACTCCTTGTAGGTCATCTTTTCTAAAACATGCCATTTTCCTGCTCAAGAATAACTACATATTGGTTACCCAGATACAGTATAGCATTCTAGTACACAAGCAAAATGTGTTAGGCTTTCTTCTTCTTTCTTGTTCTTTATCTCTTTTTGGAAAACACTTCTTACTCCTTTCCTATCTTTAAATTCTATTAAATATGGATCTAACACCTCATCATTTGAATTATTTATTTATTCTAATTCAGAATCTTTTCTAAAATAATCTAGAACTTCTCTTGATTGATCCCTGGCTTTTATAAACTCTACAGTGCCTATAATTTGTATCCCATGTTGTTGTTGTATGCCTATATTTTTTCTAATAATTTTATACCTATAGTCATTGGACTCTCAACCAATTTGTTAACTCTCCCAGGTCAGAGATTACATTTTATATCTCAAACCAGAAAAGGAAATTAATATTTGTTGAATGCCTCCTCTGTGCCAGTAACTGTAAAACGTTCAACATTTGTTATTCAGAATTCTCTGAGTCCACGTTTTTGTGTGTGTGCATGCTCTCCCTTCATCATTTCCACATTGCCCTGCCAGACAGCCCTGACTACTCATGCCAAATAACACCAAACCAAGTAAGTAGCAAGTTTACTGGTGTTTTAGGACAATGTTGCTGGAATTTCCACTAGTTATTTCTTCTACTTGGGTTCCAGACTCCTGCCTGTTCCAAGGACTTTGTCTTTCTTCAACATTTTCTTGCTTCCTTTCTATCCCCTTCTAAATGATCCTGTTTTGTGCAAAACAGGTAAGCTATTTCTTTGATTCATTCACAGTAGAGTCACAACAAGGTCTCATCTTAAAAAATAAATTCGCCTGTTAGGGGGTTTCTAAAGCAAAGACAGTTTCTCTTTCTGTCTCTCTCTTTCTCTCCCTAAAACAAAGGCAGTTTAGTTTTTCGCAAGCTATAATTTTTTAAAAATTACTATGCAAACATTTTCTCATTTAATCCTCCCAACAATCCATTTCACAGCAGCTAGTGATACACATTTAATGCTTACTATGCACCAGGCACTATTCTAAGTGCATTATTCATATTATTTCATTTAACCTGCACTATAAACACAAGACACAGGTATTGTTATTATTCACATTTTACAGACTTGGAGTGAAGATAAGCACTTTGTCTAAGAGTAAGCGAAAGAGCTGGAATAAAAACCTAGGCAGTCTGATTCCAGAGCCCAAACCCTTGATGTTGCTGTCCTGGCCCAGAGAGAAGGAAGCAGACATAAGAGATTAAGTGATCTTTTGTGGTCACTCGGATGGTGACTAATGTTACTCAAGTCCTTGCTCTGGCTGCCAGGGTCTCGTGTTCCATTCTTTTCTTTGTTAGGGAAAGTATTATTGTCCTTCCCTTGGCGCCCTCACTTGGCTTCCCCAACAGGTACTTAATGTAACTTAATTGTGTATATTAAAGTCATGGAGATCTGAAGGGGAGGTCAGTATTTTTATAAGACTTACCCTCAATTTCTCCTTTTGTTTGATTTCCTCACATCCTGTTTATCAACAAATTTGCCACCAGTATGCCTCTTTTCTAGTCCATTCCATCACAATAGACTTGCCTAGTACCATCTAACTGCTCTCTCGGCTTCTATTTTGTCCATTTCAACCAACTTGTCAGAGTAGCTGGAGTGTATATCACTTCTTGTCACTCTCTGGATGAAAATCTCCACCGGCTTCTGATTATCCTCAGACTGAAATCCAGCTCTAGACAGTGGCCAACAGGGCCCTGTGTGAGCTGGCTCTGCCCTTTTTTCCAACCTCATTTTAGGTCATTCTCGTTACTCATCACTCTTCAACCACCCTGGCCCTGTTGCAGTTCCTTGAACATTCCAGGTTTTCTTCACGTGGGACTCAGCCTATGCAGTTGTTTTTGTCTGGGAAGCCTCTTCCCTCCACCCTTTAAGGTGGTCCTTTTCTTGTTTTCCTCTTCTTGTTTTCCAAGTCACCCTCTAAAATGTCACCTCCATTCCGAGTCCTCCCTTAACCTTTATATTCGTTACATGCCATCTCTGTTTCTTATGTAATAGATGGATAAATAAATGGTGAGTAGATCCACTGGAGAATGGGTATATAAAACAGATGATATTGAACAGATAAATAAGTGCAATGACTACTAGATCCATTGGAGACATAAAGTAAAAGTACATACAATGACTAGAAAACAAGTCTAAGGTAATATGTAAAAAATGTATGTCAGTGTGTACAGTTTAAAAGCATGATGTGTGAGGGAAGCTAAAATAAAAGAGAGAAGATTAACATGGGGCTTACTCAGAGATGATTTATTGGAGGTTGGGAGACTTTGTTGTGAAATACTGCATGGTTTTGGACTGGAGGAAATTTTTATGCATAGAGGGAAACGGTAAGAGATCTAAGTTGATAGGATCAGAGAGGTTATGCTGGAAGGTAATAATAATAACAATGTGGGGTCAATTTTTGATGGACACAAAAAGTGACATGTTCATATAGCAATTGTAAATTTATGTTAGTAATTGATTTTTTTTTTTTTTTGATGGAGTCTCTCCCTGTCACCAGGTTGGAGTGCAGTGGCATGATCTCGGCTCACTGCAACCTCCATCTCCCAGGTTCAAGTGATTCTCCTGCCTCAGCTTCCCGAGTAGCTGGGACTACAGGCATGGACCACCATGCCCAGCTAATTTTTGTATTTTTAGTAGAGACGGGATTTCACCATGTTGGCCAGGATGGTCTCTGTCTCTTGACCTCGTGATCTGCCTGCCTCAGCCTCCCAAAGTGCTGGGATTACAGGCGTGAGCCACCACGTCCGGCCTAGTGATTGATTTTTTTTTTAAAGTGTGGTGGAAATTTCACAGTCTAATACTGTCATTGTTGCTCAAAAGATTTTTGAATATTTCCTATGAAATGGCCCAGAGAGTATGATATGCATTTTTTCCTTCAATTTTTTTCTCATTTATTTCCTCTAGCAAATTTCTGCTCTTTTGCATTAATGCCATTTTTGAAAATAGACAAAAGTTATGCAGAGCCAAACCCAGTGAATGAAATGGTGATATGCTATTACTCATATCTAGGGTCAAATGTAATACCTCACTCTAATTATATTAATATCTTTATCTATATCTAGCTAGTTTTCCATCTATCTGCCTTTGTATCTAGCTATCTATTCAATATGTTAATCTATTTAATATGTCAATAGTGTGCTCAGAAGGGCTTACAACTGAAGACATTCCAAGACTTAGTGAGGAAGTTCAGCATAACTGGAATTCGAATACACCTCCCAAGGGGGAAAAAATTTCATTTACAAATATGGGTTCTGGTGCTTTCTTAAAAAATAAAAATTAAAAAAAAACTCTTCCTGCTTTTTTTAAGCTCCATTTTTTACTTAGCTCATAAGATTCTAAACACCTGTATTGCATGTAAATAGGCAGATTTTATAAAAAGAAAAGTGTCATTTTAAAGAATTGGCTACATTGGTCAAGTCAGAGATACCTAAGGGATTTCTGTCCTCAAAGTCACAATACAGTGATTCTTTATAAGAGACGCAATGCTTGCTTTGGGATTCTAAAGGGAACATTAATATGTCTCGTAAAAATAAGGAATCCTTAAATGAATAATTTGTGTACAACACTACAGATAGTGCCTGGCACATATGGTATATTTAGTAAAAATTGGTTCCTTTTCCACTAATCATGGTTTGAGAATTCAATATCCTCTATAGTTTTATTTTACCTTTATCAGTGGTAACCTGCATGTTTTGAACAGGAGCAGGTACTGAAGTTTGGTAACAGGGGGCCAGGGGAGGGAGAGCGTCCAGGTAAGTGGCTAATACATGCTGGGCTTAATACCTAGGTGATGGGTTGATAGGTGCAGCAGACCACCATGGCACACGTTTACCTATGTAACAAACCTGCACATCCCACACATGTATCCTGGAACTTAAAAAAAAAAATTAAATACAATTTTTAAAAAACAAGAAGTTCAGTAACATTGTCTTTTATAGGAGATAGAAATTTCTGTTTCCGTTACTAGTATTGCAAAAGGGGTGTTTGGATTGAGAAAATTAAACTATCTTGTTATAAAATCCATTCTGTGATGTTTCTAAATTATTTGGTTAGAGAATTGGTCAGATGTACTTGAGTCATTTCCTGTGTGAAATTGAATGCTCATACATAAGAGCAATTGGCTCTTTGGAAATTATAACTTCTTATGAAGTAATTCTCATATTTCGTTACTTATGATTGAATCAGTCTGAGTCCAGTCTGAAGGAAGAAACCACATAGTAATATGAACAGATAAAGTTTGATATAAATAATTATGAACTATATCAGTATTGAAGTAACAGAGGATTACCTAATAAGAAATAAAAATAATTATAAAGGACATAGAAATAGCAGATATATGAAGCAGCCACCACTGTTAGACCTGAGAGAGAGCATGCAAGGCTGAAATCAAGGCGTTACTGGAGAAGGCAGTTATGGGTGTGGGTCACTGAATGGTGGAGAAGTTGCTGTGGTGCCAATGGAACTTGCTGGAAATGTTCCCCCTAGGGTGCTAGGGAAAGCTGTTCATAAGAGGTGTCACTTGAGGCACTGAACACAAAACTGCCTGAGGAGGTGCCAGCAGAGTTGCTGGCCACTGAACACTGCTGGCTGCAGTGCACTGTAAGACTTTGCTGCTGGAGAAAGCCACATAGACTACAGGAACTGGATGCTAGAGAAGCCACCCACACTGCAGGAGCTGGCTAAGCAAGCACACAAGAAGCAGGAAGCAAAACCCAACCCTTTTTTCCTGCAATGTCTCTCCAGTCCCTCCCACTTGCAAAGCCTAATATCTTGCCAGGAGGCAAAGAAAAAATATTTAAAGGGCCCAGATGCATTTTCAGAGACCTGACAAAAAAGTTGAATTTGGAGATAAAAGTCAATAAATTGATAACTGGCACTGTTGTTTTCTGATATTGTAGGGACTAAAAATATTAATATGAATATTCACAGAATTCCCCCTCCCCCATTCCCATTTCTAAGATATAAAAACCATTTGTGGTTCAGGCATCCATCAAGTCTGGGATACTGAACAGAGTGAGGCAAAGAAATAAACATAGCAAAACCATATTGATTTACATTATGAAGGAAGTAATCAGGGAGACCTTAGGAGAAGGGGCCAGGGAGATAAACAGCTACACATGATGATTTTAGGAACATAATTTTAAGGAGAAGTACACTAAGAAGTAGTGTTCATGCTATACTAAATGGTTCTTTGGGAAATAAAGAGTTAAAATACTTTTTTAAAATATTGTATAATACATAATTTTTCTTTGGAACTTTTTCATTTGCATGTCAGGAATAAACCTTTAAGTTGGTTTTATATTAATTTAGACATTATTGTTGAGTTTCTTCTAAATACAACTCCCTGCTGAGAGAAACCACGAAGAGGCCCAGCTTCAATTGGGTTACACTGATCACAACATTTTAAAACATTGCAGATCTACTTGAAGATGAGATTGGAAAGTGCTGAGCCTTATTTATTAATTCATAACTTTTAAATCCAAGTTAAAGCCCAGATGGTAGATGAGGCTATGGGAAGACCATTTTTGGAAAGTAACACTTATGTGTATATATTGATGATATGTATCTTTTTGTTATGTCCATAGAAGATCTGGACATTAAATTGTCCCCCAGCTACACTGAATAGCATATTCATAGCAACGATGTTTCATTACAGATACTACTTACTTTTTTGGGATGAGTCTTTTGAGCTAACCATTGATGAACGGGAGAGGGCTGCAATCTTGTTTATATCCTACTTAAATGTTAAACATAGATCTAAAATTCACTATTAGTATGCTATACCGTTACCCTATCCACACAGTAGACTTGCCTAGTGTCATCTAACTGCTCTTTTTGCTTCTATTTTGTACTACTGCAACTTATGTAGACTGTTTTTGAGGTGACAACAAATATCAGGTTTTTTCATCTATGTTTTTCATAGTAGTAGCTGAGGCTACTACAATTGCTGGTATTCTTCGGGCAACTCCTGCTCCTATATTCTATAAATTAATTCCTATGAGGTGACAACAACTAAACATGCTCCATGAAATATCCAAATTTTCATTAGAGTCCCTCAAGGTTGATATTATTATAGTTCCCTATGGTCTCAGAGAGATTAAGTGGCTTGCCCAATCACAAAGCCAGTGAGGATCCAAACCCAAGTTTGTCTCACTCTGTGCTGTCCCTATAAAAAGGCTGTCCCTATAAAATATATAAAATCATCTATCTAGTAAGACTAAGTAGAAATGCACAAACTGAAGAATGCAGAAGAAGTTTCAAATAAACTTCATAAGTCTTAGAAGGAAAAAACTAATTTTCTTATTTCTTTATTGTTATGACTCACATAATTGTTAGCCAGATTTTGGGAGTGAGCGTTTTATCACGCTCAGGAGGAGGGAGAGATACCTTCCATACATTTCTCTCCATTCCAGTTTAGAAAATGTGAACGTGCTAGATTCTGGGAAGTGACATTTGGGTTTTGTGTTTGAAGACCATAAAGGGTATCTGCTGAAGAGTTGGCAAAGAACAACTTCTAACCACGTGCAGAGGCACTCATTTGAGAAAGGATAAGGGAGACCAGAAAAGACTATAGCAAGAGCATTTGGTAGAATGTATCAATAATACCCAATAAGCAATTTGTTTTGGAGTTGGACAATGTAATATTTTATCACTCTCTATTATTCTTCGCCATTGGCGTATGTGTGTTTGAGTCTCTTAAATCTTAAAAGCAACAATGATAAGAGAAACTCCAACCCTCTTTGGCTTTATGGTCAACTGAATTGAAAACACCAGAATTCTTTTCTCTAAGGCATACCACTCTGCTATAGGGACTATTAGACTGCAGAGAGGAATCTATAGCATTATGCACTTTCACAATTACTTGTGACATGCACTAATTAATCATCCTTTGGAAAATCGTATCTTATTTATGTTTGTGTTGCCATAATCAATGCCTTACATTCAAGATATTTACATAAACTCTAAGTTGCTGTATTTTAATTTCATGTGGTCTCAAATATTATGCTTTATATTTCTTATCAATCAGGTCTGTCAATAATCTGTTGGTTTGAAAATACTTGTTCTATAATTTCCTGGCACTTGTAGGCCTTTTGAAACTGCCCTAAGACACGTGACTCCAGACAGGGTACCTGTTCTGTGAGATCCTTACAATGCCTTGTAACATACATGAGCTACATTTCAATATGTATTATACTGAGCAGGTATTTAGCCTTGGTTGATATTACTACAAGTAATATCAAGGTCTTAATGAATGGACAAGGTCTTAAACTGAAAGCAGGAAGTGAGCCAGAAGCATGGAACTATGAGGATGCTATAGTTGTAAGGGTCCTTTGATATTATCTAATCCAATCTCTCATTTTCCAGGGGACAGAATACTGCGAACTATGGTTGTTCAAAGTTACCCACCGGTTGAATGTGGTCTTTTTTTGTTGTTTTATTTTGTGAGGCAGAGTCTCCCTCTTTCGCCCAGGCTGGAGTGCGGTGGCACGATCTTGGCTCACCACCATCTCCGCCTCCTAGGTTCAAGCGATTCTCCTGCCTCAGCCTCCTGATTAGCTGGGTTTACAGGTGCCTGCTACCACTAATTTTTGTATTTTAGTAGAGATGGCTTTTCACCATGTTGGCCAGCTGATGTTGAACTCCCGACTTCAAGTGATCCATTGTCTCGGCCTCCCCAAGTGTTGGGATTCTAGGCGTGAGCCTCTGGGCCTGGCCGAAAGTCTTATGGAAACTAAAGCTCAGGCATTCTCACAAGCTGATGTCTAACATATTCTGTAAGTGACCCTAAAATATCATGAATATTGAACTGTTCAGTGACAATCAGCTGAAATGCTACAATAATCATCGTTATTTTTTGAATGAAACATATGCACCATAGTTCAAGTTTTCAGGTACCATCACATATTAAGTTTCACACTATTTGAAACATGTATTTTAAAACTTTAAAGTAGAAATAACACTTTTTTAATTGAAAAAAGTTACTGAAAAACATAGATGAAAAAACCTGATATTTGTTGACACCTCAAAAACAGTCTACATATGTTACAGTAGTACATTTAGCTATTTTATGCATTTGGTTTCTTGCATAGTTTCCAAAACATTCTAGAAGACAGCAATACTTTAAATGGAGTCAGCTGGAGTTTTAAAAAGTATTTTAAGAAAACTATCAATTATGTGTGTCTTCTTTTGTCCTCCTGTATACCCAAGAGATCTCATTGGTTAATATTGATCTCTGCTTAGGCATTATCAAGGAAAGATTCAAAACTACTGTAATATCAACTCAATTAATCCATCAAAGCTTCAGAAGAATGTTCTTTTCACACCCTCCAACATTTTGTTTCTCCTTAGTCACAGGAGGTAACTGTTCCCTTGGAGCAAGCCATCTGTGAGACTTGCTAAGTTTTGGTTAAAATGGTCAATTGTGGCTTCTGTCTGAATCATGCGACTCTTCCTTGTCAAAAGAGGCTGCTTTTCTACTGGGAGAATTGTCCGCAGTGTTCTGGGAGGGGCAGAGGCAGACATTTTTCTCTTTATTCTCTAATAACACTCAGCATCTACTCCCTGCTAACTCCAGTGTGAATCCTAGAGTGGGAGGTGAATGGCTGTCCAGGGACACGAGTAATCTTGTTGGCATTAATGGTCAGCCTGGATTTAGCCACTACTCTGTCGTTAGGTAGTTCTACAGCATAGTGCTATGTTCGTGGAAGGGAAGATCTAGGAAGGAAGCCTTAAGCTACTTGATGCTGCTTCTTAACCGGTCTTTGATGGTATTTCATAGTTTTTAAAGTGCTTTCCTATGATATCATTTAGTTGCAAAGACTGGGCAAGTGATGTAGGAGGCAAAGCTCTAAGATGGTCCCCACAATTTCCACTGGCTGGGGTGATTCCCTGAATAATCCCCTTGCGGTGAGTGTAAGCAGAACCTACGGATATGATGAGACAGTCACTTCTATGTTTACAGTTAACCTATCTAAGACTCTATCTGAGCAGACTTGAAAGAGAGATTCTTCTTCTGACCCTGAAGAAGCAAATATCTGTGCTGGGAAAGAGCCTTGAGCATGCTGTGTGGTAGGGACATTGCTGGAGCTGAGAGCGATCCCCAATGGACAGACAGCAAAATAGCCATCCTACTCAGACAGCTGCAAGGAAACAAACTCTGCCAAAACTCTGAATGAACTTGGAAGTGGATTCTTTCCCCAGTGCCTCCAGATGAGAACACAGTCTGGCTGACACCTCAATTTCAATTTTGTGAGACCCTGAGCAGAGAACCCTGCCCTTCTGACCAACAGGATATGTGTTATAATTAATGAGTGTTGTTTTAAGCCACTACATTTGTGGCAACCGGTTATAAAGCAATACAAAATTAATAAAAAGCAAAACCAGAGAATGTTATGACCATTTCATCAATAAGGAGACTGGTTCCGAAAGATGAACTGATTTTCCTAATTGTATTCTGAAAATTAGTGACAGACCTGAGACTGATACCTTGAATTTTCATTTGTACTTCAGCATTCTTTCCACAGGACTGTAATGCTCTACACTAATGAGAATTATTGGGAGATTTTCCTTACCCCTGCCCACCAACAAGATGGATCATGCATAATATATTGTGTTCTTAAAAAGTTCAATGCAGAGTAAAACAATCATTTTATTGATTCTTATGTCAGTTTTGTAGCATAATGAATACATTAATCATAATCTTATTAAATGTTTAACTGATAGTATTTTAAAAGAATCTTGAGTCAAGTGTTAATCCTCATCACTAAATAAACAGCATTCCGAATAGTCAAGATTGGGAAATGTGATAGGTAATTCAACCCACTTTTTGTATTGTTTCTTTGTTGAATTATTTTTGAAAACCACTACAAAATTCCTTATTTTGAGACAAGGCAAATCTAAGCCTTTGTGCACCATCATTGTTCCCCAAGCCTGAAAAACAAAAGAGAGAGCAAGAGGAAAATTAAATGCACATGCAATTAAACATTCCTTTTGGCTAAAGTAAGATCAGGCCCACAGCAATTTACTCACCTGGCCACATTTGCAGATGATTTCACCGTTTGTTTGATAGTCAGCACACTTCTTTTGCAGGGCTTTGTTTTCTCTTACAATGTAAAGTTCCCTATAAGTATCAAAGGAAAAGAATCATCACAGAGAACTGACAAAATACCAATGTGTAGTTCATGGGTTTTTGGACCTGGAGCTCAACCACATGCCTGCAGTATTCTATATGGCATTCCTTCCTTCCCTCCTGCTTGCCAGGCTTGTTATGGCAACTAAGGCAATGCTTCTCTTCTACACATACCTCTCAAGGGGCATGTTGCCTTTTGTAACTTCTTTCAAGTCTGTTGGTTATATTAACTTGACTTTAGTGGTTCAAAAATTTGAGAACAAATGATGAGCATACAAAAATACATGCCTTGGATCAAAAATGGCTTTGGTTCTTACACTTCTCTTTTCCTGCACCAGTGCAGTTTATTTAAAACATAGACATTTAAAATAGGAATATAATTGAGAGGCTAAAGGAGAGGAAGTTGTAAAATAAATGATTCTCATTTGCACTATTTTGAAAGAACATTTACAATGCAACCTGCCTCATCCCTTGTGGAAAAATTTAAAGATAGGTCTTTCTGGACTCACTTGAATTCTGGGGTCATATTGACATGATGCATTTTCTCAATTACGTGGATATCTTCCCCAGAACAGGCTAGCACGCTGCAGTTTTTGCAAAGGAAAGTTATTAGTGATGGGTTATTCTTGTAATGCTTGGCAATACTTCTCTTAGTTTTCATTTTCTTTTCCATTATACTTTGCATCTGTAATTCCAAAATCTGGACAGAGAAAGGAATAGTTAGTGGTTTCAGGTTTGTTTTCTTTTCTCAGTTTCATAGAAGTAAGTCTCCTGAAATTTGGAGGTCTTAGTTGTGAAAATACACAGTTAGCTCATGGTCTAGGAAATAAAAATAATGAGGTAATAACCCTCCCCGCAAAGAACTTGGTATATAATCATCTCCTGTAACCATGAAAATATGCAATCTTTAGGTATTCAAAAAGTAGCCCATTCCATTTCAGAAAAGTTCTATTGTGAGAAAGTCCTTAGCAATATTCAACAAAAATTCTCTGTCTAGCCTACCCATTTGTTTTATTTATTTATTTATTTATTTAGATGGAGTCTTGCTCTGCTGCCCACGCTGGATTGTGGTGGTACTATCTCGGGTCACTGCAACCTCCATCTCCTGGGTTCAAGCGATTCTTCTGCCTTAGCCTCCCAAGTAGCTTGGATTCCAGGCACCTGCCACCATGCTCAGCTAATTTTTGTATTTTTAGTAGAGATGGAGTTTTGCCATATTGCCCAGGCTGGTTTCAAACTCTTGATCTCAGTGATCCACCTGCCTCAGCCTCCCAAAGTGCTGGGATTACAGGAGTGAGCTACTGCGCCGGCCTACCCATTTGCTTTAATTCTGTTCCGTAAAATAGGTCTAAACTTCCTCCCACATGGAATCTCTTTACTAAACACTGTTATTACATTACCAATGTCTTCTCTAATCTGTGCTAAGCACCTAAATTCCTTTAATCTTTTTTCATGCTTTATAATTTTCAGACCCTTCACCATCTTAGTCAGTCTACTGTTTACACATTTGTGGCAGAAACTGCTGGTTTTGCCCTCAGTGTCCATTTTCCCTAACAGAGTCATAATTTTATTCTGGGTGGAAATACGCTAGCTAAATGACTACATTTCCAAACCAGCAGTCAATGACATGTAAAAAGCTGTTGAGTAGAATTTTCAGAAAATCTTCTCAAAAAGTAGATAGCTGGCATGTGTACCTTTCGCTATTTCCATTTTCTTCTTACTTCCTGCCTAGAATGAGGATGTGGCAGCTGAAATTCTAAAAGCCATCTTCGACCATGAGAATGAAAGCCCAATGCTATAATGGCATAAAAGAGAGAGAAAAGGCCTGGATTCCTCATAACATCATGGAGCCAATACTGCCTAGATTCCTTATGTGAGATAATATGCCCATAAACATCTTTATTCTAGGCTCTGTGACTAGCAGCAGCACTTATTTTATAACAGAAATAATCTAGTTTATGTAACATATGAAAGTTGACATAGGGACTGACCAGCGTTTATACTAACACAACTTCATGGTAGAAAAATCTGGTTCTTGAATAATTTACCTCCAAACTGACCTCTCATAGATGAAATATTTATATTAAATTATGGAGGAAGTAATTGTTTTCTTTAAGACCGAGGGGAAATTTTCAGTAGAAGTAAGTCATCAGTGCAAATGAACAAAGCCCATCTCTTTGGCTCCTAACTCTACATTTTAGATCTCCCTTCAAGGCAGCCACATATAGCATAGAAAAGAGAATAAAACCTTGCAAGCAAGCTCAGAGGCTATATAATAGGTTAATCAGAAAAGTACCAAGATGAATTTCCAATGTAAATTATAGAAAAATACATTGAAATATTTTTCCCTAAAAGTTAAAATAGGTTACTTTTATAAGACATTTACAGTTCAGTGAGCTGATAACGTAATTATAGGATCACATACATGTGGGAATTAAATGTGTATGAATGAGTCAGAAAAAAAATAAAGCCAAGGTAAGTGTATGGATTTGTAATCAGGACATCAGAAGCTAAAAGACTAACTCTAAAATAGCAAAGGAATTTGAAGTAACTAGAAGGGCAAACAAACAAACAAACAAACAAAATAACTCATAATAAATATACAAGAGGCACAGCTACAATCAGCCTAAGTCCAAATAGAGTGTAATAATGTAGCAAAAATTGAATCAATGCTAGAGAGAAACATTTATGATGATCAGCTTGCTCCTAGAAGTCTCATTTAATTTTAAGAAGCTCTGTTATGTATAAACTGTGTTTATGACATGGAAAAAAGATTTCATCTTATCTGTCAATTCTCATTATTCATTAGTGGTTGCCTGAAGATTGTGTTGAGAAGGATGCTCAAATTAGAAGAAAGTAAACATCTTCCCAGTAGCAATGTTTTCTACAGGCTTTGAACAGGTTACTGGTGGCGTGTACCCCTCCTTCCCCATTGCCACTCCTACTTTCAGTTCATCTACCCAAAGTTGTTTTAGGAGGGCAGGTTTCTTGGCCAAAGGAGACCTAAAAATATAGTCCATTCTGGGGCCTCCAAAGGGACAGTGTCTTATTCTAAAGAATGTCTGGAAGAGTTTGACCCTTAAACTCCAGAGATTGTCCTAGTGTTGACCCCCAAAAAACTACTCTTAAAATATCAGTCTTTGTAAACATCTACTTGATTAATTCTCTTAGGATATTAACTGGGAGGCAGTAACTTTCCAGTAGCATAATTTGGTGATAAAAGTTTGATTTGATACTCTAAAATGTTTGCTTTGCCTTGTATTTAAAGCAGTTTTAAAATAAAGGTTTGTGCAGAAACCTGGTCAGGAAACCTTGGAGTTGGTAATAGCAATGCACACCAATTTGAAAGCATTCCTTTAGTGAAACTCTATTTAAGGTAGAGCCAATTCCAATGTTAAGAAACTAACATTCACACCCATATGCAAGGGTGTGAATTTTCTTCTAAATGGATTGTTTGCTATTATAGTAGTTACAGTCTTTAATTCAGTGGTATGGGGGATTTCCTGAAATACTATAGAAATACATTCTTTCTTCACTGCATTCCTTTGCACAACTCAAATAACTGTGCGTTAGTAAATTGAGATGTAGCTATATGACATATTCTGTATTTTCTTATCATTCAGATGCAGCTTCGGTGTCACTCCTTCTAAGAGACCTTCCTCAACCACCCAGTTGAAAGTATCCATCTAGTCTATGCAGCCATAAAAAACGATGAGTTCATGTCCTTTGTAGGGAAATGGATGAAACTGAAAACCATCATTCTGAGCAAACTATTGCAAGGACAGAAAACCAAACACTGCATGTTCTCACTCATAGGTGGGAATTGAACAACGAGAACACTTGGACACGGGAAGGGGCACATCGCACACCAGGGCCTGTCGTGGGGTCGGGGGAGAGGGGAGGGATAGCATTAGGAGATATACCTACTGTAAATGACGAGTTAATGGGTGCAGCACACCAACATGGCACATGTATACATATGTAACAAACCTGCACGTTGTGCACATGTACCCAGAACATAAAACATAATAAAAAAAAAAGAATTTCAAAAACTACAAAAAAAGAGAAAAGTATCCATCTAGTCAGTTGTTTCATATCATCCTATTCTAATTCTCTTTACTTATCTTGATATGTTGTATTTCTTGTTTTTTAATGTTTGTTTACTGTTTCTGTCCTCCAAATCTCACCAGGCTCACACTAGAAATATAAACTTCATGTAGCAGGAGTCTTATGTGTTTTATTTGCCTCTGTTGGCTATTCCTATAATGTTACCTGGCACACAGTAAGCATTTCATCTACATTTCTGAAATTAAAAAATGGTGCCTTTACAAACAAATTAGGTCAAACCAAAATTACCATGTTGGATTGAATCAGTGAGTTGCAGCAGTCTTTCTGGAACAAGGCAGCGTAAATTTATATTATCAAAATTTATGGTTGGTTTCACTGGAAGGAGCAACGGCTCCCCGATAATTTCCTGCCCACTATGGATCTCGATTCTCTGCATGTGAATCCGGATTAAGCACAGTTCACTAAGCAGAAACTTATAATTCAGCACAATTTTTTTCTGGAGAATGAGCCACAGAGATATCAATGGCAACCACATGTAGCCATTTTTAAATGAAAATCAAATTCAGAGGTAGCCAACAATACCTTATGAGCATACTCCTCTGGTTTCATATTTTGAACACAGTGTATAGCTTTATACATCATCTTCTCTCGGAAATCATTAACTGTCTCACGTTCGATAACTCCTGAACCGCTGTGAGCAACCAGGACATAGGTGCTCTCATCAGCTCTGGCTCGACCACGGGCCTGAAAACACAAATAAATCAAGTAAATGAAAGGGTACGCTGTGATACAAATCTTCCTGGTTTTTTCTGGGAATGATATTCACTGCTCAGAATGAAATGATATTGGGTTGTTCAGCATGCCAGTCTTTAAATGGGTAAAGTTAGTTATTAATCCATCCTTGTAAGTCAGCTCTTTGAAACTTAAAATAAGCTTTAATACAGAAACAGTGTTCTACAGTGATGATGATTAGGCCTCAGTGACATAATATCATCCTGTCCAGCCTTTTTGCTCTCAGAAACTCTCTCTCAAACTATGAGAACCATGATCAATGACGTGGACTGAGGAGTCGTCTTTCTTGGTAGGAAGCTGGGAGGAATGAATGGAGAGAAGGGTCATCTCTGACCTTGACACCAGGGCTGGTAAGAAGGCAAGTCAGTTTCTGGCATCCTACGTTACATTCTTAGCACATTTTCCCATGGGAATACATTTAACATGGTGATAACTTTCTTGATATTCAGCTATATTTTGACTAATAGAAACTTCTGTGGCCTGGCCCAGGAGCCTATCAACTATAAAATTATTCTCAAGGAAAAATGTATTCTAAGTTTTATTACTAAGTTTATCACTGACTTAGAAATAAACTCCTGAAATAAAATTATTTGCTAATTTGATGGCAGTCTGGTTATCTTAGTCTTCTATGACTTGCCTTTTATTCAAGGATGCAATTTAAATTATTTTGAAAATCCTTCAGTTAATTTTATAGGAAGAATAGTATATTAATCAGCATAAACCTATGCCTACTCAACAGAAGGTTACAATAATTCCATTTACACAGGTGGGTAAGAGATAACGTGAAATCTGAATGAAAACAGAACATCTCACTCTTTTATTTATTTTTGCATTTATAAGTCTGCCCCCAACCAACATTTTATCACGAAAACTTCTAAACATACAGAAAATTGGAAAGGATAAGGGAATAAAATGCAGAAACAGCAAGGCTCCCTCAGGTTTGGGCATGTTACTTCATCAGACAATCGTGGGACAGCGTACTTTAGATTCCCGGTCCAGCCGGGGGCTCACAGACATCCTAGGAATGAGGAGGCTGCTTTTGACTCTTACAAATGGGGCTGGTGTCATGGTCCTGGAAAGCCTTAGGGTACAGAAATAGCCAAAGAGGAGTTGTTGTTTAAACATACAACAGGTATCTGGTTATCATATGAATTGACAGCAATATGAAAGGCAACAGTGCACAGCATTTTAAAAATGCTCTTTTAACAGGAAAAGGGTTTTGTTTTAAAAACTAAAAAGATGTTTTGTGCTGTTTAACTAAAAGAAAGCAATTAAAATAGGAACACACAAATAAAAATTAACATAGTAAGTAAAGGTATTTGAATGTACCTGGACCATGGCTATTTCATTGGTGACAAGACCATAACGGATAACAATGTTACATTCTTTAATATCCAGACCTTCTTCTGCCACTGTGGTAGCGATAAGCAGATTTATTTTTCCAGTGCGAAATTTACTAATGACTTCTTTTTGTTCATTCTGTAGAAACATTTTAATAAATTAAATTTTGTGATGCTAAACACATTAAAATCTTCTAATTAGAGGAAGAAATAATAAATTGCAACTGGTCAGTGTAAATCAAAGGATTAGATCATACATGGATTTGTTGCCATCTGTTTTTGGCATTGAACAAAGACATAATGGTGAGACAACATTTGATTTCCAATCTGGGATTACCACACAATAACAAAAATATTTCCATCATCCAGTCTGGAGGTGGGAAGACCATATTTTATGCCAAGGAAATAAACTGATGGGTGACTCCAGAGGAAGAAAGGAGGAGCTGTCGGTTGAGAAGAGGATATGACAATCAGAAACTTAAATGGGCTTTTCCCCCACTACATTAACTTCAGAATCTTTAATATTTAGAGGATAAGATGCAGAGATGCTTTGATATATTGTTTTCAGTCACAGAGAAAATGCACACTGTATATGCATTTGGTCACTTTAAGAACCATTTC
Source organism: Mandrillus leucophaeus (assembly GCF_000951045.1). Taxonomy (NCBI): domain Eukaryota; kingdom Metazoa; phylum Chordata; class Mammalia; order Primates; family Cercopithecidae; genus Mandrillus; species Mandrillus leucophaeus. The sequence goes on along the minus strand of NW_012104131.1, from coordinate 5,161,487 downwards.
AGTGAGAAGCTATGGAATATTCCTAAAAGGACACAAGATAAACTGAAAACATTGGCTGCATCTGGGGAGGGGAGCTGGAAGACTAGAAGTCAGTGGTATGCCTTGTGCTTTATTAATTTTGAATGAGGCAAATATATTCTTGATTCAAAGGGATAATATAAATAAAAATAAAAGAAGAGGTTATACAACTGTAATTAAAACTATTTTCAAATGAAAAATCTCTGAATTTTGAAAGTCAATATAAATAAATTAAAATATGCCCTCTTATCCTTACATGGGAGAAATGAGTGAGCACAAACCTAGCTTGATATGGACAATGTGGTTTTATTTTCATAACCACTCTCATCAAAGTTGTTGGTCCAGTGGACATTTGGTGCACATCCACACTGTGTTTTGCCCCCATACATTAAACAAAAATAAAGCTGCCAGACCAAAACTATGTTCTTCCATCCCCTTCCCTTTCTTCTCAGAGGAGCATGGGTCCTTATTTGACTCCTAACTGTTGGAGAACCCTGTAGAAAGGCCTCTTTTGAGTCTTCTCTGAAAATTTCTCCCTCCTGCCCTCACACCTCCCGATAAAAACTTACATGTCCTTGGGTTTTAGTAGAAGATGCCTGTGTCTTAATTTGAAAGAGTAACTTTAATAACAAAAATTCCAGACAGTGTCAGATCTTCAAGTCACATCACGTAGATGCCTAACACCATTGCTAAGGAGTTTATCCACCCCAGTTTACAAGGTGAGGATGCAAGGAGTGGGGAAGGAAGGGAATATGTTCTGAATTTTGGCATATAGCCCCTAGGTTTGAAATGAATAAGGAGCAGAAAGTAGCTTGAACTAGGCTTTTCATTTGCACTCTACCTCTTTTTAAAGAGAAGCTTAGCCGTCTTACAATGAAAGTCATAATGCTAAAGCTAATATAAAAGAAATTTAAAAACAGGACTCATAAGAATCAACACAGACGCTGTGAGACTGAACTTGAATTTTGCCTGCTAGCTTTCTGGAAGCTAAGGCAAAAAGAAAAACATATTAAGCAAACTACATCTCATCAAAAAGAAAGAAGCAAACTTGTTACCCAAGGAAAACAGTACTTTCTCTGGCATTAATTTTATTGGCAGCGCTCACAGGAGTGCACGTAGAGGGTATATAAAGAGTTATAGTGAACCATTTCAAGAATTTTTCCCCAGCAAACACTGAAACAGAATTAATTTGCTCCATTGGCTTGAATAGTGATAACTATAATAGAAAGGAAATATCCATTTGTCCAGAAAGACTCAGGGTCAATATGACCTTATCCCTCAGAAGAATATTTTACTCTAACAAGACATCATTGCTTTATGCATGCTTGTTATGTCTACAAGTGCCTTTTTTTCTTATCCAAGTGTTTTTTACTATGCTCACAGTAAGCAGCATGTAAACAAAATAAAACAAAACACCTTAAAAAGGAACAGAAAACCTACTTACCAGAATCCCAAATCTCTAATGTATCAAATTCTTTAATTTTTCCAAGTTTCCCTATAGGTCTCATTCTATGTAAACATATTTTGCATAGTTCTAGTTGTAATGCACATATTTTGCATAGTTGTAGTTATAATGCACACATTTTTGTGGGAGTTTGAATTTTCCACTTGATACTATATTGCAATCATTTCTGAACTTTGTTATTAAGTTTACCTGTCACTCATTTTTGCAAGGGAAACTTAGAAGGTTCTTCCAATTACTATATGGGAAAAATGACTCCTAAAACAACACGTAACCTCTCAAAAACCACAGATTTGGTTGCTATTAGGCTTAGATTTTATTTCAAGAACACATGTTTTATCCTGTAAATGTATTTGTGGAGAGTGAGAGGATTAGTAGAAAAAGACTAAAAACAATTTGAGAAGAGTAATAACAGCATAAGAAAAGAAGTTCAGGCTGAGCGCAGTGGCTTATGCCTATAATCCCAATACTTTGGAATGCAGAGGCAGAAGGATGGCTTGAGCCCAGGAGTTTAAGACAAGCCAGGGCAAGATAGTGGGACCCCTTTTTTACAAAAAAGATAAAAAAATTAGTTGGGTGTGGTGGTGCACACCTAGAGTCCCAGCTGTTTGGGAGGCTGGGGCTGGAGGATTGCTTGAGCCTAGGAGGTCAAGGGTGCAGTGAGTCTTGATTATGCCACTGCTCCTCAGCCTGAGTGACAGAGGGAGACCTCGTCTGAAAGAAAAGAAGAAGAGGAGAAGAGAAGAGAAGAGGATAAGAGAAGACAAGAGAAGAGAAGAGAAGAAGAAAAGAAGAGAAAGAAAAGAAAAGAAGTCCAAAAGGATATTTATACCTGTGTCATGGGTTTGAACTCACTGCTGTGTCCAGCTCCTATCAGATGGTGGGCTTTGACTCCTACTTCAGCAAATTTTTCATTTTCAGTAATCCACTGGGAAAGTGCATATGCACTCTGTCGTGTTTTTGTAAAGATTATTCCTCGTGCTGATTCCTCAGTCCTAGTATATTGCTCCATTATGGTATTTCTTAATTTGGTCAGCTTTTCATTTTCATATTCTGGGTTTTCAGCCAGTTTTTTCAACATTTTATTGTTTTCTTTAAGAAATAATTACAGTTGATATGTTAACAAGCTTTATTTAGCCATTCCACAATGTATAGATATATCAAACATTTTGTACACCAAAAAATATTCAGTTTTGTTGATTAAAAATTAATTAATTTTAAAACTACTTGAAAGAAAAGTTTAGTAAAGCATACAACAAATTATACTAGAAGGTTTCATGAATTGTGGCTCATCTACAATCTTGCACTATAGCTAATAATTAGGATGGTTTAATAAATAAATTCATTACAATTGTTTTGACAATAAAACTGAATGACCAAATGACTGACTGTGATCATACAACTGGTAGTTAATCTGGTCATATAATCAGAAATAGTTCCAATCTGAGTGGGATTTCTTCTTTCAAAACATATTTCTCTTTTTGGAGAGCTTATGAGAAGCAGTAACTTCATGTTGAAAAGGTAAATGAATGAGACCAGTATATGCTACTTTGAATCTTACCAAAAAATAAAGTCATGAGGAATCTATCTGTTTCATCCAGTTTCAAAGGTTTCTTTAAATCATCCTCATCTTCATCACCATCACAATACTCATCATCACCACCCTCATCACTATCATCTTCTATGACTGCAAACTTCTTATCTTTCTCTTCATTATAGAAAGTTTCAAGATGATTATATGCATCTATCATTCGAATTGTGTCATTAATTTGTAGGGCCTCATTGTACTTCCTCAAATGTTCTGCACAAACACGGTCTTTGCGATTTCCTTCTTTTGCAGCTGTGAAAAAATATATTATGTAAGTGAAATAATAAGCATATAAACCCCCTAAAATTGTGCCATGGACTTGAATATATTTATGTTACTCCAAAACTGGCTTGGCTTTAAAATGGGCAAGTTAAGGTTCAAAATGTGTCCTGAGCTCTGAAACAGGGCAAGTTTTCCAACTCCTAGACTTGCTGCTTGAGTTCTGCCTGAGCAAAAACATGTAGCTGATGCACAGAAGAGTGGCATGAAAATATATTAGTTGAGTTTGCCTTTGGAGACAGAGCTATTAATATTTATCTCAATACTTTAAATATACAATAAATATAAGACTCTGGAGACAAAGAGAAAATTGGATAGTATTGGAATCTCTTTTCTTAGAAAAGGAATTACAACATGTTTATTATACTTGTCCTACACAGAACACAGAAATTCTATTTGGAACTACTTTTGCTTTTAATTTCTTGGGGGAATCTGTGATATAGTCATCTGAAATCTTGGCATAAACATGGGATAAACTAAGTGTTAGGTCCAAACCTAAATTACCTTTTTTTTCCATTTGAATGGCCCATTGTTCATAGGGTTGAGTTCCAAAATCTGACATTGGACTCATTTGACAATAAGTTTGAATCCTTGTCATTATTTCTAGAAGTTTTTCTTTAAATGGATCCTAAAAATAAAGTACACACTTATTCTTACGTATTCTTATTGTTAAAAGAATAACATTACTTTTGTTAAAATAATTTCTAGGTTATAATAAATCTGATTTGGAATCTTTGTTTAGACAAAGTAACAGGTTAGTGTCCCATCACTTGTCTGTACATTTATTTTTGTCAGCTTCTCTTTTAAGTCTGCCATCAAGCCACACCCACACCAACACCCTGTTACCTCTGCTGTAATCTCCAACTTAAAAAGTTAATGAAAGTAAAGTTAATGAATGATATAAACCTTGTATGTTAAAGGTAACTTAGAAAACACATATTGCATTAATGCCACAATTATTTAGAAAGCTTACAATGTAATTTAAGAAACATTCCCCCTTTGTAAAACTGGTTTCAGTATTATTTCGACCAAAATAATAAGTTGAAGTACAGTCTGAATAAAAGCCAGAAATAAAGGAGTGAATGTTATATGTTTCCATTTATATAAAGTTCAGAATCAGTGAAAACTCATTTTTGTTTGAGAAGTCAAGATAGTAGTGATTCCTGGGGCATGGTGACTGGAAGGGGGAACCAGGAGCTTTTGGGGTACTGGTAATGTGCCGTCTCTTGATGTGGATTTTGTTTACATATGTGTATTCAGTTTACAAAAATTCAGCGATCAGTACACATATGAATTTGTACTTTTCTGTATGTATGTTATGCTTCAAAGTATATAAAAAATTAAAGTAAGTTTAAAAAATGGCAAATTCTTTTAAAAATGTACCTGAGAAATGTAGTTTTGAAAATCTTAATGAGTAGAACTATGCATTTAAAATTATCAAGTAAAACCAAATAAGTAACAAAAAAGGGAAAGTGAATAAAATATATTCAACTGTAATAGTACAGCTGGAGTAGATAGCAGTCTTTTTCAGAATTAAAAAAAAGAGATATACGGAGGCTAGTTACTAACATTGGTGTAGTGCCTACTATATTTCAATCTTTGTTTTATCTACTATTCATATATCATATCATTTGATCCCAACATTCTTATTTTCAATGGTATTATCAAGTACATATGGCCAGAATTTGTAACGCTTTCTAAATTTTACAAAACAAAGTATTGACATAATTTACTGGCCATAATGTCCAAATTGACTCTCGGTTTATTTTTATAATTCCTGAAAAATTCATCAGAAAGGCATCATTACAGTAAATATTTCACTTCTTTACCACTGCACTGTTTTCCTAAGAAAGTAAATATGCAAGTATGCAAATTAGGTAGGATTCCCATTATCATTGCCAAATGTAATTTGATAGCAACAAAATGGCTCTGTGGCATATCAGAAAATCAATCCTGGAATTCACCAAGAAAATTAAAAAGGCTAAAACGAACTGTCATAACCCCTCCAGCTTAGTTATACATCCCCCTGGTCATCGCCCCCCACTGTCCCTCATAACTCATATGTAGCAAACAATGAATGAGCTATTCCTCATGTAAACTAGAAAACTAAAAGAGGACTAGAGGGGAGAATTCTATGTAGTGCTTCACTGCCTAACATCAATTAAAAAAAAAAAAAACCTGAAACTTGTTTGCTTAAATTTTTAAACAATATTGTTCACATGGTCAGTATAAAATAGCCTTTGCCATCTTTCAACTGAATGTGGTATTGCCAATCAAATAGATATAAAACGTTAAGCACATACTTCTCTGGTGTCATCTGCAATTGCAAACTTCTTGCATGGCTCCTGTATTTGGTTTTTCAGTTGATCAAGGTTTTCTTTAACAGTTTTAATAGTAAATGCGTCAAGATTGGCACATAGCTGGAAAAGAGACATTTTAAAATATTTATGCAATTATTTTTCCTGTTCACTTTATTCAGTGTAGAATTATTTTTCATGTAAAAAATATGTAGCATTAAATTGTAGTATAAATATATAGTATAAAATTTCGTGCAAGTAATATGTAGCATTGCTTGCTAAATATAGCATTTTAACATTGTTTTATTATGGATCTCACTAACCAACCATCAGTAACATTTGTCCTAATATAGGAAATAGAAGCTTCTAAATCAAGTTGGTGGATAATTCCAGAGAAAAAGGTGTACTGATATTCAGTTCTTAAATTCCATTTTCCAGGTGGAAAACTGACATGGAAAGAGTATAACAATTTACCATCATTGACAGAGAATGATTTTGAGATAACCATGTTACATGAGGCATGTCAAAAGTCATCTTGACATCCATGAATCATACTACCACCTTCTTCTACACATAAAGCAGGCGATGCAAAGCTGGGAGCATCCTTAGCCATGTTCCTGGATTATTAGACTGGAATTAGTCCTTAATCCCAGTAATAAATTATATTTTGGAGTCTATAATTGCATCTCTGAATGTTGTGTCTACTCTACATAATTTGTATTGAATTCAACTTGAAGTAAGGGACTTAAAATTCAAATGCAATTGCCTTGGTACCAAAATACTTCTTGGGCTACTATGATTTATGTAACACTCAAGCTTAACAGTAGCACTGTACGCGGTGTTACCATTTTGGGGCCGCTGACAAACTCATCTTTAAAGATCTTCATATCCCTATTTCCCTTTGATTTGAATTACCTCGGTTCCTAGAATCACATAAGAAACACAGAAAACATGTAGTTTTGAAACTCTTGGAGCAAGACTTTATCATGTGTGACAACGAGAAACTTTCACAGTTTATGCATATTTCTATATCAAGTAGATCATTAAGTTTAACTATAAGAGTAGATGCAAAGAAGGCATTCTATTTGTCTCAACTTTGCATTAATTATATCACTCTCCATCATTTTTATGATATTGTTTTGTGTTATTGATATTTATTAAGGCATATTCGTATTTTATAGAAGACTGAGTATATTTATTGTACTAAAGCAAACAGATTTCACTTAACTGATGATCACAACACTTGAACTCAACCTTATTGAACAAGACCAAGAAGTCCTGGCATTTGTTTTAGCTTTGCTTTCATTGGTTATACATACAATTATGACTTACTTTTAAAATGTGTTCTTCGGCTTTAGCTTGCTTTGTGGCCCCTCCAACACCAGGTGAAGCTGTTAGTCCCAGTATCTGAGGAAGAGGAATCACTGGTTTGTTTTCTTTCTTGAGTCTATTGTTTTTCAACTTCTGCATCAAATAACGCCTCATGATGTTATTATACACTGCTTCTTTGTTGGTGTGATGACATTCATCAATGATAATGAGGGAAAAGTCTTCAAAGAAAATTCAAAGAGTTCATTTCTCCATACCAGCACACTACAGTGAGAAAATAACTTTAGACCAGTAATTGAGCTGCCTTGGGGATGCCTTCTCTTGGGCAGGACACAAGAGCAATCCACTTCCAGTTTTCAGGAGGGAGATCCAACTACACTAGCACCTGTACACATAGAAGTTCATATATACTAATCATGAAACTCCCTGTTAGGCATTCTCCTTCTTTAATAGATAAGATTCAGAAAGTTTGCAGAGCTAAAAAGCACTAGATGTGGAATTCACATCCTGGCTTATTATAAAACAAATCTCAGGATTATACTTTTGTTCTTTAATAAAATATTTAATTTTAGGTTAGTGAATTTTATTTTTATTACATCAAGTGAAAACCACACTATTTAAAGAGGGAAAATTTTGCCTTGTTTTAACATTGCATTTAGTTACTATAAATTATTTTTACTTTTTTCCCATTCTTTATCCTACATTCTCATCCTATACCCCACAAAACACAAGATTTGTATTTTTATTCTATGTTTCCAGGAAGCAGATCTAACAACATTCACTAGCAAATAAAGGAACTTGTCAGAATAAATGGAAATTCCAGCGAGTGCTTGCCTTACTCTTATGCAGAATAAAGTGGTCTAATTAAAAACTTACTTTTTTTGTTTCCTCCAGGAGGTAGAAGGATTTTAATAAAACCATAAGCAATAAAAAACAATTTAAACCAGTTAATTTTTATAAACATTTAAAAAATTAACAAATATAGACTCGTTATCATTAATATTACTATTAATTTTTTAAAAAAAATAAACACTTAAACTGACCTGACAATTGAACACCAGCATCTTCTCCCTTTTCCAAGTTTAAGAGGGAATTTTCAAGGATTTGAGCTGTACTGATAATAATATCACACGACTTGACAACTTCTGGAAATGATATTTTCAGTTGGGTATCACCACTTAATCCAATAACACGATACCATTTCTTCAAAAATGGTTTGAACTCCTTGCGGAAGAGCTGTTCAACTAACAGTACCTTAAAAAAAAGTGCGAAGATTTTTTTAAAAGAGAGAAAGTTAGTCAAAGCCAAAGGAGTGTTGATCAGAGGCCTGTTTGGCGTCCAGCAATAAAAGAGGTATTTACATTACCGGTGAATCAGGCATAACAACTTTCTCATCATTCCTTTCATTCATCTGTCAATAAGTATTTATTATACCCTTGTTAGGTATAGGCATTCATGTCTGGGACATAAAGATGTTTAAGATATGGTTGACAACTTTGAGGAACTCTGTCTAGCTAAGCATACAGACCAAGACTAGACAAAGCAAGACAAATTATTACAACACGAGGTAATACTGCACCCCTAGAAACACACACAAAGTGACAGTTAAGAGAAGAAGCAACTGACCACTCAAAAAAGGGGAATTTGAAGGAATTTGAATCTAGTAAGCCATGATTCAAGTAAGTGAAAAGATAAACTGAAGCTAAAGTTGAATAAGAAATACATTTTTAAATTTGTAGAGCAGGGCCAGGTTATAAAGGGCTGCAAACATCAAGCAGAGTATTTTACATGTAGTATAACAGTTTACAGGATCCCTACAAGTTGTACTGTTGAAGTGATTTATTCCTGTTGTTTGTTTTGGATTAGACCAGAAGCAACAGGCCCACAGGACTGGAAGAATCAGGGAACCACAAGTGAGGAATTAGGGCATTGACTAGGAGAACAGATGTGAAGTGAAGAAATGAGCTGCTGAAATAGCTGTGGTGGCTGAGCAAGAACAAACCCACAAGTAGACTTGGCAAAAGAAGTGGAAACTTCTGGTCCTTTTCAGCTGATTCTGTATATTGTAGCATCTGCTAAAAGGTAGCTGGGTTGACACCTCAATGCTACACATTACTAGTCACTCAAAATACCTTCTGGATTAGGGGAAAAAATATAAGGCCATCTTGAAGGTCATATCCTAGAAAGATTTATGCAATGGAAGCCCAGCAGTGTACAATATGGCAAACGGAGAGTTGGCAGGAAGAGTTTCAAGGGCAAGCTTTGAAGAATGCCCATTATATTCTTCACTCTCCATATTTCTACTGGAAATGCAATCAGTGGTTACCTTTCTCCTAGTCTGTAGGGTTTGTGTTATTCGTCTTTTTACTTGAGGTAAGCCCCACTTAGGTGTTAAATAACGAATGGTTGATCCCCCTGGTTCAGGGGAACACCTTATAAAGAACACTGGTTTACATTGTTATTTAGTGGAAATGATGGAGGTTTCCAAAAGTAGATGTCTAGGGGGCTAGAAGAAGGGGTGGGGAAGAGTTAAAATGAAATCCATAAATTCTAATGAAGCAAAGTGGACTTAAAATCAGTAATTAAGTTGGTGAGTGGAAAAGAACATTACCTAACCACAAGGTGGAAAGGGTAGAAAGAGTAAGAAGAAAAACTTTCACTTCGTTTCTTTCTTTCTTTCTTTTTTTTTTCCAAAGTAAAGTCTCTCTGACCTACCTGTTACAAAAACACTTGAGAAGTTTGGAAAATGCTGACTCCTAAGTCCCACTAAAGAATTACTGAATCTAGGGACCATCTATGGGGACAGAGGCTTGAAATCTTCACTTTAATGACTTTTAAGCCTTTAAAATTTGAGAGCCATGGTTCTGCTCTTCTCTCTCTCTTCCACAAAGCCATTCCTGAATCATTTTCTGGAAATATTCTTTCCATTCCACTTACGCAAGACAGAAGACTTCTGAGGAAAAGAATGGAAATTCAGTTTAGTGGAAAGAGATAGCATGATGCAGAAGGAAGAAAGCCCTGAAAACAGCTGCTCTAGCCACTTACTTCTTGTATACCTTGGACAAGGTCTGAATCATCTCAATGCTCTCATTTTCCAGATTAATAAAATGTGGATAATGTTAACCTATTATAGGGTTGTGAAAATTAAATGAAATAGAGGGTGCCATATTGTCAGTACTAAAATTTCCCTGATATTTCACCCATCCTTTTATTCGAGAAGGAGGGTGCAGTGGCAAAAGAAGACCAGTCGACTCAGAAGATAAAAGTTCATATCTCATTTCTGCTGTTTCTTGGCTGGATGATCGCTGAATTGCCAATTAAAGTCTTGGAACTTCAGTTTTCTGATAGGAAAAAATGAGAATAATAAAGACTACCTTATGGGGCCGCTGTGTAGATTTAATAAGATAATATATTTGAGAGTGCTTTATAAAGTACAATAAAATATTAATTATCATATTATCAACATATATCTCTCATCTCTCTTCTAGACTATATTCCTTGAGGACAAGATCTGCATTTGATTTGTCTTTAAATACACTCATGCTGAATGATTTAATTAAGAATCTCTGTATTATGGAGTGACATCGCACCACAAAATTCTGCCCATAAAAGGTAAGTCAAAAATCTTCAAAAGGAGCAGCACCTTCTGATGTACAGAACAAAAATAAGTTGTCACAGGAGATAGCAGGTGCTGGAAATCCTGATACTTGCTCTGGGTGGTGTTGACTTCCTACTGAAGGACACAGAGAAAGCCAGATGCAAGTCTGACATGGCTAATTGGGAGGTGTGTGGTCCTCTTGGAGCCTTTTCCTGAGATGTGACAGAGTGCCTGCCAAGACTAATCAAACCCAACTGCTACCCACTTCTGCTGAATCATATGGGGCTGCATTGCAGCATCTGAAGGAACCTGGGATTTATCTCTCATGATGTTGAAGCCCTAGATAGGAAATGGAAAGTCTGGGAACACAGGTGGTGTTTTCATTTCTCTCTGCATTTGAAGGCTATAACTTTGGAAAGGACGGAGGAAGGGAGATGAAAGTAAATGGTTTTAAAGAAAATGATTTCTCTTTTCTAGATCAAGGGTAACAATATCTTGTTGTTGGGGCAAACACAGGATTCAGGTTACGTAGACTTATTGGGCCAGAGGTGTTCTGACTCAATCAAAAAGAATTAAAACTGAAATTAATTTAAAATTCAAAAAGATGGTATAGTAAACAATTATGACATAGATGGAAGAATTAGTGGAGGGATTTCTAGTAATTCTAAGGAGAAAAACAATAGAAAAGCGATAAGGAATTAGAGTCAAGTCCCCAGGTGTCCACACAACAATGCAGTGAATGTGAATAATTAATGAGGATCAATTAACATTTACACATAGCCATAAATGTGCATTCCTAACAATCACCTAGATCCAATGCAATGAAAGATTCCTGGCTAGAATATAGCATTGAGAGGAGAAGGGAATATTATAGAAGGAAAGATGCATTAGACACATACAAAAATATGAGACTTGAAAAGATCAATAGTTAAAGAAATAAACCTAAGTATTTGAATTTAGGCTGAAAAACTGACTGTACAAAAATAAATTAAGAATGTTCTACTTTAAGAGATTTTCAAATAAAAAAGAACTGCAGATTTTGAATTTATGACAAGGTCCAGATAAGTCTGTGGATGCCAGAGGCAAACACGGTCATAAGCTGAGTGTCACATCTCATCTGTCCTACGTTCTGTACTGGTAAGATCTTATCTGTAGTATTTTGTGCAACTCTGGACACCGCATTTAAGAGTGTCCTAGAAAAATGTCTGAAGGAGTATGAGCACTAGGAATGATGACAGGTTTAGAAACCATGTTATATGGAAAATAGTTAAAGGAACTGTGGACATTTATTCCAAGGGACAAAAAAAAAAATGTAACTTAGGAGCCACATGATACTGCCTTCTCGATGTGAAGGGCTGTCATTAGGCTGGAAAATTAAGACTTCATGTGGTTGCAGAGGAAGGAACTCTAACCGGTGATTGTGGGATTCCAGAGAAACAGATTTGGATGAATACAAATAGGGCTTTCTAACAGTGTCAGTTGTTCAAAGAATGGCTGTCCTGTTAGAAGGCGGACCTCCTTGATATTAGGAAGTTACCCTGTAGAAGTGAGAGAACCATTCTGCAAAGGAAGAAAACTGAATCTCGAAGCCCCTTTTCAACTCTAGTAGCCTATGACCCCATGACCAAATAAGGGAAATAAAGGAAGTAGTTGAATTAAAACTAACTCCTAGGTGTGGGGGCTGCATGCTTTGGAGGAGGTGGTATTACTAACAAAGAGACAGGTAAATGGGGAAGAAGAGCCTTTGGGAGGGTAGATGGTGAGGCTGAGTTTGAGAAAATGGCAGATGTTCAAATGGTTTCAAAATTATCAGTTTAAGTAGCTTTGAATCCAGTTAACGTGGTTCTTTTCTCTGGACTTGGCATTTAAGAGCCTCTCTGATTATGTTACTCAGTTTCATGAGTTATGAAGGTGAAGAGAAAGGAGCAGGAGAAAGCTAGTATTTCAGAGTGAAAGAAAGAGTCATTACTAGGCCATATATAATCCAACTGAAATTTCAGAGCAGGGTAGTTATTATTTCGTTCATTTTACAGATTAAGAAATTAAAGTTAGAGAAGTCACTAATTTGTCTAATTCAAAGTACCGGTAGGTAGAAATAGGATTCAAACCTATTTCATTAAAAAAAAAAAAAAAAATCCTGTACAAAGGGAATATATGCAAGGCTATTGGCAAACAAATTTGAATGTGTCACCATTACTAGCAAAAGAAATAAAAGTGTTTTAATAGTGAGTATATAAGTATAAAGGAGAGCTCTTTGGACTTAGCAGATGCACACAAAATGCATTTGGAACTACATGATAGAAATCATTCAAATCATGGATTCTAAGTACTGAAAAACAGGATGTAACTAAAACTTTTGGCATAATAGAAATAAAAAATAGAATATTTTACAGTCTACTGCTTTTTTTTTTATAAAGGAATAGATAAGAATGAAAAAAAGACTTTCTGATGGCGGAAAAGTATACTCATTTTTGTTCCATAAAATAGTAAATATTCATATCCCCAGTTCATATATTTATAAATTAATAAACTCATTTATCTGAATAAAGCTCAAATAACTAGATTTTGTTTTACAGGGAAGCAGACATATTTACTTAGGAAGATGGCCTTCAAATACCCTAAGATATAAATTATTGAAGGAAAACTTCAGTTACATTTAATGTAATATGTGTGTGTATATATATGTATCTATGTGTGTGTATGTGTATATATATATATACTTCTTGAGCATTTAAAAATCTATTTAACTTGATTTAGACATCAAACATTCACTTAATTTTATCTCCAAACCACATTACATGTATTCTGGATAAAGAGGACTTGCCATCTTTGACTAAGGGTCAACAGCTAAAGAGAAAGTAAAAAACAATATTTGATCCTTGATTCCAGTGATATTTTGGGGTCATTCATTTTCATTTGCAATGATAAATTAGCCAGTTAACCTTAAAGTATATCTGGGTTAATATAACCTGTGACCAGATAAGGGAAATAAAGGAAGCAGATGAATCAAAACTAACTCCCAGGTTTTGGGGCTACATAAGTTATAGTTATTTGGTATAATGTCCTAGTTTTATTGGAAAATTTCTATTTTTAGGTTCATCACTTAGATATTACATATGCCTAAAAAAGGATTAAAAATAAAATAAAGAGCTTATTTTGACATTACTTTTAATTAAACTGAACATGTGTGAGTCAATGCCAAAAATGCCATCATATAAAAGTTTCAGAATAATACAATGAAAATGAACAACTAATGTTATATGTTCTTTGAATACCTTATTGACAAGAACTATAACTTTTCCAGGCTCAGATGCTTTTTTCTTCTTGTCTAAGTGATCCTTGGCAATGTAAACGGCCACTCTGGTTTTTCCACTCCCTGTAGGAAGGCAGATGATGATATTCTTCCCTTCCAAGGCTGGTTGGGCAACTTCCATTTGGTAAGGCCTGAGCTGGAGTTCTGGCTCTGGGGATGCTCTTGCTGCCACATTCTCTTCATCTGAAGAAGATCGAAAAGAAAAATAAGAGAAGGGACAACAAAGTAACAGAGCTTAGGAAGCCTGAAACTGAACGTAGGCTTCTTGTGCTTTAAACTCCTTTTCACGTGTGGTCTAAACCAATTCATTTTCTCTTTTCTGTACCAATGAATGTCTGCTCTCTACATTTGCAGAATACAACCCAGGATCCCTCTCACAGAAGGAGTCGGGGGGTGTGGGGGTGCAAAGGGAGTCAACTGATTAGAGGACTGGGAAGGAGCAACATGGGGGAGTGTTTTGGCAGAGTGGGTGAAGCCAAGGCAAATCTGTAGAAAGGGCTGTGGTGCGGGATTGGCAGGTATGGTTGTTAAGGCATCAGGCTTCCCATTTCTTTGTGGAGCCATTATGCCCTGCTTGTTTCACCTAGCCCTTCCACCTACAAAATCAAGAGGAGCTGAGAAAGTAGGAATCATTAGTCCTCCCAGTTCCGTATTTCCCCTTATTTTTTATTGCAAAGAAAGTATTACGGCTGATACTACTTTCTTTCATTTGTGGAAACTTTATCTGACAATCAAATACCAAAAAGCACACATACACACAAACACACACACACACACACACACACACACACAGACACCCTATCTATCTCAAGTTCCTTTTTCCATCTGAGGCAACTACGTTGTACAGAAGTGAGATTTAGAGAGTAGGGGAAAAAACTCTTCCTATGCTAGCCTTTAATTGGTAGGTTTCCCTTAAAAGGTAAAATATAATTTTGTTGGTTTAAACTAAATTATGACTAATTTTGCCATTTAGTTGTGAATTGTGATCTTTATTACTTCCTTATGTTTATGGCTCCAGATATTCCTACTTTTTCTAAAATCCAAAGTATAATATATTGAAAATATTTTAAATTAGTATGGATTTTAAATTTAAAATACTGATAAAGTAAGTTCTAACATAAACTTTATGAATATTAAAATAAAATTATTATAATGTATCTTGTTTTAGCTAGAATATATTTTATTTAGAAGTGATCATATTAACCTATATTACCAGGGGAAAAAGATCTAAAAATGCATAGCTTATAATGTGAAATGAAGTAAAATAAATATTACACCAATTTAAAAGCCCATCGTATGCCTTATATAATCACAAGAAAAAATGAATAACAGTATTTACCAGTATTTCATCACACATGAAATAACTTCTTTTTCTTATCAACGATTGCAATAAAACTAAACTAACATAGTCCCATTAACTTCAAAAAAACTTGCTGATGGCTCCATTTCAGCCCCTGGATAATTCTATTTGAGTGGGTTTTAACTTGTTGTGATAGTACTATCTGAACAGGTAGGAAAATTCACACCAAATTTCACTTAGGATCATCTACTAACCTGGCAGGAAATCTGCCTTCTGTATGGATGAGTAAAAGCAGATGCAATACATTTAAGCTATCATTAGATCATCTGCTGATTCATTCAATATGATTTTTATGAAAAACTCATTTAAAATCACCAGCATTTAAAATATACTTTTATAAGTTTGCATGCTTGTTTTGAACTCTACATTATTTACAATAAGTCATCTTGTATTATATTTATGTAAGCCTCTGATTTATTTAAGAACAATGTTACCCCTCTGTAGCTTTTATAGATTATCAAAACCCTGATATTTCACCTCTATTAAGATCATTTATCACCTAACTTTTCCAAAAGAGCCAGTATATTTGCAAAGGAAGATGCACTATAAAGTGTCTAAACAAAGACCCAGAAATTTACTACCGCTAAATTTTTATTTGATCTAGGAAGTTTGTTAAATATATCAATAAATCCTCTTTGTTTAATTTCATCTAAGGTACATTTTTGCATAGATTTTAAGAATACTAATAAAATGCTGCTTCCTTCATAATAGTTGCAGAGTAAACTATTAAAAGAGTACATTTTAATAATGATTTCCCCCATTTTTCATGCTTACGACTATATCCTTGGATAAGAAATATTAACAAGAGAAACATATAGTGATTTCCTAAGTCTCTTTCCCAAGAATATAGAACCAAATCAAATGAGTAAAATATTAATATTACTCATGCATTCTAAACATTTATTATGCTGATACATTTAAGAAGAGTTAGAATGTTAAAAGGACTATTGTGTTTGCAATTTAACTTCAGAACTGAAGTCATGGGGTTTTACTGCTACTTAAGTAGGCATGTACCACAAATTTATTCTTCAGTCAACATTGACTGGACACCTATTATGTGCCAGGCACTCCCAATAATATAGTTGTTGTCTTGAAGGGCTTCAGAGTCTGGGGCACTACACCGCTGTTACATACACAAAAATACCTGGTTAGACAGATAGCTCAAGAATCTTCCATATTTTTGATTTAAGACTAGGAGATTTGATAGGTGGCCCTAAGTTTAAAAAGAAGCACAGTGTGGATACAGAAAAAAATTAGAGTTGGATTCAATGTGAGACTAGCATCCAAAGAATAAAAGCTGGGCGAGTGCTAAATATTCAGCCTGATTCTTGCCTTATCACATCCTCTGACATAGGGATGGAAGAATTTATCCACAGAAGCAATGAAAAGAGAGTTTTCTCTTCTCTGTCACCAGAAGGAGAGAACTGGGCTGGTATCAATGAGCCAGGAGCCAATTTCCTTTATAAAATAAATGTTTGGGTTTTTGTTTGTTTGTTGTTTGTTTGTTTTTGGCTTTCTCTGAAAAGCATAATCAATTAAATGAAAATAGCATTTAAAATATGCACAAGCTTGAATAACACTGTGCCCTCCCTCTACAACAAGTATTGATTAAAGACTTAAAATAATATTATACCATATAAATGGTCAAAAAAGAAAATCAAATAAGGCTTAAATAATAATATTCTATTGGAACTACACCATGTGGCAAATTTCATTCTCACATTGATTTTGACAGCTGAGTTATTCTTGGAGAGAAAAGGTCTGTCACTGCATGTGTTTGAAATCTACAAAGTATTCCTTTACCTATAGTATGTAACCACAGAAAAATACACCATTCCAGCTGGACAAATATTAATAGGCATTATCTTGAAATAGTAAGGAAACACTTTCTACATATCAGGCCAATGCGTATTGCCAAAAATATTGCCACTTTTTGAGAGGCAGTATATCTTTCTGAAAATGAGAAACAGAAAAAAAAGCCTTTCATAATATAATTAGAAAATTTGTACTTTAAAAGTACCGGTAATTATGTTTACTACGGCATAACACTTCCACAAAGGAATAGACCGTGATTGCTTTAGGTCACACCTTATGGCCCATATATGATCTCTGGAGGAGGAGGAGGGACATATAGAATAAAGTCCCTTTTGATGTCAACTTCAAAGATTAAAGCACAGTTGCAGATTCTGTAATATTTTTCAGTGCCTCAATATGTGTTTAACAGTTCACCAATTTATCCAAACCTCCTTTTGAATTGATTCCTATTTTAGCTTATACCAGGCACTTGTGGGCAAGGAATTTCATAATTTTACCATTTCAGAGATTGACTACCCACTAGGCAAAGTAATTCTTTGCTCCTAAGTACTGATCCATCTAGAACTTCAAGTGGTGTTCTTTCAAATGTGTTTGTCTTCAAAAATGTATTTGCCTTGAAAATGTATTTGCTTTTCAAAAGTAGATTGCGTTCAGATTTATCATGTGTTTCATGCCACATTGAGGACTAAAAATCAGCAAATACATTTGTTAACAGCTCTAAATAGGCAAGATGCCCTGCACATAGAAGGTACACATTAAATATTTATTGAATGAATGGACATTGTTGAAAAGACCTTACTTAGACGAATGAAAATTAGCATGATCTCCAAAAACTTTAAACAACCTATAAAGATGTTAAATATTAGCTAGAGTATCTATTTTGAGTTCTAGCATAGCATGTAATAGAAATGTTAATTATTAAATTGAACAATTTTATGACAAGGATAGAAAAAACAAATATAATCCAAAGAAATAAGCACATGGCAAGAACTCAATAAACACTGACTGAATTGAACAGAAAATGAATTCACCCTTTTAAATGAAGATTAAAGTTGTGAATGACATTTGATGAATTGGGTTTCCTCAAACTAATTCGTTCTAAGGGATTCGGGAGTGTCATTGTGATAAAAGGATATATGAAAAAAGAGGTGCTACAATCTAATTTGGAAAACATTTAGGATTGATGACCATCTTTCTATAAACTATTTTGCCGCCTTAGGCCTCTTGTGGATATCAATTTTTATAATTCTTCTGACAATGCAGGATAATCTGAATTATATAATATATTCTTAGGGGAAACAACTCAATCACAAATGAAGAATAAAGTAATCTGTTTCTTAATTTATCATTTTTCCAATGCTTCTTAGCTGGCCCCTTGCAAAGCGTTTTCTTTTTGTTTGTGATTTGTTCATTTTAATTGTGAAATACTTCAAACACTTAGACAAATATAGAAAGGTATATAATAGACACCCACTAACCCATCGCTACATTTAATAATGTTAACATTTTAGCTTAGTAGTCATCATGGAAATACACACTCAAAGAAAAGAAAGAAACAATTTGAAATCTATCAGACTAACAAATCAGGAAAACTGATAACAAAGTACTAATGAAGGTGTGGGGAATTAGGAAGAGGCGCACTCATTTATTGCTGGTAGAATATACAACTGATATGGAGAGTAATTTGGGAAAAACCTGGTAAAATTTTCATTTGGTGACCGAAATATTTTGCCTAATATCAAAAGATATTTATATAAATTTGACTTCTTTTACTTATATATGTAATTTCTAGTTAGTCATACTTCTCATATCGACAGTATCAATTTTTTATTAAAAATGTACTTTAATTTAAAAAGTAGAGTTTGGAAGTAAATAAATGTACCAAATTGAATACAGTCTATTTAAATGCAGTCAAATTAATTGAAACAGATCTCATAAATAAAATAGATGACGTGACTCTATGGAATGTGGCATATGCCAGATCAAAAAGATATGTACTGGATCAAAATTAGAGAGTTTGGTTCTAAGACTTTTGTAAGTTACACTTTTAAAGAAAGTGAATGGCAAAGTTCCAAAACTATTTCACTGTAGAAAAGAATTGCTTTAATTGCATAAATACATTAGGGAGGGTATGAACAGCCCCCATGCTTCCACTATATGGCGTCTTATTTCACACTTTTTAAGGTTTACACAACAGTTAGGCAGTACCTGAATCACTTCCCATGGTGCCTGAATCACTGCCCATGTTGCTGTTATGTCCAAGACTTTCATCTAAGCAGCTGACACTTCCTTCTGCCAAACTTGTGTCTGATTCTGCAAAGGAAAACATTTTAAAATATTTTTAAAATATTTCTGAGAATAAACGTATTTTAACTGCACACCTCTACAGCACACAGTACATACAGTTCAATTCAAGTGGGGAAGGCACACCCAGACAATTATGAATAAAAGGTAAGCGCTTCTGGCAGGCTACATTAAAAAAAATCCACTATGGATGAGCAGCTGCTGGGTAGTGATTCAAATACATATTACCTACTTAAAGTACTACACATCCAATATGAGAGCTAAAGCAAATTCCTAAGGGTTTATAACTTTTGTTGTCCTGCTACATGTAAATGTTGCCCAAGAAAACAATATTTAGGTTTGATAAGTCTTCTAAACAAAAGTAATACATAGAAACCTTTGAGCTCTTTTGATTTAAAATGATAGGGAATTAATGAAGTACAAAAAATTAATAAAGTACCTGGATCTACTGATCAGTTATGAAAATGATTGTTTGGCAATAAACATAAATGTAAAATCTTGAAGAGAATTTGTTCAAAAAGAATATCACTAAAGTCTGGCATCACAGTTGTACTAGAAGCTCATGTGAGGTTGGAAATAACTGTTTTTCTTTACTATAATTAGACTAAGCCTCTATCAAAGAGTTATGGTTAATATGGATGGATGGCAGTGCACATCCTTCATTTATGAATCCCGACATTCTGTTTTCAGAACTCAGGATTAATTCTTTTTGAAAACCTTCTTTCCCTCAAGGGAAGAATTCTTTTCTTACAGTTTATTTCCAAACACTTAACACAATCTCATTCTCAAGCACCAGAACTACCATTAAACTGGTAAAAATAAAGCAATAGTGGTTACTAATATTGGCTTTGGAATCAGAAGGACTTGCAAAATTTGCTATTCACTTTGTTCTGAACCTAACAAGTTCCCCTTATTTTAAAATGAGGCTAATCCCACTTACTTCACAGCCCTTGATAACCTTTGAGTAATATTAGGTACAATAAGCTCTTGGCACAGGACTTTAATTGCTGGTGATTAGAAAATGAAATAAAAATCAAGAAATGATATATTCCTAGGATAGGAATTCCATTAATGTTCTTCTTATAATTAAAAATATTTTATAATATTTATGCTTAGATAATATTTCATCCTAAAGTCCCTTAGCAGACCAATGAGGTAGCTCTTAGCTATTTAAAACTAGTTTGAGTGTCATATTTAGGGCTGGAAATAAAAATGGATGAAAAAATAGATACATAGTGTGTTTTAATAAACTTCTCTGAAAAGAGATGATATAATACTCAAAACTGCAAATATTTCCTTTTTCCTTAACTAGTTAATTTTTTCAAGTCAGCCATATTAAGGTATAATTTACTTACTAAAAAGAGTACTCTTTTTATGTTTATAGTTTGAGAAGTTTGACAAATGTATACAGTTTTGCAACTTTGAAGAGTTTGACATATGTATACAGTTATGCAACTACCATCATAATTAAGATATTTCCAGCACCCCAAAAGTCTCCTCAAGCCTTTTTGTAGTAAATCCCTCTGGTTATCTGATCTGGTTTCTGTTCCAGATCAGATAACCAGTGGCAACCACTGATCTGGTTTCTGTTCCAATAGTTTTTCCTTTTCCAGAATGTCATATGAATGGATTCACGCAATGTGTAGCCTTTATGTCTGTCTTTTTAAACTTAGTTTATAATAATTGTGATTCATCTATGTTGTTGTGTGTATTACTAATTTGTTCCTTTTTATTGCTGACTAGTATTCTACTGAGAATCTGTGACATTAACATCTCCCATCCAATTTGGATGAACCTATTTAGTTTAAGAGCTATAACAGAATTATAGCCAATGCCAATCAAATATGTAAGATATCTTTCTTAAAAATTAAAAGTAAGCTGATAAGAAATTTGTAGAAAAATTCTCAATGGACACACATACTGTTTAAGTATATTAGCACAACATAAATATACTAATGTGAAAATACTGTGCTTATCAGTTGTCACAGATTAGTTCTAAAACTCAGATTTGAGGAATCCCTTATGATCACACGGGAAAACCTGCATATCTCACTGAGAGATTTAAAATATGGCACTTTGCAATTCCCAGAGGTATGTCTTGTTAGAAGCTCAGAGGCGAGTGTAGGATAGAACTGTCAAGTAGAAGAGCATTTTGGGCAGATGTACTGATGAAAAGAGAGTATGATTTGTAAGGAAAAGGCAAGGTGTAAAATGAGATGGGGAAAATGTCATCGTAAGAATAATTCTAGATCTAGAAATATAGGCTAAGATTTTTGAGGCAAAAAAGTGAATTTTGACATGCTTTTCATTTGCTGTTTTAAATGTAATATTGAGAACTGAAGAGAATATAAAAATTACTGAAAAAATACTAACAATTATCTAAAATCTAAGACTGTCTCATTAAATTTTCCAAGTATAATAGAAATAAAAATTATATTTGATTTCCACTTCATTTTCTAATCGCTATCAGTTAAACTTTAATCTTAAACCTACTTCATCTACGTGTAGAGTCAAGATTTCTCCCAAGCTTTGTTTTAACATCCATAAGTTTTGGGAGGGACCTATTTATGCAATGTGCACGAATAATTGATGAATTGTTTTAAAAGTTGCTACCCAAAATAGGGTATTATTAATAAAGTCTATTATCTGGATTATTTTGATCTAACAAACCAATCAGCAATGTGTCAGGAAGACACTGAACTCAGATATTTCACAGATGTAATGTAAATTTCATTTTAATCTCTCAACATTCTATGTGGTAGATACCCATTATCTCCTGTTTCATAGGTGAGAAACCAAGGCTCTGAGAGGTTAAGTGATATATCCAGATCACACAGCTACAGTGGGGCAGAATCCTTATTTCTGCATCTAAGTCCAGTGTTCCAGTGCTTTTTCCCCTAACACTAAGCATGGCTGATGATTTGGGTGAAGTTTTGTCAACACAGTGTTAAGAGCTGTGGTGTTGTTTTTTAACAGCAAGAGACATTTTCATTGTATTGTCACATTTTCTATCCATCTTGAAACAGAGCTTATCTTTCCAAGAAAAGAACTTAGACAGACGATTTTACTTTGCTAACATTTCTGGTTTCGTTGATAGATTTTCACTAACTTTACATTTAAGCGTCCACACTTCTTTTTAAACTTTTTTCTGCACTCAAATAAGAACACCTCTGTTCTTGTTACATAAAATTAATTGCAGTAATCCTGTAGAGATTATTATGAAAATGAAAGCGAATATATAGAGCTCGATTTCTTTGTCATTTTAAGGGTATATAAATCTTCAGTTTCTCCACATAAAAATAATATTTTTTCCTAGGCAGCAAATTCTTATGCATTTTGATATGTTTTTGCTTTCATAGAAATGTAAGTAAAATTTAATAATAAAAGAAAATGTAATGTATTTCTTACAATAGGGAGAACGCCTTCCCCAGAGATCTTCCTCCTGCATTCACTTTAAAAAATATATTACACACAAACATACACACACTCCCAAAAAAGCAAGATCAAGAAAGTGCTTGCGTGAAGCCAAAATTAAACCAACCTATAAAGTTTAAATGCCAAGAATTTCTGAAATTGATTTATTTAGGTTTATCTTGTTTTGTTCTTTGTATTTTTCAAACTATGTCAGTCTGGATTTAACTCCTAATGAATAAAGTCCTGCGTTTATGATTTTACAAGTAGATCGTATGGAGTCAATTGGAGGCAGGCCTTGCCGTGAAAAGAATTTGTGCTTTGGAGTCCAACAGATCAGTCTCCAGATCTGAACTTAGCTACTACTTACAAGCGAATTAACCTCCTGTTTTAAAAAATATATATAGAGAGGTAGTAGTCTCTATTTTCTCACTTATTGTGAGAATGATTCGGTTAGACCAAAAAAAATGAAACTTGAAGAGAAACAAATTTTAAATTCTCATTAGAGGAGCTTTGAATATTGAAGTTATATTGTATAATAAGTTTAGTTAAGTTTTATGTAGGTGTCATTTCCTCTAGGGAAAATATCAAAGCTAGCTATGAAACAGATTAGAAGATGATAGTAATTGAACTGTTAAGGAAAAGCAGTTATTCATATCAAAAGCTATCGGAATGAACGAAAATTATAACTATCCAGTTAAGAGATAGGATTTTCTTTAGCTATTTTGTAAACAACACAAAAAAGAACAGCTTTGCCTACAATGACAGAAAGTGCCTAAGACCAGCCCAAAAGCCATGGAAAAAAAAAAAAAACGCCTTATTTTGCAATCACATCTTGAGTATTTTGCTAATAAGGCAGAAATATTAACTGAAATCCAAGAAATTTCTTATTTAAAATACTCTAAATACTTTAAAATGTTTTAAAATAATTTAGAAACCGAAAATATTGAAGTTTAAAAAAATTCAAACCGAAAAAAAAAAAAAAAGAAAAACCAAGAGGTTGAAGGCCTTTTTAGATCTATTTCAATGTAAAGTCTGCCCTCTGCTGGAGAAAGCTAACATAGCAAGTAGTGGACAAGTAGGTATTCTTTACTCAACGAGCTAAGCTTCATTAGGTAAAATTCAAATTGATTCTTGCTTCTATTCCTACCAGGTAGTGCCTCTCCTACTTTTGGCCTAGAGGCATTTATTACCCCACAGAATATCTTTCCTTTCTTTCCTCTGGCCTCAGTCAGTCACACACTATTTTTCCCGAAAAGTGGTTTTGCATTACAGCAGGAAACGTTGAGGGGAAAGGGCCTCTACATATTGAGAAAGAACAGCACCAACTGCTCCTGTTCTCCTGCGAGTCAGTGGTGACAAGGTCTTTAGTCCATTTTCACTTTTCATGATAATTTCATGTTTATTCTAGTTCTGACCTTGTGATGCATTTTAGCTTCACCTTTGCAGCTATCCCCACCTTCCCTCCAGTTTCATAATCCTCATGCCTGGAAGGTCCAAGCTACCCTGAAAGCTTGAAACATGTGTGCACGTTTGGGCATACACACACAAAGACTGCATGGGCTTCTCAAGTGGGCTTACACTCATACTGCTAATAATATATATTTCCTTTTCTTTTGAAATAACTTAATCTTTTTTGAGAGGAAATAGATCACTTTTATTTTCAGCTCTATGTATATGGATCTACACACACACGCACGCGCGCACACACACACACACACTCACATTTTGGTCTGTCAGATTTTCCTCTCCGTGCCAGGGAACATGTGTTCCCGCAGAATGGAGAGAAGCCACCTCCACCCACCTTGCATATTCTCTCCTGGATCCAAGCTTCTAGGAAATGAGTTCCCCAAAGAGAAAAATCACTCTCCTAGAGCCACAGGCCCACATGGCTATCCATGGAGCTCCTCTGCTCCTGTTTATAGAATTTCTACTGCTGAAATGTTTCTAACAGAATTAAATTTGAATTGTGTGTAATGAGGTTGGCTTAGATTGTATCATCGAT
The DNA here is from genome assembly GCF_000951045.1 of Mandrillus leucophaeus. Classification (NCBI taxonomy): domain Eukaryota; kingdom Metazoa; phylum Chordata; class Mammalia; order Primates; family Cercopithecidae; genus Mandrillus; species Mandrillus leucophaeus. The sequence goes on along the minus strand of NW_012104131.1, from coordinate 5,136,708 downwards.
GCCCTTTAGCCTTTGCACTTAGGTTCTAATAAAGAAAGGTAGTTATTAAAGCACAGGTTTCAAGGATAACAACCCCCACCAGAATGACCCATTCATTCACTGCCAGTCAGTAATGGAGGCAGAAAGTCCTAGAGTAGAGTCAGTTAAGAGTGAGGAGCCAGATAACCACATGGGAAGTAAATCTTGGCAATAACAAGGTTTGGAGACGGCAAGGTAGAATGTGAATTAGAAACCTCTTTGGCTGGTAAGCACCTTTCAGGGAAGGCTATAGGAGTTAAGCAAATTTAAGTAGACATGAAAGGATGGAGGGAGATATGATTACACTAAGGGTGCCCAGGTAAATGTTCAACAACTGGCTCTTTGGTGGAGGGAGATATGATTTTTAAAAGGTTTGTCAATTTCCATGGTGTAAATATTCGCACTGTGGCCAGTTTCCAGCATGATATCCTGAGTGGAGCTGGAAAGAGATGTGCATGCTGGGCTCTTACAAGCCAGTAAGATCCAGTTCCAGCATTCTGCTAGATATATTCCTCTACCTAAGGACTTCCCTACAATCATCATCTAAGATGATGCTTGTACACACATACATTGTGCTGGTATTTTATAATTATCCAAATGATTAATGGTATACTTTTAAAAGTGTGTGTGTGAGGAAAAGTATTGTAAAAATTGCTGAGAAATTCACTAACTTCCAGTGATCTTAGAAGTCTTAAATCCTACTGCCCTCTCCACAAATGCTCTCTCTCATCAAACTGTTCCTCTGAACACATTTTGAGCTTTCTTGTGCCTGTGCTTTTGCTCATGATGTTTCTGAAACCTGAAATGTTGCCTGCTGCCTCTGTTTACAAATCCAGCATAGTGCTCTCAAGGCTCAGATGAAATATCTGATATTCCTCATCTGGTAAGCTTTCTCGTCAGTCTTCCTTCTTTCACAGATCTTGTCTCTTCATCCTGTAATACAGATCTTGCATCTCTTTTACCATGGCTAGATTACGGTTTCTTTGTGGAGGCATGCCACTTGCTTTCCTGCATTAGAGTATAAACTTTTTGAGCAATTCCTCAGTGCTTGGTTCTCTCAATGAGACTATATTATCTGGCCAACTCACCTCCTTCTTCCTATTTCTCTGGCTTCTGACTTAATTCGCATCCTAAAATTGTGAAGGGAAGATCTGATAGTCTAAATTGAAATCACTGCTTTTGTTAAAACTCTGCTAAAAAAAAAGCTTTACGTTTGTAGTCATAAACGGATATCATGAAAATAAATCCAACACGTATTAACTGCACACTAGGGAGATTTCTTTCTGTCTTTCTGTCATAATATCTATGTCCCCATTCCTGAGGTATGAATGGTAATCCTCCTAGAACTATTATGTAACTGTAAGCCATATAACTGACCCAGATACCTCATGCTAGGTTGCAAATAAAACACAAACTTACATAATCCTTTAACAAGTACCAATATCAGTATCAGCATCAGCATCCCTCTCTTTCTCTCAGCTCAAATTAATATCTGTCTTTTGGATTGCCTCAGTAGTACTGCTAGTTCTCAATAATCAATGATAACTAAATTTAGAATAATAAAAAAGTAAAGGAGTGTGCTATCTTACTTCAAACCAGTTCTGATATAGCATGAGTGATTCTGAAACAGTCTTATTGTAAACTACTGTATCAATTATTTTTTTCCACTTAGGTTTCAAATGCTATGGTTTTATTTCTAGAGATTCTAAAAATCTCTAGATTTCTAGAGGTTAGTGCTACAGAACATTATTCTGGTCCTCAAGTGCAAGGATAAATTTTGTGGCACTTTTACAGAAATTAGTATAGACCAAATCTAAGATTGGACTTCAGTCTATAAAAAGGCAAAACAAAACAACAACAAAAAAAAGTGCTATAACAGATTGGGCCAGGGAGAAGAAGGCTGTTTTATAAAGGTCAATTTTTAAACCCCTCCTACAGAACATGATCTATGCAAAATATATCCACAATATATTCCAAAGCATAATGTCACCGGATAAACCTAAGGAGTGGAACATATGGGGAAATATGAGAAAGAAGGTATTAAAGTCTGAAAACAAGCAGGTTGGTAAGCTCATTAGCTGGGGTGGAATTTTAAAATCTTCACGTGAACGAATATATAAATCAAAATACACACATGCAATCACAGTCATGCGCACTGTATATTCACACATGGCACACTCTACAGTTACATTATAATCTTTCACGCTGAAACAGTGAAATTCCATTGGCTTTATAAATGTAAAGGCGCCCTCTGCTGACCAATCTGAGGCATTTGCATTTTCTAGTTTTCACAATAGGGCAGCTCTAACACAATGATTAAAGAAGTTTAGGGGGATTTTCTGCTCCACTCTGCATAAAAGTTTATATCAAATGCAATAAAGTTAATTTAGTTTTAAATGTCACTTAATTTTCTTTGATTTTATTGTAATGCATTAATTCCTAAAATAGTATAATGAAAAAAGGTTAATGTGAAGTAACTACTCACTTGTTTTGACAAAGCAACAGTAGCAGACAATTAAAGACTGATTGCACAACTAATTTTACTGTAAACTTATAGAGGTAAAATAATCCAGTCAATTATTTGCTATAATTAAAATGCTTTTAATAGAAAATGAAAGCAGGCTTTGTGTCTCTCTGATGTTTCCTAGGGAAATCTGGCCTAGAGAAACACCAAAGTTTTGCAGTTATCTTCTTGTTATAAGACGACCAGTGACTTCAGAAAGCAGAACTATAGCATCCAGCATTAAATTCCCATTAATAGTCTGAGAACTGTTCAAATGTTGTTTAGAAATTTTGTTAATTTGGAAAAGGGCAAATAAAAAAATTGATATATCTTAATTACTAACCACTTTTGTAATGAGAAGCAATTGATTGTAAACAGAGGTGGGAGGAGGAAAAAGGACACATATCAACCCCCAAGTTTGGAGATATGACGAAATCACTCTCTAGAACAATCCACTAGAGAACTCTGATATGTCACTTCTAGTGCCAAAGAGATATGTGTTTAAAATTAGTTTCAAGGTGGGCCACTGTTACTGATGGTGGTGTGTCTTATCCATCAGATGTGTTACATACACACACACACACACACACACAATCTTTGCATTAAAGCTATAAATAATTAACAACATTTGCATAGCACTAAGACTACTATGCACTGAGAAAATATTTGAGAAACTGGTTCAGAAATAATAATTATAAATATCTTAATTTAAAATTACAAATAATTTGAGTCTTTTTACACATATAAAAAAATCATATTTACAGACTGTGTGCAACTTAAGGGACAAGTTTTTTTCAATGCTATCTTGGAAACTATTTGAAACTTTAACCTAATACAATGGAATTCAAAATAAAGACTAAACATTATCAATATCAAGAAGATACACAAAACAAAACTGCACAAATGCATATTAGAAGCTATGGAGTACCTCCACATTTACCTCGATTGTTACTTCTGTCAGAAAATGCTTATGCAGGCAAAACCCTTCCATAGTAAATTCTGCAAGAAAAACTTCAATCAAAAGCACTCCAATAATTTCTCTGGACTAATGGTACTTTATAAGTTATTAATATCAGTAATTCTTAGTCCTGAAGATAACAAGGAAACAAACAGACACTTGGAATGCCAGCAGCGGTCTCTAAAGCAAAGGTCTGAAGCAAATGTGCTACATTTTCATAAATAAGTGACCCTTTGCTAGTGCTCTAGAAAGGGCCAGAATGGATTAAACTAACCTGCTCTCAAATCCACATGCGAAATCCATATACCATAAGGAATCTAAGGACTAGAAGACCGGTAAGATGTTTGTGAATTGGATGGTTCCTCGGATTACTGTGTGGTTTACTGTATACTCTTACATGCTCTCAGACTATTATATATTTTAATACCCTGTACTATTCTTTCATGGCACATACTGCAAGTGTAGTTATACAGTTACTATTGCTGGGCCAACACCTCCCTCAGTGGAAAGTTCCATGGGGGCTGAAGCCATTTCTTTTTTTTTTTTTTTTTTTGAGACAAAGTTTTTTTGCTCTTGTTGCTCAGGCTGGAGTGCAATGACGCAATCTCAGCTCACTGCAACCTCTGCCTCCTGGGTTCAAGCAATTCTCTTGCCTCAACCTCCCAGGTAGCTGGGATTACAGGCACCTGCCATCATGCCCAACTAAGTTTTTGTATTTTTAGTAGAGACAGGGCTTCACCATGTTGGTCAGGCTGGTCTTGAACTCCTGACCTCAGGTGATCCACCCACCTTGTCCTCCCAAAGTGCTGGGGTTACAGGTGTGAGCCACCACGCCTGGCCTGACTCATTTACTCTTAATTATCTCTTACCATCACAATCTCCAGATAAAGTCATATTAGGCTCCATGGCCATGAAGCCATTTCTATTATGTTCCTGAGTTCACAGTACACAACAAGGTGCCTGGCACATGACAGGAGATTGGAAAATAGTTGCTAAATTAAAGAAGTGAAAGGAAGAGAGGGAAGGAAGTTAGAGAGAAACTTCTAAAATAATAAACTTCCTTCTGAAAGGAAGGAGGGAGATAGAGAGAAAGGAACCCAAGAGGAAAAAAAAAAATAAAAACCTTTTCTGTCATATATATTCTGATATAATGTCTAATATCATTATTAAGATTTTTTTTCACAAGATGCATCTTTAAGTTTTATACTAAGAAGTAAAAATTTAAAAAATTTTCAAACTTTTGCCTTTAATTTTGTTCACTCAAAATTCAGAGTAGATTAACTACGAGCTAATGCAATGCATTAGTCTGGTAATCTTTGATGATAAACCCTCATTTAAGATGCAGCGTCATCTCTCAGCATTAGCTGCATCTTCACTTCTTTCTAGTGTGGATTTACAGAAAATGACCAGTAACTCATAGAGATGTCGGGTAGCCTGTAAAGGACATTTATGAAAACATGAAAACTCCACACTCAGATAGTGGATTTTGGCATTCCTATAGAATCATGATTTCTAAAGGAAAGTGCAACTGTTCAAATGAAAAGCAAAACAACAACAGCAGCAACAAGAACAACAAGAACAACAACAACAAAACTATCCTGTATAAGCTTTGCTATTAGCAGCAGCAGCATCACCAGAGTTTCTGAGAAAGGTGGAATCGCATTACATTAAAAAACAAACAGCAGCTCAAGTCTATAATCCCAGCACGTTGGGAGGCCAAGGCAGGTGGATTCCTTGAGCCCAGGAGTTTCCAGACAAGCCTGGACAATATAGTGAAACCCCATTCTCCAAAAAAAATACAAAAATTAGCCGGGTATGGTGGCACATGCCTGTGATGCCAGCTGCTTGGGAGACTGAGGTGGGAGGATTACTTGAGTCTGGGAGGTCAAGGCTTCAGTGAGCTGTGTTCGTGCCACTGTACTCCAGCCTGGGCGACAGAGAGACAGCAAGACCCTGTCCCTGCCCGCCCCCCTCCCTCGCAAAAAAAAGAAAAAGAGAAAAATCCACAGTCAGGCTAAAAAGCAAGGCAACCGTGAAAACAACTGGTGCTATTTATGACAATGAATTGATATCTTGCATACTTAGGAAGCTCATATAAGCCAACAAAAAGAAGATGAATACTCCAATAGAAAAATGAATTTTAAAAGTATTGATAATTAACGAAACAAAGAGAATGAAGTTGTGAAATTCTTTTTCAGCAGAAATAAGAAAATGTAAATTCAAATAACAAAATACCATTTTTAATAGCAGCCAAATTGAAAAAGATTGAACATGATAATATTATTCGTTCTCATAGAAGAGAATTCAGGGAAATAAGCACTCGTATCCCATACTGTTGGAGAACATGTAAATTGGTACAAGTTCCTGGAGTGAGATTTGACATGAAGTATCAAATGTGTTAAAATTGTATAAATCATTTGACCCAGAAATTCCAATTATATAATATGTTTTTAAGAAGCAAACTGTGACATAAGTACAAAGAGAGCTATCGAGGCATTATTTAAATGTTCAACAATTGGTCAATTAATTATACTGCATCCAAATGGTGGGACCATTATTTAGTCATTAAAAATCAGGCTGTAGAAGAATATTTAATGAACATTAGAGAAATGACACTATATATACACGTTCAGGTATTTTAAAAGCTCAGAAATACACATAACCAAATGTTAAGTGTAATATCCATACTCTGGGAATATTGGTGACTTCTTTGTGTGTTTCTGTGTATTACAGATTTCTTGCAATGCATGCATATTACTTATCTAAGTACAAAATAACAAAGCCAGGCGCAGTGGCTCATACCTGTAATCCCAGCACTTTGGGAGGCCAACTGGGCGGATCACCTGAGGTCAGGAGTTTGAGACCATCCTGGCCAACATGGTGAAACCCTGTCTCTACTAAAAATACAAAAATTAGCCCGGCATGGTGGCAGGTGCCTGTAATCCCAGTTACTTGGGAGGCTGAGGCAGGAGAATCGCTTGAACCCGGGAGGTGGAGGATGCAGTGAGCCAAGATCATGCCACTGCACTCCAGCCTGGGTGACAGAGTGAGACTCCAACTCCAAAAACAAAATAAAATATAAAAATAATAAACTTTGCAGTGGTGTGCTAGAGTTAGTGTATACGGGCTCACAGGAGCTAACTGGTAACTTTTCAGGAATTTTCTGAGTTTTTAACCATAGCCATTACAAAAATTAAATTATATTAAATTATATAAACTTATGATTAAAGAAATTATTTCCAAGCAAAAGTAATAAGGTATTTAAAACTCATCACTTAATCATTTAACTGTCATCTTTGATCTGGAGGCTATGTCCGTCTTTTGCATCTGTATGGTGGGAAAGCTGTACAATGCCGTGCCACTGCACAGCTCTTCCCAGCTTTGTGTTCAGTGAGCTTATGTTGGAGGCTTGAAATAAACCTGAACGAGAACATTCAAACCACGGAGACTGGCAAATGCTACAAACTAGGGCTTTTTCTTTTCCCCAGAGAGCTACGTGTTACATTTACTAGCACACCACAGGCTTTAAGCAACTATTTCTTGTGAAAACAGAATAAGGCCTTTTGGCAGTGAAGGGGAGAGGTGGATTATCCTATTAAGAGCAGTTTAGAAAGGGAAAAAATAATTAAGTAATTTATTTCTACCAGGGCTGTTTCAGTATCAAAAAGGTGGACATGGTGGTCTTCAGTCCTCACTGATTAGTTAAGGCAATTCAAGCCAAACCCTAGTTCAGCATCTGTTCATCTTCCTTTTTATAGCTTTGATTTTAATTTTTACAACCCAGTTGAATCTCTCTGAGCCATCCCAGTTTAAACCAGAGAAAAAAAGTAATGGCTCTGTTTTATTTTCAGGGTTTTGGGTGAATTAAATTGACTGATCTATTTGAAAGTACTTTGAAACCCATGAAATATAGGGCATTCTTATGATATTTATCTTACAATGACTATGGATTTCTTATAAATTAAAATTAGATGCAGTTGTGTTCATATTTATACCACATTGATATTGGATTAGTTTTAGAAAGCATTTTGGCCAAGAATTATTTTATTTTAATCTCCTCTAAAAATATTATTTTAATATAAAAGTTTACTAACCTTAGTGCCCACATTTTCTCCCTCTGATTAATAGGTTCTGCCCAGTTGGTTTTTCTGGAAGTAGTAATTACTGTATTAAAGTATGTATGTGTTTCAAGTACCTGAAACTACAGAAGAATCTGCAAAAGATGATTCTGATGAGTTATTCTCCATGCCCCAGACCTCCTTCTCCAGATTTGGCTGAACTGTGGTTGAAAGAAGTTGCTCTTCCACTTGAGGACCATCATCTTGTGATAAATTCCCAATCTCTGTGAATAACAGTATTAGAATGCAAATCATAGGGCAACACAAGTTTTTGTAGAGCATACATAACTGTTATTGTTATTTTGAAAACAAACCGGAGGTTCCTAATAGAGGTTGCCTGAATATATTTAAATACTTTGAAGTTCTAAACAGAATGTAAATTGTATTATAATGGAAGATTTTATACAATATAAATAGCTGTTATTGTTATTTTGAAAACAAAATGGAGAGCCCCCAGTAGAGATTTGCTTTAATATATTGTAATATGTTGATATTTCGAAAGGCTTTGAACGTGCTTCTGTTATGGTACAGTATTTTTAATTGTAATATGAACACGATGAGTAGTTCTTTGTAATGATTAGACTGTAGCTAAGAAAAAAAAAATAACGATTATGCTAATGACAAGAAAAGTGATTTCCTGTCTGACCATCACGTTTAGGAAGTAAGTTACTTATTCAGTGACACAAAGTTACATTTAAGGCTGAATTAATGAAAATGCAAATTTGGTAGTTTTCTTTAGCTTTGCTCTTGCCATTTTGTTTCCTCACTGTGTGTTCTGCACGAGACGTACATCTGCTTTAATGTCAGCCTATATTCATGTATTCTGAATTTCTGGGGATTTTTAAAACTTAATGAAATATTCTGTGTCCTTCCTTTCTTCTTTCCTCCATTCCTCCCTTCCAGCTTTTCCTACTTCAACTGTATGTAATGGGTATTTTATTAAGGGCTTATGTGGGTTAAAAAGAAAATCAAGAGTTTTTGCCTTTATGAAGTTGCAATCTGTCAAAGACTGATGCCATAAGGAAAAATTTCTAACGTATCATTTTTTTATTATCTCATCTTAAAGAACACAGGGAAAATGTGCCCCACTTTGTATGGAAAATTTCCTAAAGAAAACTGTTGTGACTTTGGACAAGAAGAAAACTTGGCAATGTTTGCAGTTAGATATTAAGTATGTTAGGGACTATTATATTAGTTAATTTATTTTGAACTCACTATATAAATATTTTACATATATTAAGTTATTTAATTCTCAAAATAAACCTACATGGTAAGTAATATTATTGTCTGCATTTTACTGAGGTGATAAGTAATATTATCTCCATTTTATTGAGGAGTAAACTGAGGCACAGAGAAGTCAAGAACCTGGCCAAAGGTCACACATTCAAGGAAGGAGCCAGGATTTGATAAGCATCTGTATCAGGACCCAGAGTCTAAGCTCCTACATTAGTCTGTTTGTGCTGCCATAACAAAACACCATCAACTGAGTGGCTTAAACAACAGACACTTCTTTTCTCACGGTTCTGGGCACTGGAAGTCCAAGATCAAAGTGACAGCAGGGTCAATGTCTGATGAGGGCTCTCTCCTTGATTTGCAGATGGACATATTGTCCCTGCGTCCTCACATGGTTAAGAGAGAGAGAGAAAGAGACAGATGTTTCTCTTTTTCCCTCTTCTTAAAAGGCCACAATTCTATCAGATTAAGGTCCCGTTCTTATATTCTTATGACTCATTTAATTTTTTTTTTTTTTTTTGAGACAGAGTCTTGCTCTGACACCCAGGCCAGAGTGCAGTGGCACAGTCTTGGCTCACTGCAACCTCCCCATCCTGGGTTGAAGCGATTCTTCTGCCTCAGCCTCCCGAGCAGCTGGGATTACAGCTGCATGCCACCATGCCTGGCTAATTTTTGTATTTTTAGTAGAGATGCGGTTTCGCCAGGTTGGCCAGGCTGGTCTCAAGCTCCTGACCTCAGGTGATCCGCCCACTTGGCCTCCCAAAGTGTTGGGATTACAGGTGTGAGCCACCATGCCTGGTCTGGCTCATTTAATCTTAATTATCTCCTACTATCACTATCTCCAGATAGAGTCATATTAGGCTCCAACATATGAATAACGGGAGGACAAAATTCCATCCATAGCATTTTACCATTGGCTTCCCAAAATTCATATCTTTACTACATGCAAAATACATTCATCTCTTCTCATCAGCCCAAGTGCCTTAACTCACTGCAGCATGAACTCTAAGTTTAAAGCTAAAGTCTCACCTAAACATTGTCTAAATCAGACATGGATGAGACTGGAGATGTGATTCATGATGAGGCAAATTCATCACCAGCTGTGAACCCATGAAACCAGAGGAGCTACATGTTTCTTTTCCATAATACAATGGTGGGACAGGCATAGGATGGACATCCTATTCCAAAAAGGAGATATAGGAAAGAAAGAAAGGGTGATGGGTCCCAAGCAAATCCAAAACTTACTAAGGTAAATTCCATCGTATCTTAAGACTTATAAGGCTTGAGAAAAGCTCTGTTTGGTTTGATGCACTGCCTTCCAGGTCCATGGAAATGGCAGGTTCACGTCTAGGGCTCTGCAAGACAGCCTGCTGTCTCTAAGGGCTCCATCCACACAGCTTTCTGTGAGGATAGCTCTGCTTCTAAGACACTGGGCAGGGTCATCCTGCCCACTGGGCAGGGCTCACTAAAACCTGAGAGACAGGCTTGCCCTTTGAAACCAAAAAGGAAACTGCCTTGGCCCCTGGGCCTGTGGTGGAAGTAGCAACCCTGATGACTTCTGAATCACTTTTGGGGGCATTCTTTCCTTTCCTTGAAGAACAGTACACATTCACAGCCAAATAGCTCTACGGTCTGGTTCTGTAGAATCCAGAAAGTCCAGTATCCTTTTCTCATTCTTCCCTGCCTTCTCTGTCTCCTTCAGTTCAAACTGAAAGTGTATTTGCTGGTATAATGTATCTCTATTCCTACCTTTTGCTGAAATGACTGATAAAGTCCATGAGTGGCACCCATGATCTTGTTATCAATTGGTTGTTCAGCCACACCCTTGGTGTTCTCTTTATAACACAGTTTCTCATTTTTTGCAATATGAATAGGCTGAGGATTTTCCAGATATTTAAATTTTGGTTCCTTTTTGCGTAACAACTCCTTCAATTAACTTCTCTTCTTTTGCATTTTACTATAAGCAGTCAGGAGAAACCAAGATGCTCCTTAAACATTTTACTAAGAAATTTTCTCAGCCAAATATCCAAATCCATCACTTGTGAGATCAAGTTTTATGCCATTTTATAAAAGGATCACCTTTCTTTCAGTTTCCAATGACATTTTTCTCATTTCTTTCTGTGACCTCACCAGAATCACCCTTAACACCCATATTTCTACCATTTACCAAAAACTCTTAAAGTCTCTATCAATTACCCAGTTCCAAAGACACTTCTACATGTTTAGGTATTTGTTACAGCAGCACCCCACTTTTTATACCAAAGTTTTCATTAGTTTGGGTCACCAGAACAAAACTGCAATGATTATAATTAATTAATAGTTAACTTTCAATTTGTCTTTCATATGATATTTTTGGAAACATAGGATGCATACTACGAAAAGAAAAATAAGATAGCAGTTTAAGTGAGGTTTACAAATAATGTAAGAGAAGGAGCTATAAAATGTTATGTTATTACTGTCGTTGAATGCTTTTTAAAATCTCACATTAGGTAATGTTGAGATATATTGACAAAACAATCCTTTTATCAAATGCTTAATACATTGCTTAAAAATGTATAAAATGTTCAGAATAATATGCAGCAGATTTTTTATAACCACTAAAATACTTTCCTCCAAGGTATTTGTGTATATTCAATGTTAAATAATCTTGATAAAAATTTCTGGTAGTCATATCATTTCTAAAATAAGGTAGTAGAAAGAGTGTTGGTTGAACTAAAAATGGTCTTTGATCAGTTGATTTTTTCCCAGGCATCAATTTGTAAAGGTGATAAAATAGATCACCTTTACAATGATGATATATCACATATGTTCCACTCTTAAAATTTTGATTCTAAAAATCTTGGTGTTTAGCATTGTGTCTGTCTGCTTTATTGAACTCTCAATCAGTAGGCGGAATTGGAAAAATCTTCCTAGGTAAAATTACCTGCATTGCTTTCTGAGCAATCAGTGCCTGTTAACTCTTGGACAAGTTCATCGTTTCCTGTTTGACGAAGAACATCCAGAAATGCAGAGAACCAGTTTTCTTTCTGCACAATCCTTTTTAGTAGCTCTCTTACACCTGATTCGTTTCCGTTGTTTTCTGCAGCAGCAATCTGTTGTAAGAGAAAATTAGAATTAAGTAAGATCAAACATCTTCTGAATAACCTTAAACAGGAAATACCATTTAGAAAAACTGAGCAATTAAGCATAAGTATAAATAAAGGCTTACATTGAAACATTGAAGAAAATAGCTATGTTACCTGTAGCAATTCTGAAGTTGGCAGGGAAAAAAAAAAGTCTCTGGACAAAAAAAAAAAAAAAAAAAATTCTCTGGACCAAGTGTCCTTTTAAATATGAACCATTTTTTTAACGCTATTGAATTATTCAAACCTGACACCTAGAAAATAAATTTTACCTCAGCCATTCCCGAATAAAGGGTAGAAGAGAAAGTATCTTTAGTTTGTAGCCATGTTATATCTGTTTTCACCAATTTCTTTCTGTATATCTAGGACTGGCTATATTTTTTCAATCTATGGAGTCTGTAAATAGGAAATCAAACATTTCTTATCTAATTCCTCTTTCTTCATGATTATCATTATGAAATAAGTAATTGCTACTGCAGATTTATGTTCTTTCCTATTCAATATTTGCACAGTTGATTATTACTATAATCAATTTTTCTCAAATTTGTGTTTATTTAATGTTATGGGAAATTTGTTTTTATATCTTTTTTTGGAAATATGGGGCAGAATTCTTTTTATATCCTTTCATTAGAGTCTTTAGACTTCATTTATTTTCTCTTTTAGGTTAATCTAGTAAATTCTTTTTAAATGTGGATCATTTGTGTAATCATTGTTACAGCGCATCTCCTTAGGTCATAATACAGCAATAAGGATTTGGAGGAAAGATGAACTCAAGCCATGTTTAGACATGAAAGAAGTTAGGCAGGACATCGTTAGCTTTCTGTGGCATTTAGCAATTTACTTCATCTTCCTAGACCTCGATTACAATATGTGGAAAACAAGGCAGCTGAAAAGAAATTTCGGAGTTTCTATATCTTAGCTGCACATTAGAAACAATCGTAGAGCTTTAAAAAATACTGATGCCTAGGAAACACCCCTAAAAGATACTGATTTATTTTATCTATATTAGGAACTCAGATATTAAAGAAAAATTAAAGCATCTTATGTGATTCTATCAACCTCCCAGATAAGAAATATTGCCTTTGATATTATCAAAGGTCCTTCTCAACATTTGCCGATCTTCCACATGTAAAATTTGGATTGTTTAGTTATTTCCTACAAATTTATGTATTTTCTAGTCCTATAAATATATTCCATAACCTTTTATGTCAGCAATTTGTTAATGTTTTTGGAACAATGTCTGGCACTAATTCAGTGTTAGAATTATTATGGATGACTGGGAAGAGTCACTGTTACAAACACCTCACCTGCACAAGCACATGCTGCATGGTCTCTACCCAAGGGATATTTCCGTCTTAACATCTAGTAGTTAAGAATGCTGTTCTAGGGGACTTGTAGTAATCCAGCAGCCCAGAAGTAGGTCCCAATATTAACTCATTTACAGATCAGAAATCCAAGGCACAGAGATGTTTAGTTATCTCTCTGAGGTCACAAAGCCAGTAAGTGGCAGAATTAGAATTCGATTCCAGGCAATTGAATTTAGAGGTTGAATCCTGCCTTCTTGAACTATAATTATAGCTTATAATTTTCTCCAATTTTAGTTCATTTTCTGGCAAGAAGTGGTTACAAATAACTATTTGAACTCAGTAAATTTCAAGTGAATTCAGTCCATGTCATCCACAACATTTTCTAAGAAGATTTTTGCTCATTTTTTACCATTTTTTTTCTAACTCTCTTAGTCTCCTAGTGGAAATTCTTTGGCTTCCCTGGTGTTGTAACATCTTTATTATCATCTGCTAATTTAACAAGTAATTGCTATAGATGTAAATAAGACTAGTTTCAGTGCCTTCTTTTAACTCAGCCATTCTCATATTTTATTACCCTATCCTTTAATCAGCTTTAAATACATTTGAAAGAAGCAATCAGGAAGGATTTCCTTAAAAAGAACCAGTGAGGCACTGTAACAAATACTGTTGTTAAAAAATCCCTAAGCATATTCTATCCACAAAAGTTTCTTCAACTACTAATCTATTAAGTCAACTTTTACTGTGGAATCATATTTGTCAAGCTTTCTTTGCCTTTATTGAGTCCAAGCATGTAAGGATCATGATGTCATTATTTCCTAAACATATTCTTACAATTTGAATGTGGAACTACATATATCTGTGCAATTTTAGCAGCCTCATCAAGATGCTGAATTTTTAAGAAATCTTCTCAGTTTTGGTGCTGGAAAGTACATCAACTCCCTTTGACGCAATTATGTAATTTTAAAAATTTAATCTGTTCTCCTAAAACATTGTAAAGATATTAGATCCCAATATGTAAACACAATTACAGAAATTCGTGGAAGGCAAATATTTAGATTTGAGACTGCAACAAGTAATAAAACGATTGTCACCCATGCCCCTACTCCACTCGAAGCTTTCTCTATGAAGTTAAAAATGGATGGATGTTTTCATGACTATGTAGTCTATTAACACATTGTTAACTAAATTATGAAATATAAAACAAAATTAATTTGGGGATAATACAATTCAATGCTTTCATATTCTAAATTATTTGATATGTTTTTTCTTTCCAACAGAAATCAGTGAAGAAACCAATGACATTTCCATAAAGCGCTGGCTTGCCAACACAATTGTACAGTTTAATGCAAATGTTTTCTTCCCTTTATAATAATCTTAGATAGCTATTTAAATATGATGGTGATTTTTTTAACCCAGCAGAGTTCAACTCTCAGATAAAAGTAAATCAAGAAGCAAAACCTGTATGTTAAAAATAAAGAATTTTAAAGAACCAGTTTCCCACAAAAAGTTAATATCTTAACCCAATGAATATTTATTGTCACATTGACATAGCTAATTTCTTAGTCATACTTTTTTTTTTTTCAAATGAAATTCTTATCCTTCCTAATTTGCCAGACAATACAATATTCTTGGGGAGATTGACTTGGGTACTCAACTTGATGTTGGGAGAACTGGACTGTTTTTAGCTGGACTAGTCATGGCATCTCTGGTTCTCCTGTGTAAAAGAAAGGGGTGTGGAGTCTCCAGGACTACAGATGCTTTGTGTTCTGAACTGGTCAGGGATGAAACATGCACCTCTCTTTAGCTGTTCAGCTTGATTATTAAGACACTATGGAAATGTTTATATGATCACTTCAGTTCCCAGAGTTCATGACTGCCTAAGTTGATGGGTGTGCCAAGTTGTAACAATGCCAAGTTGTAACTTAGCATCCTAAAAGAGGAGCAAGGCAGTACAAGGATCGCTTTATTATAATGATTGATAAAATGGCATATATATTACTGCTGAATCTCTAGTATTTAGAATAGTCCCTTGTATACAGTAGACATTCTTCTTTCCCTCCCT
>NW_012104131.1:5110667-5121337 GCF_000951045.1 Mandrillus leucophaeus | reverse complement strand
TCCCTCCCTCCCTCCCTTCCTTCCTTCCTTCCTTCCTTTCATTCTTTCTTTCCTTCTTTCCTTCTTTCTTTCTTTCTGACAGAGTCTTGCTCTGTCGCCCAGGCTGGAGTGGAGTGGTGCGATCTTGGCTCACTGCAAGCTCTGCCTCCCGGGTTCACACCATTCTCCTGCCTCAGCCTTCCGAGTAGCTGGGACTACAGGATCCCACCACCAAGCCCGGCTAATTTTTTTTGTATTTTTAGTAGAGACTGAGTTTTACTGTGTTAGCCCGGATGGTCTGGATCTCCTGACCTCGTGGTCCGCCCTCCTCGGCCTCCCAAGGTGCTGGGATTACAGGTGTGAGCCACCGTGCCCGGCCTACAGTAGACATTCTTTCATCAACGCTAATGAACACTATAACACAACTTCAAGAAAGGACAAAACAGTCTCTGTGTTTTTCTCCTGTCTTTTCACCACTAGCATGGCATCTGGCACAAAGATGCCACTCAATAAATTCAAACTGAATGAATGAATGAATGAATAAGTTTTTGGGTACTTGCTGGACACAAACCTATGTCTAAAGTCATTTTCAGAAGGCCTGCTGGAATCAGGGGCAGGGGCTAGGAAATGGGGTGGGAATCCTAAATTGAAATAATAGATCAAGTAGAAAATGTCTATGGTAAAACAGAAAAAGAACAA
The DNA here is from genome assembly GCF_000951045.1 of Mandrillus leucophaeus. Classification (NCBI taxonomy): domain Eukaryota; kingdom Metazoa; phylum Chordata; class Mammalia; order Primates; family Cercopithecidae; genus Mandrillus; species Mandrillus leucophaeus. Next base: position 5,120,659 of record NW_012104131.1, on the reverse strand, counting down.
AAATACCAGACCATTTTATGGAAGTCTTGATTACTTATTTTAAACCATCAAAAAAGCAAATTTGGAAATCTTATTTTCATCATTCATCCATTCTTTAATGCCTAGCAACACAATTCAATACATCATGTGTTTTCAACACTTACTCCAGACACTTTCAGAAATAAATTCAATCAGTCTATCAATCAAGTAATCAATGCTTATTAAACACCAACCCTATACCTAATCCTGGTTAAGTTCTGGGATGAAAGAGGTAATTTCTTTTTCAAATCAGTATCATCTAGGGACTTTAAGAAATATATCTCAATTGCAACATGGGGAATTTACCTAAATCTCTCAAACTTAAATTTACAAGGAAATGTAATCAGATGAATAGTAATAAAAGTCAACACCATTATCATATCAAATAGCTCTGATTTATAAGCTTTTTCATAAACACTATTTCTGATTTGATGTTGAATAAAATACTGTGAGAAATTTTATGATGTCCATTTTCACGGGTAAATGTAGCATCAGGGAACTTAAATAATTTGGCCCGAAGTAACACATATAGTAAGAAGCCAAGATAGACCTCAGATCCATGTGTTCCCCTTCTACAGTCTTATCACACTTTGCTGCTGCAAGATAAACCTTCATCAATGACCACCACCTCAATATAGATTATTCTTCCAAACATAATGCTTGCTTCTCATTGTCCACCATAGCTTATTTTTGGAACTGATAATACATGTAAAATGATGCACACAACAATTATTCCAGACTCTCACAGAGATACTATTGCTTCCTAGAGAGCCTCAAATGTATAGCTGGTTAGTCTTTCGGGGCCTCCTTTGAAATGTGAATCAGAGGGAGAATTTGGGTTGCTTTGGCCTTAACTGCTACTAGTACAAGAAAGTCCCTTTACTCTATATCTTCTTTGTGTCAAATCCCTTGCATTACTGCTAGCTGCCTCCAAGCTTGCCAGAATCAAGAACTTGGATAAAATCTAGCTGGCGGAAATTCAATCCAGGCAAGACAAAAGTGATGCTGATAGGCAGAAGTATTTAGAGTAAATAGGGAGAAGTGCTGTTTCGCTGGCAATCGGGACATCATACCCACCAAACATAAACAGCTTTGTGGTGTTACTGGACTCTGTTGCTTCTGGACTTCTAACAGCTACTGTGGCTGGAAATGCCATCTTCCATCTCCAGCTGGCTTGAAGGCTGCATACTTTCTTCCAAATTAAGATTCTGCCACAGTGATGTACACATTTGTCATATCCAGCTGGACTACTATAATGCGTTCTAGCTTGTTCTCAATACACAAAACGACATAAACATTACAGACAACAGTGCAAAGTAATTTACTTGTTGGGAAAACTGGCCATCAAAATTAGATGCATGTTTGGGTCTTTGGACAGGCCCTGTGTCTGTCAAGTCTACAAAAGATCACTAACTTTATTCACTAAAGACTAAATTACATCATAGGCTATAGCCAATCAATCAAATGCCCAGAAGTTAGTAATGAATATACAAACAATGGATGAACCAAAAAGAGAGGAAAAAAATGTGAAAATCATACAGTGGTGTAGACAAAGCCTTTGACTTTCAGTCATGGCTTTATTCATCTACATGTCTTCCAAACAAGACTTTTGACTTACGAGCCTGAGTAAGTCAGATGCAAACAGGTCAGCATTTATACACACCACAGTACATCTTCACTTATCAAAAAACAATTCATATCACATTTAATGTAAAGTCATCAGTAAAATTCGCCCTGTCAAAATGCCACCTTAAGAAAAATCCAGTTTCTTCACTAATATGAAAAACTGAAATTAGCAACACATTCTTTCAATGAATTGTTTTTAAATTTTGATTCTCAGAAAATGTAGAAACTTTGATTAAAGAAAGAGAAAAGGGTTTGTGTGTGTGTGTGTGTGTGTGTGTGTGTGTGATTGCAATTTACCCATTTGGGCTAAGAATAAATGGCACAATATGTAATGTGGGGCAAAGATTGGAAAACTTTTTCTCTAAAATGCCAGATAATACATATTTTCGGCTTTAAGGGCACATAGTCTCCATCCAATTGCCTTTGGAGTAGAAAGGCAGCCACAAACAATATGTAAACAAACGAGCATGACGGTGTTCCAATAAAACTTTATGAACACTGAAAATTAAAAATTGAAAAATCTAGAGACCGTCCTTAGCCTGTGGGCCTGAAAAAAAACAGTGGCAGGCTGGATTTAGCCCGTGGGCCGTAGTTTGCTGATCCCTGCTCCGTACAACTACATTAAATAAGAAAAACAATCAACACTTTGGGCAAATTACTTAATCTGCCTCAGGTTTCTCATCTGCAAAATGGAGTTAATAACATTAGGAGCCTCAGTGGGTTACTCTGAACATGAACTGTAGTAATACATTTTGAAAATGATACCAAGTGCACATAGTAAGTGTTCAATACATGTTACCTGTTAATATACATTACAATTCTAAAGTTAACTCCTTTTTAGTTCAGTGAAAAGATTAGAAAAGTAGTTCTTTTGTGTTTAAATTTTCAACATTGTCTTAAAGTGCCTAGATGTTGTCTTCTCAAAGGAAGAAACTAGATGTGCCCAAAGATGTCATGCACATTTGGAAAGGGGCAAACACACAAGGAAACCTGCTTTGCAAAATCTGCCTAAAAGGCTAGCTCCGTCTGAACAGACACCTACCCGGTTTCTGTCTTCAATTGTCAACAGTTCCATCTCCGTGCACTTATCCAAGACGTCTCTAACTAGAAGCTTGTCCACCAGAGTGGGCTGAAGGAGGTTCAGCAGTTGGAGACATTCATCATGAGCGTTCTCAAACGATGGAGAGGGCAAGTCAGTGAGCTCAGGGTTCATGTAGCGGGCGGCCAGAGGGCTGCCCGCTCTTCGGAGGGCCTCCACGAATTCCCGAGTCCAACCAAGGTGCCAGACTCCCTTCTCCAAGGTGCTCAGGAGCAGTTCAACTGCCTGCATGTTCCCGGAGGTGGCGACCGTCCTCTGAATCTGCTCCTTCACCTCTCCAGGCAGAAAGGTCAGGTAGTCCAGCACAGGCTCCACCTGGATGTACATTTTCACCCTGGCCCTGAAGCACGAGATGAGATAGCGGAAATTCTCGTCTGTGGAATACCCATTCGACATCTTTCTTTCTCAGAGAAGGGAGAGGGTTCTCCCAAGCAGATGGTGCTGTTCTTTGCGGGACAGGTGAGATGTGCGTGCCGCTGTCCGCTGCCCACTTGGAGGAGAAGGGTCTACCTCTCTGTGCCTGACAACGACCAGGTTGCCCGCAGAGCCCTCCGGCCGGCGCGCGGGGCTGCGGTCGCACCTGGGCAGGTGGGCAGGTGGGCAGCGGGGAGGCGCGCGGGGCCGCGGGCGCGGCACTTTGGACTCTGCGGTGTGCACCTCGGGTCCCGGACCGGGGCGATCCGGCTGCACAGACGGGTAGGAGCTTCGAGTCTAGCTTTCTGTCAGGCAGTTTTTAAAGAGTTTCCCAGACTTTGGTTTCTGTTTCGATTCTCTTTTCAGGACTTTGCAAACGTAATCGGCCTAGAGGGGAGGGAGTTTCCTCAGGGAGGCGCCACCTTTTGGTCGGGGCGGGTGAAGACGGGAGGCCTTTGGTCAAGGACACCGCGGGAAACAGAAAAGGAAAGCGAATTCTCTCTGGCACCAAGACCAACACTCTAGCAAAGCTCCTCCTGCGGGTATTTTGTTTTCCCAGCTGGGTTCTGCCTTAACAATCAGGTCCTTTGTAGGTCAAAATGTGCAGTGCATAAAAGCCTGTGATTTGGGACTTTCCAACGGGGAAGTGAACAGAAACTGCCACAGACCCGGCCGTGAACAGGGAGTTACCCTTGGCTGGTGAATGCAGCAAGGCAGGCCTGGCTGAGGTTGGTGAGACTGCGAGGGACAGGTGAGAGATGAAATTCAGTAGACATCTTTGCAGAGATGTGGAGAAGCCAGGAGGAAGTCACCTCTGTGCCCTCCCTAAAATAAACCTGACCTCCCGTGGGTTCCCAAACACTAACTTGTTTCCCTGGGAATTTGCAGGTGGGTACGGAAAAGTGAGTAACAATAAACGGTTAACTTTACTGCCTCATATTTAGATTGCTGGTATTTATGCAGCTTTGACCAGAACCTGGTAACAGATGTGGATGGCCTTGAACCACCAACTCAGCTTATACAGAAGTCAAGACTGAAGGCTTCCTAGATCCCAGCTTGTAAGTTCCCTGTATTCTTTAATATACAACTTTCCTTTAATAAAACAAAACAAAAAAATCCCCCAACAACTTATTTTTGATATAGCTGCCATTCTTTTCTTGGATTCAATACAGCAAGTTTTGGCTGGAGCAGCTAGGAACTTAATTAGCAACTAATGTACCAACTTGTAGTAAACATCAACATTTGTCTATGTCATGAGAGAAAAAAAACATATTCACACTGAAAAATGGCAGCTTCATTTTGGTACGGAAGCCACATGAATGTGAGTCCTTAAGGTTACTACTCATTTAGGAGGCATTCTGTAGTCACGTGTGACTGTTAGTGGTAGGCACATACACACCATAACTAGAACCTCATGGTCCAGAATTATATAAAGGATGGAGAGATCATTCAGGTTATCAAAGAGACATATTTAGGAAAAATAATCTGTTAGCACAGTACATTCAATAAAGTCTGTGTAGACCAGGAAAACCTGATAGTGCTTTGAACTGGATAATAGAAGTACAGAGTCTTGGTGAGTGTTGACTAAGGGCATACAAAATATCCAAATGAGCACTTTATGGCAAGGTGTCCTATTTTATTCTCTAATTATCTTATATAGCAAGACTTTTTCTACCCCTGAAGGATTGTAAGCTGCTTGAAGAAGGGATATATTTACACAGTAACTAGTACACTACTCACAGGTAGTGGGACCTTGATGATATCTCTCCTGGGAGTTGTATTTGAGTTGACCCCAGTGGCTGGCATAATGTCAAATACACTGAAAGTTGAAGTAAATGAAACCTTGGACTTGCAGGTAGGCCTGATTTATACTGTTCTTTTCTGTTTCTTCACAGAACCCTACTCCTTTTTCACTTAATTTTGGGAGTTGACCTTGTGCCCAGATAGAGGATAATCCAATTAGATATTTCTACAAAAGTACTCAAATTATTAATTTTAAGTATTGGGTCTATGAAAATATCTTTTAGGGCTATTGCAAAAACATACTCCTATCCTCCAGCTGCCAGTGGGTTTTATTCAACATGTTAAAGCACAAAGTAACCAACCAAAAAACATCCTTTTTCCTGGCACTTATCCTTCCGTTTCTTGGTTTCAAACATGGAGGAATGAGAAGGGGTTGCTGACTGAATACGGGGAACCAGTTAATGTTATTTTCTTCATGCCACTTAATTGTTGCTCTGGAAGAGAAAGGATCAAATGTTTGGTATTTGACCTTTTCACAAACACCAAACATTTAAACCAAAGATATTTAAATATTTGGCATTCAAATTATATCATTCATTATATCATCCAGTCATTTAAAATATGTTTATTAAGTATCTATTACATGACCAGCACTGATCTAGGTGCAGTTAATAAAATTAACAAAGTTCCTACTTTTATGGAGTTCACATTCTAATGGGAGTGGGAAGATAAATGATAAGTAATGGCTAAAAAATACACAATGTGCTATGTGAGGATAAATGCCATGAAGACCATAGTAAATCTAGATAATAATGTATATTACAATTTCACAGGTTGATTTCCCTAATAGTCATCCTCATCTAACCCTATGAGCATCACATAGTACCCAACAATAGCAATTCATATTTTCTCACAAGTAGGAGTCACTCTGCTGGATGAGGTCTGAGTGATGAGGATTAGGTGTGGGTGGGAGGGACTTCTTTTTAGGAATCTCCCATGGTCTTGATAGGACCCTTTTTGGAGAAAGGAGATTAAGGAAACAAAAGCCAAGACACAGTCTCTCACAATGTATCCTTTTTTCATCTATATTTTTTGCATCATGATTTAGTTTATTTTCTGTTTTTCACTTGAGTAATTAATTGTTTTCCTCTGTCAAGTTTCTTCTAAGAGGTTTCATTTTAATCCTCTTCACCAGTTCCCAAATGTAAGTTTCTTTTTCCTTTCTCTTTTGAGGTAGGAGATCCTGCTGAACTATGTATTTTCCCATTGTTATGCAACTTTTCATTTGAGTTTTTAAAAAGTAGTAACAATAATAGCTGCCACTACAATTTAGTGACCATGCATAGCGGTAATGTCTTTTTCAAAGAAAATGACAATAATTTAAGTTTAGTGAGAAACCCTGGAATTGTTGTTCTGTTCCTTTACTTGTTTGCTCATTTGTATCAATAATGAGCCTGCTTTGTGTAATTTGAAGTGTTAGATTCTCTTAACCTGGCAGTGTGGGGTATGGTTAAGCCCAGAGACTCTGAGTTCAGGCTGTCTGGGTTCACATCTCAATACTATTTCTTAATTGCTGTGCTTCGAAAAATCACCTCAAATACATCAGTTGTAAAATGGAAAGATTCCGGTACCATGTCATAACAAATGGTGCTAGTGTGTTACAGTAGCACCAGTCTGGCATGTTTATGTGCCCAATATGTGACTCCAACACACTATGCTTATATAAAAAAGAAGAGATGGTGCGGTGCTAGTCTTCAAAGCATGCACAATATATAAAGGAAAGAATTTAGTTACATATATAATACATATACATGTACATATTAACACTATATAATAGCTAGTCATTTAACTGAGACTTTAAGCAAGACTTTCAGCCATTTAACTGAAACTGATAGGCTGATTTAGCAGGAAAGTTTATGAAAAGGATACTGCCATAGCTTTTTATTTCAAAAATAGTAGTAATCCTAAAATAGAAAAAATTTCTGGCTAAGTTCACTTAATCTTGATAATAATTTCCTAATCACTTTCCCTAATTCAATTAAAATTCTGGTTTTAAGTTTTTACATATAAAAAGTTTTCTACATAGTAGTTTTGGCAAAAAATGGAAGTCACATATCAATAGATAAGTTTTGGAACATTCATTTTTCAAGTACTCCTTCCATAGCTTAAAGTCTTTTCAAAAACAGTTAACTGCAAATGTTTTTGTTAAAACAGTACTTTTACCTCAAAGGCTAGATTGTAATTGTTTTATTTTAAAATAAATGCTTAAGAGCAAACTACAGTCAAATGTAACTAGACTACCATTGTCTTTATCTTGTAATCATGATTGACATTTAGCTAGTAGTGAGGTTTGGGTTAGATGTCCCAGTCTGTGTCCATTTTGAGTTGGGAGCGGCTATTCTAATTGCTTAATATCCATCCCATAGAAATTGTTAAATATTTTTATATCACCTCTGCTCATATTGAAATGAGTAAAATTCCCTTGTCTCCCTGTCAGGTTGTGTGATGGGGGAGTGGCTCGCTTCTTCAGTGCTGCACTGCTCAAACCTCTAGGGGAGCATGCAGATGGGCAGGCTGTGGGGCTTCGACCCATGGCAGTGTCTAGGGGTGGATGTTTATAGCTTCCGAAGCCTCAGTGGGCATGTGTTACAGGGTGATCTTTTAGTTTTGCCGTCTATAGGTGGCTTGTCTTAACAAGCTCAATTAGACCCTCTACATTGTCACAAGGACAGAGGGTTTTCTATATCCCAGGTTCTTGCCTTGGTGTACTGGAAGAATTGGATCACACCTGGGCTTGGAGAATGAGTGCAAGCTTTTATTGAGTGGAGGTAGCTCAGGGGAAGTCAGAAGGGGATGAGTGGGAAGGTTTTCCCCTGGAGTCAGACCACTCAGTGGCCTGGGCTCCCCTCAACTGCCCCAGCCAAACGCTGCGACGTTCTACTTCTGCCAGATAGTGGCCTGCCAGCGTGCTGGTGCCTTTTGGTGTGTTGCTCTCGATGTCCAGCCGCCTATGTGTTCTACTGATGTGCTCCTCTCGAGTCCAACTGCCTCTGTATCTGTCTGCTGGGGTCTTGGAGGTTTTTATAGGCACAGGTTTGGGGCATGACAGGCTACGGTGGTCTTGGGAAATGCAACATTTGGCAGGCAATGCTTGTCCTCACCTAGGTCTATGAGGGTAAAACCCTAGCTCTCGATCACACCCTCCTTTACCCAGCACTTCCGTTTCCCCTTTCTGTATCGTTTAAAGGGACCATGCTCTTCCCTTTCCAGCACTTCCGTATCATTTATCCCCTCTGAAGAGGTACAACTAACTGCCTTTAGAATATGGACAATGACCGGTTTTAGCTGCTTCCTACTGACAGGGGGCATTGTTTTGGTTAAAATGGCAGTCAGACTCCTCCCAGAGGTCTATCTAAGGGTTCCTAGCAAAGGAGAGCCATCGTCCGAGGCTCCGGTTGCCTGATTGTTTGGAATTTGATGGCTTTTAGGCATGGGAGAGAAAAAAAAACAAGTTCTATAAGATTAAGTATGCATGGGTTAAACACGTGTATTACACAGGGAAAGAATTTAGTGCCAAAGACTACAGAGATAAGAAATGAAATATACTAACAACAACAACAACAACAACAACAACAACAACATTGTACCCTGAGCTGTTTCAGCCTGGTGAAAGAAATTAAACCTTGCATGGGACCAGTTAAATTTTAGAAGGGTGATAACTGTTGTTGCCGTATCCTTAGCAGTTAACAGGTGCACCCTGGGAATTCTGAGGTTTGTGAGCTTGCCTGGTGGCCACTAAATCTTCTGTTTTTTTCCTGTATTTCCTCTCTCTTTCCTGGACCTCCCTGTCTCTATTTTAAAAGACCAAGGTGGCCATTTTCAGGGGGTCCTCTAATGTACTATCTGCTCCCAGGGCCCATTTCTTCAAGTTCCTCCTGATGTGAGGAGCTGCCTGAGTAATAAATTTATCCTTTAGGATTAGTTGCCCCCTGACTGAATCAGGAGCTAGAGAGGTGTGCTTTACAAAGGCCTCTCCAGGAAGGCAGTGGGATTTTCATCAAATTCCTGTCCTACATAAGCACTCTATTATGCACACCTGAAAGTGTCTCCTTTTCCAGTTGCCCATCTCATCATTGGGATCCCATTTAGGGTCATCCATTGGTACTGCTTCTCTTCTAGTTGGATAATGTTTGCCCCCTTCGCTGACCCTATATGTGATACAAAGCTTATCCCCGAATCTTTCTGCGCTTGCTGAACAGCGTGTTTCTCAGTGTCTGTCAGGGTCTGATTCAAAAGTAACATAACATCTCTCCAGGAGAGTTCAAATATTTAGGTGAAATTCTGGAAAGCCTCTATATATCTCCCACGGTCATCTGAAAACTTGCCAAGGTCCCCCTTCATTTGCTTTAAGTCCTGTAGGGAGAAGGCGACCTGGACCTTACTGGGCCCAAATTCACTGGGCATCAATTGGAGAGGCAAGAGTAAGACTGGGGTTTGTTTAGGGTGAGGATTTCTAGGAGGGGGCAAGTGAGAGGCTGAAGCTGGATAGGGAGGTCGGGGTGGATCCAGAAGAGTAGAGCTTGAGGGAATTGGCTCCTCTGCTGTGGGTGCCTCTGGGACTCATATCTTTAATTCGCTGGGCTTGCCCCTTGCAGCCTTCCTGAGACAGGAAACAGAAGGGCTGAAGCAATCCTACATTGTCGGCAAAGGTCTGGATTACCTTGCAAGGTATAGAAAGTTTGCACATATGGGGCCTCAGACCATCTGTCCTCAAGTCTATAGAAAAGTTCAAATTGCCAGATGATATTTAAATGAATGGTCCCTTCCTGAGGCCAAGCCAGTCCTTCCTGTAAATCATAATTTGCATAAACCTTTGTGCAGAGGGCTATGAGGCATTTTTCCTCCAGATTCTGAGGGTCAAAGTAGTCCCAGTGGCTTAGGATACACTCCAGAGGAGTATAAGTTGGGGGTAGTGAAGAGAACTGGTTGCCCATTCTGAAAGACAGGGAATAGAGGCATCCCTCATTTCCCTTCTATTTTTTTCTTTTCTTCCTTTTTTTTTCTTTTTTCTTTTCTGGTTTTTTTTTTTTTT
>NW_012104131.1:5086769-5110617 GCF_000951045.1 Mandrillus leucophaeus | reverse complement strand
TTTTGAGATAGAGTTTTGCTCTGTCACCCAGGCTGGATTGCAATGGCACGATCTTGGTTCCCTGCAGCCTCCGCCTCCTGTGTTCCAGCAATTCTCCTGCTTCCGCCTCCCAAGTAGCTGGGTCTACAGGCAAGCCCCACCATGCCCAACTAATTTTTTGTATTTTTAGTAGACATGGGGTTTCACCATGTTGGCCAGGCTGGTCTCAAACTCCTGACCTCAGGTGATCTACCTGCCTCAGCCTCCCAAAATGCTGGGATTACAGGCGTGAGTCACCACACCCAGGCTTCCCTTCCTTCTTTCAGTGAAAAACTCAGGGTGTGTTGGAGAGAGAAAGCGAGCATCCTCCCTCCACTCTCCACCCCTTATCCCTGAGCTCCAGAGACCTTGGCAGGTGCCAGCCGTAAGTACCAATGAGGTATGTACCCATGAGGCAGGAAAAACATAGAGAATGGGAATTAACTGCCCTCACCTATGCCTCCCTTTCTCCCTGCTATTGGCAAACTTTTGAGTTCCCTGGGCCTGTTTATTCCATGATCCATGGCCTCCTTCCGTGGGGTGGGTTTTAGTTGGCGGGAATTGGTTCTGCCCATTTACACTGTGCCTGTCACCTGGCTTTGGATTCCTCAGGCCCAGTTTTTCTTTCTTGGGCCTCAGTCCGAAGCTTAAATGGAGTTTGGGACCAAAAAGGTATTTTAGAGGCTGTTTGTATCTGTTTAGAGTATCTCCTATGTGCCCTGCTGATTTTGCAGTTATCAGCCAGCAAGGGTTGCTCCTCTGTTAACTTCCCTATCAGAAATATTGTGGGGGCATGGGGAGCCCTCTCACTTGGAAAAGGAAAAAAAGAGGAAAATGGTAAAAGGGGCAAAAAAGGGGGATCCTGGGAGAAGAACCCCTTGCTTAGTGCAAGTGGGCCCTTTTAATCCTTATAACTTTCCCATCCTTCCCCCAGTTCAGACCAGGTTGAATTCCCTGGCAAGGGGAGGTTCTGTTGGCATGGCAGGCAAGAAGCATCCTGTAGGGTCCTGGCTATCACCTGTTTTCTCCTGCCCCCCCCACCACCCCCACCCCCCTGGGACTGTTGGACTCAGTCTTTGCCTGCTGCAGGCATGCCTAGGCACCCGCGCTGAGAGGGGAAAGGGTAAGGAGAGGTGCCCTGAGCCATGCATGACTGTGGCTGTCAAGGTGGAGGCATACCTCTAGGAACAGTTGGTCTGATTTGCACCTTTGGTGGCTGGGCCAAATACTCATTTTACTTAGTAACATTGACACAGCCTGTAGCAAAACACTTAACATTGTAAAGAAAGAGATGACAGCCATTTCAAACTGTGTGAGAGAGAAAAAGTGACAAAAAGACAACAGAGGCTTGCCGGGTGTGGTGGCTCCACCTGTAATCCCAGCACTTTGGGAGGCTGAGGTGGGTGGATCACCTGAGGTCCGGAGTTTGAGATCAGCCTGACCAACATGGCGAAACCCTGTCTCTACCAAAAAAAAAAAAAAAAATTAGCCGAGAATGGGGGTGTGTGCCTGTAAACCCAGCTACTTGGAAGACTGAGGCAGGAGAAGTGCTCGAACCTGGGAGGGGAAGCAGTGAGCCAAGAGGAGCACTCCAGCCTGGGTGACAGAGTAAGATCCTGTCTCAAAAAAGGACAGAAACAGAAGAGAAGAGAAGAGAAGAGAAGAGAAGAGAAGAGAAGAGAAGAGAAGAGAAGAGAAGAGAAAAGAAAAGAAAAGAGAGCCTCCTACTCATAGGAAAGAGAGAGACGTGGCAGGGTTTCGGAAGAAAGGCAAACCCGACAGTTTCGCATTCACTCACACTCACCTTCTGAGATCCTGGATGTGTCCCCAGTTGAGATGGGAAAAGTTGCCCCGCTGCTTAAACCTCTAGGGGAGCATTCAGACGGGCAGGCTATGGGGCTCCGACCTCATGGCAATATCTAGGGGTGAATATTTACAGCTCCTGAAGCCCCAGTGGGAGTGTATTACAGGGTACTCTTTCAGTTTTGCTCTTTTAGTTTTGCCATCTATAGATGGCTTATGTTACCCAGCTCAGTTAAATCCTCTACCTTGGTGCAAGGACAGAGGGCTTTCTGTATGCTGGGTTCTTGCCTTGGTGTACTGGAAAAATCGGAATCACACCCGGGCTTGGAGAATGAGTGCAAGGTTTTATTGAGTGGAGGTAGCTTGGGGGAAGTCAGAAGGGGATTGAATAGGAAGGCTTACCCCTGGAGTTGGGACTCTCAGTGGCCTAGGCTCTCCACTGACTATCCCAGCCAAACTCTGCATCATTCTGCTTCTGCTAGTCAGTGGCCTGACAGCATTCTGGTGCCTGTCGGTGCGTTCCTCTCCACATCCAGCTGCCTGTGTATTCTTCTGCTGATGTGCTCCTCTCAATGTCCAGCTCCTTCTATGTTCTGCCTGCTAGGGTCTCAGGGTCTTTTTTATAGGCACAGGATGGGGGTGTGGCAGGCCAGGGTGGTCTTGGGAAATGCAACATTTGGGCAAGAAATGCCTGTCCTCACCTAGGTTCATGGGGATGGAGCCCTAGCTAAGGATCATGCTCTCCTCTACTTAGCACTTCCCTTCCCCACTTCCGTATCATTTAAAGGGACCACATTCTTCCCTTCCCAGTACTTCTGTATCCATATTATAGTTGACAAAGTCTTAAAGTAACATTAGGAAGGCTGTAGAATTAATTAGTGAAATATTGAGATAAATTGAATCAAATTTTTGAACTGCTAAATCATGAAAGGTTAAACTATGATTTTAAAATATAAGCATTATCAACTACAAATTTTTTTATTATCAATGCACTGAATTATATAAATTACATTTTAAAATCTTTTTATTTTTATTTTTATTTTTTATTTTTTTTTGAGATGGAGTCTCGCTCTGTCGCCCAGGCTGGAGTACAGTGGCCGGATCTCAGCTCACTGCAAGCTCCGCCTCTCGGGTTCATGCCATTCTCCTGCCTCAGCCTCCCAAGTAGCTGGGACTACGGGCGCCCGCCACCTCGCCTGGCTAGTTTTTTGTATTTTTTGGTAGAGACGGGGTTTTACCGTGTTAGCCAGGATGGTCTCGATCTCCTGACCTCATGATCCACCCGTCTTGGCCTCCCAAAGTGCTGGGATTACACATTTTAAAATCTTAATTAGTTCATCTCATTCCTTACTTTTTAGTTTTTGTTGTATTTTATGATAAATTATTATAGTTGTACATGCAAAGATTTTCTAAATGAATGCACATACATTTACTGGGGTCCACGTTCAAATGTTTTTAAAGACAGTGATCAAAAATTTGTATTTTTATTTTATTATAATAATAATTATCATTATTTTTAACTTTTAAGTTCAGGGGTACATGTGCAGGTTTATTACACAGGTAAACTTGTGTCATGGTGGTTTGTTGTTGTAGGGAGACCCTTTGAAACTATTGCTACATAATAAAAGATGAAATGCTCCTGATTATTGTAAATACAAAATTGCATGCAGGATTGTGTAAAGACAATACCAGGTGGGACTGCCAGAATGAGCCAATAGTCAGGGAGGTTTCACATCACCAAGATTCCTATCCCAGAAAAGCAGATGTTCATAGCTCTGGGAATGGAATGCGACCCTTGTGGAGAGCCTATAAACGCATGCATGAGGGGCACCTGTTCATATGGATAAGATAGGGTTATAAATGCCCGCATCTTGCCATGGCTCTTCTAGGCCTCTTTAGGGTTAAGGCATACTCCTTTCTGAGAATTTCTGATCTAATCGGTTGTCTAACTTCATCCTGTTTCTATTGATTGATTGTAACAAGCTTTTGCTGCAACTATTACTGCTGATTAATATCTTGCTAATCATAAGTTATAGAAAGACTGTGTTTCTGTTTAAACACTCTGTGAGAAATTACTGATGCACATACTATATTGTAAATTATTCTCTCTGTATACTGTACTTCTGCATACAGATGTTATGTTAAAGAATTACTTCATCCCCATGTGACCATCTCACTTCATAATCAAACAACCCTAAATCCCTCACTAACCTACCCCTGCCCTCACTAAACTTAATAATAAATGCTGGTATATCCAGTGCATTGGTGGCATTGCAGGACCAGAAGGCGGTGACCCCCCTGAACCCAGCTTTTACTATCTTGTGTGTGTCTATTATTTCTCGACCTGCTGATCCTCCTGGGAACAAAGAAAGAGCCCCGTTGCATTGAGGGCTGCTGACCAGATCCCACAATAGTTGTACAGATTATTTCATAACCCACATATTAAGCCTAATATCTCTTAGTTATTTTTCATGATATTTTCCCTCCTTGCACCCTTCACTCTCCAACAGGCCACAGCATGTGTTGTTCTCCCATGTGTTCTCATCATTTAGCTCCCACTTATAAGTGAGAACATGTGGTATTTGGTTTTTTGTTCCTGTGTTAGTTTGCTAAGAATAATGGCCTCTAGCTCCATCCATGTCCCCGCAAAGGACATGATCTAATTCTTTTTTACAGCTGCATAGTTTTCAATGGTATATATGTACTATATTTTCTTTATCCAGTCTATCGTTGATGGGCATTTAGGTTGATTCCATGTCTTTGCTATTGTGAACAGTGCTGCAACGAATGCATGCACACAGGTGTCTTTACAATAGAACAATTTCTATTCCTCTGGGTATATACCCAGTAATGGGATTGCTGGGTTGAATGGTATTTCTGTCTTTAGGTCTTTGAAGAATCACCACACTGTTTTCCACAATGGCTGAACTAATTTATACTCCCCCTAACAGTGTGTAAGCATTCCTTTTTCTCCTTAACCTTGCCAGCATGTGTTATTTTTTGACTTTTTAATAATAGCCAATAATTTTGATTTTTAACAGTAAGGCAATGCTACAGTAGGTCAAACCATTTTGTATGAATATTAAAATAAAAGAATGGCTCAAAGAATGCTACAAACTTGCTTTCCAGTTGTTTTATGTACCTAAATACACACATTGGCCTTGAAGAATATCTCCAATAGGAAGTGCTGACACAGCCCATTCAGTCCCTTTTTGTGGTGGCAAAGTGAGCCAAATGACCACTTAGGAAGTTGTTATCAGCCTATGTTCAGATTAGACTTACATGGAAACCTGTATAAAGTTATCCATTGCCTCACAGTCTCCTTGGTTAGAACTTTAGACTCAGTTATTTTTCTTTTCAAACCCATTTGTAATTTCATTCTTCCATCAGAGGTGAGAACTAGGGATTAGGGCTTCTGTTAGCCTGGGGTCAACTGAGGATACCATTGATTCTCATTTTTGATGGTAGTTATATTCTATAAAGTCACTATAAGCACTGAATTTGTGAATACTGAGCTATTGCTTCTAGAGAAAACACACGGTTAGGTTCCTGTGAGCCCCAGTCACATTTTTGTCTACTGATCAATACATAACCTTGTTTTGTGTGTATTTCTGTTTATAGACATTTTATTTAGTATATATTGTTGATTCATTAACATTGAATTCACAACCAGTTGCACTATGACTCATACGTGAACAAAGCTTACCTAACATACTTATTTTTGTTTGTGTTCAGAAGTATTAGACCACACTTCAGCATTGTGCTTGGAGGCCATTTTAAACAGTGAAATCACTAACAAAGAGCACAAAAATGTGAAAAATTGGCACTAAATATACTACGAAAAGGATACTTAGAGTACAAGAGCTGAAACAAGAAGGCAGAGCACTGCCTTGTTTGACCTCAGTTAGGAATCTGAGAGTCAGGTGATTCAAATGTTTCATTGTTCTGCACATGTTTGCAAATGACTGTGAAAGGGCCACAACTACTGATTATTTGGGGGTTACAAATAAGTATTAGCAAGTAGCTGAATTCACACATATGAAACCCATGAATAGTATCAACTCTTTTGTGGTTTGAATTATTATGTCCCCTTCAAAATTTATGTTGAAATATCGTACCCAATGCAACAGTGTTAAGAGGTGGGGCCTTCAAGAGGAGATTAGACCATGAGGGCTGTGGCCTAGTGGGCAGGATTAGCACCCTTTTAAAAGTGAATGAGTTCAGCACATTTTGTCCTTCTGATCCACCATGTCAAGAAATAGCATTCATGGCATCATCTTGGAAGCAGAGGCTGGGGACCTCACCAGATGCTGAATCTATCTGTGCCCTTGATCTTGGACTTCCCATCCTTCAGAACTGTGACGAAATAAATTTCTGTTCTTTATAATTACCCAGTCTCAGGTATTTTGTTGTAGCAGAACTAACAGACTGAGACAAACTGTATATATATAGCTTGCTGGCCTAAGCAGGAGAATTTGGAAACTGGATTATGTTTTTTAGATATCTTCCTGAATCATTCATAATTCATTTTGGCTAAAGCTGTGATATAAGTGAACACATATTTTCAGCAATTTATGAAAGGACATGTAGTCTGGAACATTTGTCTGCTAAATTCATTGGCCTAGGCATTGTCACATATTTGCTTAGAACAAATAAAACCTATTATGCATTATATAAAATATGCAACTTCGGCTGGGTGTGGTGGCTCACGCCTGCAATCCCAGCACTTTGGGAGGCCGAGGCAGGTGGATCACGAGGTCAGGAGATCGAGACCATCCTGGCTAACACTGTGAAACCCCGACTCTAGTAAAAATACAAAAAGTTAGCTGAGTGTGGTTGCGGGCGCCTGTAGTCCCAGCTACTTGGTAGGCTGAGACAGAGGCAGGAGAATGGCATGAACCCTGAGCTTGCAATGAGCCGAGATCGTACCACTGCACTCCAGCCTGGGCGACAGCAAGACTCTGTCTCAAAAAATACAAAAAACAAAAAACAAAAAAAAACTGTATATATAATATACAATATTACTTATATATATTATATATCTATAACCTCATGGCAGTAGGCCCCTGGGCACTTTAGAGCATAAATCCTTAGCTAATATTTGGAAGAATCAAATTAGATATGAATTCAACAGAAAAGTCCACAATGTCTTTAAACTGGAGACAAAGTAACAAGTGCAGGAAATCTGAATCAGAATTACTTCGAAGGATTTTTGCTTAACTCATGCCTACTAACAAGGCCCATAGCAGTCCTTCAACTTGTGGTTCAGGAAAGAGATTGAGGGACTGAAGGAGGAAGTCCTAGATCATTGAAAAACTCTCTTGCTTATAGTTACTGGAGTTTCTTATACTTTTACCAAAAATGAGGAGGGAAGTTATAGAGACTATAAGGAAATTCAACTTCCACACAAAAATAATGTACAATCACTTTTATTGCAAGTTTATCATGGCCTAGGTGATTAATATTTAAACCGAGAAGATTTAATGTGACTTAGTTATACATCCCTAAGATGGCAATGGAGAGAGTCTCAATGGGTGGATCACTGGGCCCCATCTGTACTCCAAAAAGAGTACACTTTTTTAAAAAAGTTCATATTTTGGGATTATGCATTTTTGGAAAGGCGTTTGAAAGTCTCTGCTGGGGGATCAAAATATGACGTACAAAGAATTCTCACAAAAATAGAAATATGGTATCAGTGCTTTCTTAGACTGCCTCACATTTATATACACCCAACAAGTAGCAAGATTAATTCAGAGCCGGCAGCTGCCTTTATCAACAGTTTTTCATTGAATCAAATGCTAAAAAAGTTGAGCAAGCTCTGGAACCTGTATACCATTTTGTTGAAGGTGGGAAAGGGACTTCAATTATATTATGCTACTACTGTTATAAATGAAAGAATGGATGAGTGAAGCCAGTAAATGAATGAAGAGATGAGACACCTATTTATTAAGATCACAAATTATACCATATTTTATAATGTAAATGTATACTGCATATTAAAATATATTTTCTGATTATTCCTAATTAACTTTTTTTCCCTCTGAATTCCCAATAAATAAGCTGTGTGTTTCATTTATCTATCTGAGTATTTGTGTTGAGGTTATATAGATTTAACAGCTTTGGGGAGCTTGCATAGTCCCTCCTCATCCTTAAAACTTATTCAAAATTTTAGAACTTATTTGGCATGGATTATTTCATTTCATTCATCCTTTCTCCCTGAAAGGCAGTAAGAGTCTCGAGGGGCATACTCATAGTATGTGAGAGATTTTTAAATTATAAAGTGATCCAAATTATTTTGTTACTACAAATAATCTATTTAAAAATACTTCGAGATGAAGGATTTATGATTTTTAATAGACAAAAATAAATAAGGCAGCATGCATGGACTATGAGTGATCCCTGATAAACATCTCAGAAATGCTTCATTCATTTCAGGAACAGACTGCTTATGTGCTCACAAATGTGCTGCATGCTGTTAATTACCAATTAAGCATAATGTTAACATTTAATAATTGTGGAACACCCACAGGGAACCCTAGAGAAAACCTGAAACTTATCTTGAAAAAGGAATTCTGGAGGCTGACCAAAGTTCTCAGATGAGGCCAATTACTGCCTAAGGCTCATCTTACTCCCTGGAACCTTGATGACACGGTGTCTCCTTTGAAGAGGTGGCAGGCACAAAGCAGCCCAGGCCAAATCCTAGACATCGTCTTATCTATGCTTTTCTCAGAAAGGTGTAAGTGGGAAAGCCTTCCCTTGCTTCCTTCCTGAGGCTTCTCCACACTGCGACTCACAGATGATGTTTCCTCTGCCGCCACCTAGTGGGGCTTTAACTATGAGATCTCAACTGCATTGGAACAAATTAAGCTGATTCAGTTAAACAAAACTGTAACTATGTACAATTATAGATTTTTTTGCCAGTTAACAGAAAAGGGAGATAACCTATATTTCCTACTATGAAAGTAAAATCATGGCTATAATTTAAACTTAAAATACATGTTATAAAGACAGAGAAGATAACCTTTCTACTTCATTACCTCTACTGCTAGTGTTCTCTCCAATCTTCAGAAAAAAATCATTTAAAAATTAAGTTGCTCAGGGCCTAAGATACTTCTGCCACAGATTCAGGGGATAAGGGTTTAAATAGCTATAGATGAGGGAGAAGGTAACATGTATTGAGGATGTTTACAGGGATTGTTTTCATGACTATGCCTATGTTACACCTCCCTGCACCTTTCTTTTGTGATTCGATGGCATCCTGAGCTTACATCTAGCCACAGCACTCATCTCACTTTGTTACAATTGCATTTTGACTTATCTGCCATTCCTAGTAAGCTATAAGCTTCACAAGGACAGGTGACATGTCATGTCTTCATTATTTTTGAATCCTTAATAGTAGTTTAGAGCTTGGCACACAGGCGGTACTCAGTGCATATTTAGTGAATAAATGAACATCAAATGCCTACCATGTACTAGGAGATGTGAGGAAAACAAAGATCTATACCTATGCTTTTCCTGCGCTTTCTATATGTTACTACATTTAATCTTCACAACTCCATGAGTTTATGAGTGGGCCTGTTGTTTTCTCTTGCTCAGTATTCATTCCTTCTGTTTTTGGTAAAACTGCCCCTAGATTTTCTTCTGGAGAAACCACCATTTCCTCATCCTCAAACTATCTTTGGGTAGGATTGACCCCTTTCCCAGCTATTGAGCTGGAGCCTGATTAGTTTAACCTATTCAACATATCCCACTCCCTAGCTATAGTGATTAAGTGTGAACATGGAACCCAATTAAAACCAGAGAAATCCTAGCACTTTGGGAGGCCAAGGTGGTGGATCACTTGAGGTCAGGAGTTCAAGACCACCCTGGCCAACATGGTGAAACCTCGTCTCTACTAAAAATACAAAAAAAAAATTAGCCAGACATGGTGTCAGGCACCTGTGATCTCAGCTACTGGGGAGGCTGAGGCAGGAGAATCGCTTGAACTCGGGAGGTGAAGGTTGCAGTGAGTCAAGATCACACCACTGTGCTCCAGCCTGGATGACAGAGTGAGACTCTGTCTCAAAAAAAAAAAAAAAAAAAAAAAAAGGACCAGAGAAACAAAAGTGGAGATTCCTTGCAGCTATTTTTAACAGTGGGTTATGGTTGTGCCTAGGGGGCCTCCCTCTATGTTCTAAGAATGGAGGCAGAACGGACAGCTAGAGAAATATGGGTCCTTGGAGAAACTGTCTATATGCCAGCTGAAACTTAAAGATGCCCAAGAGTTTGAGTTACATGAGCCAATACATTCTCTTGTTTAAATATATTGAGTTGGATTTTCTGTCATAATATTAAGAGGACTTACTGATCTTCTAATAGGGAGTATTGCCATTTTGCAAAGGAGGAACTCAGATTTAAAGAAGTTGCATTATATATTCCAATGTCATACTGTGAACAAATGAACTTGGAGTCAATTGTCAACCCCTTCGTTATTTATTGCACAATTTCTTCTAGAGTTAGTATGGACGATAATGACTGGAACCAATTAACCTAGTCTCTTAAAAACAGAATGTGTGTGTGAATTAATGAAATCAGTATTAACAAAGTTAAAAAAGTAAAATGTTTAAAGAGAAATTGTCCCAACTCTGACATTGGTATTACTTTATTATTTTCATAATGTGCTCAGCTGATAGGTAGTTTCCTACATGGATGTTTCCTAAATATTAATGAGGGAAAATATCAAAATTCAAGATCTGAATATCAGCTGATGTTTTTCATTATTGTAACACTATGGTAGACTCATAGCCTGAAGATACATGTTTTGCTTAGTTAACAGTTGAAAGTTGAGTTCAATAATAATTTAATTTTTCAAATTTATACATGAAAAGCTATATTTTAGGCAATGCTTTCCAACAGAAATTAGTTTTGTTTGCTTCTAAACATGTGTTTATTGATGTGTAGATTTATTTAAAATAATGTACAGAAAGATATTTCACATAGGATATCAAATACATAATTATTTGATATTTGTTATCTATATACTCAAATAGTTAAATGGTTTCTATGTCCCCAGACTTTTTTTTTGTATCTTCTTTTCATTTTATTTTTTTTGATATCAATAACTACAATTTTCTTAGACACTTTATGAGCAAACTCTAGCCTAAAGATTCTGTTGCTAGGTAACATCCTCCTCTTCCTCCCCCCCTTTCTTTTCTGCTGGTTACCATAGTGCCTCTCTTAATGCGTGGCTCAAGCCCTGACTGTAATCCTGGAAGTTGAATAAAAACCTGAGTCTGTCTCTTTCTTTCTGTCTTCTGTATAACCTAGTTGCTCAGTGAAATATTTGGATTTAATTAAGTACCAGTTAATCATTCAGTGTAATTACTCTATAAATATCTACTTTGTGCAATTTATCTGGATTTTTGGTTTACCTTACAGAACAATTTCATGGGTTGAAACTCTTACTGAAGAGTTGTTTAATTTGGGTAGGGTTGGGAATTTAAGTTCTGGAATTTAATTTTGATTTAATTAAATACAGATTAATCATTCAGTATAATTACTCTATAAATATCTACTTTCTGCAATTTATCTGGATTTTTGGTTTACCTTACAGAACAATTTCATGGGTTGAAACACTGAGACTTAATTTGAGCAGAGTTCGGAATTTAAGTTCTGAAATTTCTTTTTCTTCAGTGTGCTTGACATTTTCCACCTGTCCATAAAGATCTACTTTTCACCCTTCTCTGCATTGCTCTGTGCCGGGGGAGGCTAACCTTTGTGGATTGCGTCAATGAGCTCCCTTTTCCTCTAGCTTCTGATCAGATTCAGCCAATGGAAGCACTAGCAGGAAAGCAGAGGTGGGGAGAAGAGTGAGGTTTTGGTATTTATTCCTTAGGCTAATCTTTATGCAGGTCATGGTGCATCCGTGTACTAAAAGTCATGTGTCAGGGGACCCTCTTCATACAATAATTCTATCCAGGTTTTGATAACTGCTTTCTTGCCTTGCACCTTCTGCCTAAGGGTGGTAATGGATCCTCAATGCTGTTTGCACTGGGACGCTATATCAGGCCTGATTGGTTTATCTTACCTATGTCAACACTTTTGTAAATAGTGACTTTATTACAATCCCTCAATTACTGTGTCTGAATGTGCCATCTGCTTTTTTCTGGTGGAGGTGGCAGCAGCAGCAACTGAGCTTTATGGCTAAAAGACAGGCAACAAGGAAAGTGTTGAAGGTAAGCTAAGCAGAGCAGAATCTTGGGTGGTGCATTAATTGGGCTCATTATACCCATCCGTAACTGATTATGGGTCCTCATCTACATGAGTACCTATCACAGTTCTTACCCCTTTTTGTACCAGGAGAGTACTAAGTTTTTTTCTCTTTCTTTTACTTCAATTTCTAATTCTGGATAACTCAAGCAATGAAGTGTTTTATAGCTTGATTCTTAGGTTTTAAGTAACATTAAAGGCTCTAAGAATGGGACTTCATTCTCTCACATTCATTCAAAACTATACACGCACTGGTGATTGTGTAGTGAAAGGTGACAGCACAACAGTGAACATTATGACCAGGGTCTCCTGTTTTCAACTTTCAGATTTTGTGTGCTATTTCCTGAACATGAAAAATAATCAGTTCATGTTTTGCTTTAAAAATATTTTGCAACTGCTTTGATCTGTGTCTACATCCACAATGCAAGTTATTACTACGTTTCCTCTGAAGATGTAATTGGTGCTACTTATTTCACAAGATTGTTGTGAAAGTCAAATGTGATAATGTGCAAAACAGCTGTGAAAAATATCAAGTGCTATATAAAAGAATAAGTTGTAATTTTTAAATTGTTATTTCCAGGTTTTATTTCCACCAATAATTTTACAGAAATATGAAGGGGGGCACTCTTATTTTACACATACACAAAACACCTGAGGATTAATGTGGAAATGAGATGATATCAGCTTTTAGTTGGTCAATAATATATTTAAGAATTGGGCCACTTTTATGTTTTTGATGAAACTATTTTAAATTTTTTGTAACAGGACTACTCTAACTTAACTGACACTATACAGAAGCGAGTTACTAACCAATGGGATAAGCACCAACATAAAAGAATTTAATTGACATATTTAATTTATATATTTCTAGACAGTCAGCTTTGTGGGTATATCATCCCATGTTATTACAGAAGCGACTTACTAACCAGTGGGATAAACACCAACATGACAGAATTTAATTGACATATTTAATTTATATGTTTCTAGAGAGACAGCTTTGTGGGTATATCATCCCATGTTATCTAGGTAGAATCTAAATGATATTCGTAAGCATGCAACTTGGACTTAAAATTTAAGGTAGTTATTTTTCTGATCTTACCTGAAAAGTAGATGACTTTATTGAGGCTTTTAATCATACTGTTGCTGTTCTTATTCAGCATTAGTTGTGGACATATATTGTGATCAATATTATCTACATATATATAAAATTTCTTAAGAAGTTTTCATTGAATCCAAATTGCTTAATGGACTTAATAATCAAAGTGAGGATGTATATATGCAGAAAGTATACCAATCATCACCTTGTTGAAGAGCCTTGTTAACAATTTTATGCTAAAATGCACTATTATTAAATTGCTTCAGAGTTTGTACTCCTGCCAAAAGAGTACTAGTATTTTCAGAATTAGAAACAGAAAACTGTGCTATTGAGAGCTTAGCTGAGAAGAAAGGTCAGTTTGTCAAATGGCTGCTTGAGGTAATAAATGGTAAATAATATTTATTTTTGTCTTATTTGGCATGCTTATTATTTTTCTTCTGTCCTCACTGGTGGGCAGTAACCCTTAGAAAGATATTGAAAGGAACAACTTCGGGCTTAAAATAAAATTATTACTGGATGGCTTCACTTGACACTGTCATATTTTTATGTCTTATGCAAATAACACATATATACCTTCATTATTCCATATTAAAAACACAATGAATAATTTCTGGAAAAGTATGATAATTATTGCATGTAGATCAATTAAGGAAATCTATGCTAAGGAATATTGGAAATTCAATTAAGGAATACATTTTAGCATAAAACAGATAAATACTAGTGATCAAAGTGACAGCACAACAGTGAACATCATGATCAGGTGCCTCTTTTTTCAACTTTCAGATTTTGTGTGCTATGAACGAAATGCTTCCCTCCCCAAATTTGCATGCTGCAACCCCAGCCACCAATGGGATGATATTTGGAGATAGGTATTTAGGAGATAATTCAGTTTAGGTGAGGTCATTAGGGTGGGGTCCTCATGATGGGAATCGTGCCCTTATAAAAAGAGACCCCAGAAAGTTTGCCCCCTCTCTTGCTATCCTCATGCACCAAGCAAAGGTCATGAGAGGACACAGGGAGAAGGCAGCCATCTGTAACCAAGGAGAGAGGCCTCACCAGGCACTGACCCTGTGGGCAGCTTGATCTTGGACTTCTAGTCTTCAGAACTGTAAGAAATATATTCCTTTTGTTTAAGCCACACAGCCTATGGTATTTTGTTATGGCAGCTTGAGCTAACAGACACTGTGTATGTACTTTCTTAAGTGTTATAGGGATTTAGAAGTTGTCAGAATTATTTTCCATACGTCATGGGCTATACCTGTAATCCTCTAAGTCATAAAACTATTTATATTATTAATTTTTATAATCAATGATGCCCAAAGAGGCCTTAATTTCTTAGGCCCCTTTTGCTTTCATTATCAGCATCAGCAATTTGTTAGGGCCATTTTGGAGGAATCCTCCCTCTCTAAAAATAAATTCTTTGCCACCTGTCAACAGTATATCACATGGAGAAAGGTCTGTTAAGATGCAAATGCTGAGTGGCTGGTAGGCACCCTCAACAGAAGTTGTTCACTCCAGGCAGCCTCTTAGATCAACAGCCTGACATAGTCACTTAGTATCACAGGCGTCTCAAATTTAACATCTCCAATATTAATTCTTGATTTGGCACTATCCCAAACTGCTCCTCCTCCAGTCTTCACCATGTCATTTAAGGGCAAATCCAAAACACCAGTAAACCCTGCTGGCTATACCTTAAAAACAGAATAGTCATCTCACTACTTCTCACCATCTCAACTGCTATACCCTAGTAGGTCACCATCATCTCTAGATTACCAACAGATTGCTAACAGAACTTGTTTCTACACTAACCCCCTTCTATTGTCAAGACAGCTGAAAGAGTGAGCCTTCCTAAATCGTATCATGTCCCACTTAGATATCAAACTCTTCGGTGGCTCTGTAGCACACCCAGAGTATAAAAGAAAGTACTTAAAATGGTCTGTGAAGCCCCGCATGATCTGCTCCAATGTCCCTGCTCTGCAATCACTCCTACTCTCCCTCTTGCTCAGTCTATTCTGGGCTCACCGGCCTCCTTGTTATTCTTCAAATAGGTCAGGCAGGGTTTTGCTTTAGGATCTTAACTCTAGTTCTTCATGTGGAAATTTCTTCCTACAGATACCTCCAGAATGTCTAACTCATTCATGACCTCTAAGTTTTTGCTCAAATCTTGCCTTTTCAATAAAGCTACCCAAGTACTCCATTTAGAGCTACAACCTACTCTGTCATCTCCCTATCCCTTAACCTTGACTTAGGTTTCCTTATTTTTCAATAGCATTTATCATCTTCTCACATGGTTTATAATTTACTTACTCATCATCCTTACTTAAACTATTGTCTGTTCTCCCTGCTAGAATGTAAGCTCCAAAAAAGCAAGGACATTCCTCGCCTCCTACTGATGTATGTTTTCCACATCTAAAATAATGTTATATTATATATGTTCAATAAATAATCGTTGAATAAATGAATTGTTCTATCTAAATGAAATTTCTTAGTGACATGAAATAAACTCCATGAATGTTGGTTTCCATTAGCTGGTATGTCTTATTATATATATGTATATTATTTATATGAGGGAAGTAGGCTCTGGGTTTGTGACTGAAATTTGCTGAGGAGCTGTAACTCTTTTCTCTCCCTCATTCATATAGTGGGAAAGAGAAAATGAGGTGGCAACAGATAGGAAAAAGAACTGCAATTAATTTATTGTTTATATTTTACTGGTAAATGTGCTGGTTAATTGAATATCTCAATTTATGATAAGACCAATGCCAACAAGATTCAGAAGAAACTCCATAGTTAGACACATAATCCTGTAAGCTTTATGGTCACCAGAAAGGGGGTATCCTGTGTAAGAGAAGTAATTAAATTGGCTAATCTTGGTCAAAACAATGCATTTCCTTAGCTATTTCTCTAGTTATATTTTCTACTGCCATTTAAAAACTTTTCAAGCCTTTTTTCTTTTATGGTGTAAATAATTTTATTATATTCTGAACTACAGCACTATGGTTGGGGATGGAGAGAAAAGGGGACATACAATGTTTAAGAAACCACATTCTGCAGCCAAACTCTCAGATTTGCTAGTCATTATGCAACTGCAGTTGTGGGTAGTGAAATACAATTCTCCACCTGACTTTTCACATTTATAAAATGGGAATAATAACACCTGATGGAGTTGTTTTGAGAAAGAATACTTCACAACACACAATGCCTGGTACGTCATATTCACTCTATAACCATTTTTATAAAATAAAGAAGGATTTTATTAAAAGAAAATATTTAAAAAGCGAAATTTTTAAATAAACATGACATTTTCATAAAATGCTATTGTTCATACAATATTAACTTGACTCATGGAGGCAAATTAACATTACTATTATTTTAAAAAAACTCTATGGCCTTATTTGAATTTTTATACTAGGATATTTATAATTTGAAACACCAGTTTTAGGGAGGGAGATGCTGTGTTGTTCAAAGTCCTCCTCTGCACCTTCATGGTAGGAACTTTCTTTGGTAACCCTTTCTCTAAGTTAAGGTATATGTTGGCAGGAACTATGAAGGATCTGATATTTTACTCTAGTTATAAGCAAACAAGTAGAGTGCCACAATTGCATAGAAATTGGCAGAATGTGTGAGATTCCTGAGTTAGAGACAAAGAACTTTATTACTCAAAGCACAACAGACAGCATGAGCTTCATACTTCCATAGATTCCCCTCATTCTGAAGTCCCACAGGGCGAAGAGGAGCTGCCAGATGGGTGCTGCACATGCATTGCGTTTGTTATCCAACTGGAAGAAGAACTCCAAGCTTAGGAAAGTCCTAAGAAGGCTGCTAGCAAATGTACCCAAACTTTACCCTGGCAGGAAATACTTTCTTTGAAATTAAATGTGCAGAAAGGCAAGAAACCCATGGGGACTTAACTCCCAACTACACAAATGCAGTTGCATCAATAAGGCTATTTTGATGAAAACAAGATGAACAAAAATTTTGACCACAGAATTAGACTAACATTATAAATGTAAACACTCAATCCTTTCTAAGCAGTTCTTTGAATATGTAATCAGTTGGAATACAATTTTGCAATGGTTTGTTCTTTCTAGTGCTTTATCACTTGATACCTTCATAAGTCATGCATTTTTCGCTCTTATCACGTAGGTTTTACCCTTCCCCTCTATTTATTTATGCCAATAATTTAACCTTAGTGGCTTAAGTATTTCTTACAGCATTGAAGGAACTTACAGACACTTTCCCAAGAGTAGCTTCTACATCAGCAATCTTCCTTTCTCTCTGCCATTTCCTCTGAGAATTGTTTCACAAGGTCCAACATCCTCTTCTGTAGCATAGCTGAACAACAGATACTCAGCTCCGCAAGACTGATTTCTTTTGTGAATAGTTAACATTTTTTTGATAGCCTTATTTTTAAGAAACATGTTAGCCCTTCTCTTGTTCTTCAGAGATAACTCAAAATAATATCATTTGGTCTATTTGTTCATAAGCCAAAGCTACAGCTGCCCTGTCCTTTTAAACTCAGAGCTACAAAATTCATTTGAGTTCCAGAGATAAATCAGACTTGTCCATTGGTATTACTTAATAAGCCAAAATAATTGAACATTGAACAAGAGTTTGCCCAAAGGCTGAGTCAGATTATATACAGACACCGTCTACATTATCAGTGTATAAACAGTAAATAACTTTTTAGTATATGTTCATGTCCTGTGCAATATTTGGGACATACTTACACTAAAAAAAATTTATTTGGAAATCAAATTTAACTAGATATCCTGTTTATTTGCCAAATCTCACAATTCAGGTCCCCATTTATCTACCGAACAGAATCAATAACCTTTTCGTCCAATGTGGCCTCAAGTGGGTTTTGGCGCAGAAGCGCTCCTCTTGGATTACAGGTGTGGTCCTGGTTGCAAAGTTTTGATGTGACGTCAACACTATACAAAAGTAAATATAACTGCAAATTTTGAAATTCACAGATGGGTCTTTGAAGTCCAGCTCAAAAGCGTGGAGGAGTAGGTTAAAATAAGTCACAGACTTGCCGGTTTGGGGTTTCTAGAAACAAAAGTAACTTGAGGAGTTGAAGGCTTGTGGAAAACCTTTCCAGAGAAGGTGGGAAGTTGCAGGAGAAAAGGCTTCTTCGGGATTTAGAAGGAGAGCGCGCGAGAACCTGAGCTACCAAGTAAGAGCCGAGCAGGGACTGGTGGGCTCCCGACGGGGTGTAGCCAATCAGGGCAGAGATGGGTGGGGCTAGGCTGCGGGAAGGGGCGGACTGCAGGAGAGTTGGCTCCAAAGTGTGGGACTCAGCCAATCGGAACCGGGCAGGCCGGGGCTGGACTGCGGAAGGGGGCGGGTTCGGAGGTGTGTGCTGTACGGTGAGTCTTTTAGCCTCACCTGCAGCTTCGCCTCCCTGCACCTGCATCTGTGCTGTTCTCCCAGCACTGCGGACGCGACTCGAGGGTGACACTTGCTTCGCTCGTCATGGCCTACCCGGGATACGGAGGCGGGGTGAGTCCCAGCCGCTGGGCCGTGTCCCTCTCCCTCGCGGGGTGTGGCGCCCCCTTGAGGGCGGTGCCAGCGTGCCGGGTCCGCACTTGGCTGCTGCTCCCTGCGTCCGCGCCTGGTACTCGGCGGCGCGGGACTCCGGGGGTGGTGGGAGCCAGGGTCGCAGCGAGCATTGAGCCTGGGCTGACTTGGAGCCGCAGGTGTGGAGCCGAAGGAGTGATGTGTGTTTGGAAATTTGTTTCCTGGAATGGAGGAACAAGCCACCCTCTTCTTGTTCCAGTAATCTTTTGTGGTACATCCCTCCCCGCCCCCCACTCAGTGTTGCTAGAGATCCTGTTTCTGAATTTCCTGACCACTTCTTGTTCTCTAAGTTCCTTATGAATAAATTAAGGTGTACGGTAAATAACTCCTAATCTTTACTGTTATACGAAGGGCAATCTGTTCTAGACTCCCCCCCACCTCCTCGCCCCCAGGCGGGGGGAAGTTACTCTTTCTTATAACTTTTATCCTATATCACCTTTGGGAGTTGCAAGTTATAATCGTAGAGTCCTGGTGGCTAGCCCTTTCTTTTCAGAAAGGAACCCAAATCTTTAGTATTGATGTCAGTGTCTGCAAAGTGGGTTGAGCACGCTGTGTTAACAGAGTTAACATTAGCTTGATCCATTGCGGTGTGGGTAGAATATATTTTCTATTTTTATTTCTGTTTGTTTTTTGCCTAAACAGAGAAACTGTGTTTTACTCATTTTAACATAGGACTTGACTTTGGGCTATGGTTGTGGTCTTCAAAAGAGTTACTCCTACCCCTGGGAGTTCATGGTTGTTGTTGTTGTTCTTGTTCTTGTTTTAGGATATGAATTTCCAGGTCCTCAACTTCCACAGATACTTGTTTCTAAAATTGATTTGCTTTCCTTAAGACTTGCCTCTATTCCCTGTGGCACCTTCCGCTTTGTAATGCATACTCCTCCTCAGTCCTTAAATTTAGGAAGGAAGTTTAAAGTGCCTAAGGAAAGGAAAGTCCCTTAAAGATTAGTCAAGATAGCGTAAACCTGTGGGTCTTTAAAAACGTCCCTAGCGTAGACGTATTTTCATTTGGTTGAAACTATCTGTTAGAAGTGTGATATATTTACTCCTCTTGGTATGCTCCTAATTCATAAATGTATGTCAGAGTGAGGTGGCAAGAGTAATACATTTTCATTCAAATAATTTGGTGCTTCCTTACCCACTTTTGTCAGAGTACTTGAATTTGATGGAGAGTTCCACCACACGATAAAGAGAACGTCTGTATATGTTTTGAACATTTAAACACCCTTTTCCATGAATTTAAAATAAACATCTCTTTTCAGCTGTTCTCATGCTCATTATTAATCACTGGAAAGAGAAGTACCCTCAATAGCCGAAGCAATATAGATTACAGACGCTGATTTAAAAAAATGTAATTGAAATATTTTAAGATACATTGGATAACATTTTGGGATAAAACTTACATGATTTCTTTACTAGGAGAATATTAATAAGATAGTTGAGACGTTTATAAATCATGTTAAATAAAGGAAACCCACACCTTATTAATGTTTCTTATATTCTTTTAACAAAGTATAAAATGTCAGCTGCTAGACCTAATTGTTTTGATAGTATGCTTTTATCTAATTAAGTGTATGATTTATCTCTGTAGGAGATGCATTTCCAATAGATTTTTACTTTCTTCTTTTAAGTATTGTTTATAAAAATTGTGTTGTTTTCTTTTTTTTTTTTTTACTAATTGTATATGAATAAAAATTACAACTCAATATAAAGGACGTTTTTTGTTTCTCATTTTGGTCACAGGAAATGAAACAATCTAAAACTTTGTTACATGTTTTTATTTGTACATGTATTATACAAGCTTCAGTGTTTTCAATAATAAAAATACATTTTAAGCACAGGAAACTTACACAGAATAGATTTTCACACAAGAAATAGCATACAAAATGAATTCAAAGATGAAGAATCTGTCTTTAGAAATCACTTTTAATCTGTTTTGCCTTCCCAATTTGCAGCATTAACTTTCCCCAATCTCATAATTTGAGAACCTGGTGGTCAGATTAATGATGGTTACAAATTCTTTACCACTCCCCTTATCGAAAAGCACGGACTATTTCTCCACTTCCTTCAATCTGGGTTGGGCCTGTTTCACCTTCATCTGGTAGAATACAGTAGAAAAGGCACCATGGCGGTTCCAGACTTATTATTGTAAGAGGACTGGCAGCTTCTGTTTCTCTTAGAACCTGACTGCCATGCTGTGAAGAAGTGGAAGAGCCATGTGAAAGGGCCCATGTGGAGGAGAACTGGGGTCCCTGTCCAACAAGGTTCATCCCTAAACACGGTTTACATAAATTCATATTTCAAGTTGTCCTTTTGATAGTTTCAAATGAGTCAAAATTGATCATTGTCATTATTACGACATAATGTGGGTAAGGAAAGGCTTAGACAATATTTTCATGTCCAAGCCTTTCATGTTTCTGTGCATGTTTTTAATCTTTACCATCGCCATTTTGTGAGGGCTTTAGTTAAAACTAGATCACATGATCTATAACAGCAGAGAATACCACATATATAAACTGTAATAAGTCACAATAGGCTGGAAAGAAACAAGTGAGAGTCTAGCATATGGAAGGAACTCTGTCTCATCCCTCAGGATACTACCACAACCACTGCAGTTTCTTTAAACATTTTGCTTCCTGCCCCTTAAAAGATTTTTGAAAAACTATATACCTTTTTCTCATATTTTATATTGACATATAAAGTTTTTATTTTAAGTTTAAATAGTTGTAAAGAATACAATACCCAGTATATTGTAAATGTTGACACTCAACAAAGTTTCATTGTATTTACACATATATTCTTCTAAGTATGTGTCTTGAGGGTTACTTCTTAGTTTTACTTTAGGTAAAATCTTGCATTGTTTTACTTTTTGTTTACTTCAGTGATGTTGGTAAACATTTTTAAAAATTCTACATGTTCCTCTGTTAGATTAAGTTCTTAGAGGCTAGTAGCTTTCTTTTTTCTTTTACACTTCTTTTAATGCTGGGTAATATATGTTAACGAATTGAATTATGTCTTAATGTAGGACATCTGACATTTTGTAGTTAAAGTTTTTGTGATAGGATTAGAAGCTTTGGTAACTGTGTTTACTTTTTGATTGGCTTCTAATAATTTCTTTTGATCCAACTTTTATAGATAATAGGTAATATTTATATTACTAACCTTCTCCTATTTCACTCTTATAGTTTGGAAATTTTAGCATTCAGGTGCCAGGAATACAGATGGGAGAGCCAGTGCCAGAAACAGGTCCAGCCGTACTCCTCGATGAATACTGTGGGTTCCCAGCATTTTCAGACGCTTATTCCTCAGCTGGTGACTCCGTGTATACTTACTTCAGTGCTGTTGCTGGACAGGTGAGATGCTAAATTTATTGCATAAATATGTCTTTGAAAATTATTGTTTAAGAGAAATGTCAGCTATTTTACTTAGAGTATCATTTTAAATGTATATGAAATTTATATTTTAAACTTATCTAGACTAATTTTTTTCCTGAGATCAGAGATGAGCATAGTCCTAATTATTTCATTTTAAAAGTCTGTTATTGTGATGCTTGATACATTGTTCATTTGACTAAAAGAGGAAACATTTTTTTTCATAGTGGGGAAATCTGATTCTTTCTTACTTAGTATGCTTGCCTTACTGAAATTCTTCTACAAGGGGCTTCTCTTACTAGTCACTAAACACTCCACCAAAACTTAGATATTATATCTTCTTATGAGTTATCATTTTTCTATCACTTAAATCTTTTTATTTCCTTCACTCTGTTTGACATTTAGGAGCATCAGACTCTTCCTGAGTGATAGATAACACAAAGCTAAGTAGGTTTAGCCTGCACATTCTTTTATAGCATGCAAAAATGAGTATTGGAAATTTGAGGAAAGTAGGAAGTATTTTAAAAAATCATAAGGAACAATATTTCTAACTTGGGCCTCACTCCCATTAAAAAAAAATCTCAGTTAAAACCTAAGTATGTCAAACAATATGATTGGAAATCACTTCAGCGTGTCATAAATTTATTCAAGTTGAGAAATTACATTTTTTCACAGGTAAAGTTTTTTCATTTGTAGTAATTTTGATTTTATATGGCTAGTAAATTTTCCAGATTATCAAAATAATTATGTTGGGATTTATTAAATAAAAATTAAAGGAGATAGTATGTTATGATGAG
Source organism: Mandrillus leucophaeus (assembly GCF_000951045.1). Classification (NCBI taxonomy): domain Eukaryota; kingdom Metazoa; phylum Chordata; class Mammalia; order Primates; family Cercopithecidae; genus Mandrillus; species Mandrillus leucophaeus. The sequence continues at coordinate 5,087,701 of NW_012104131.1, read as the reverse complement.
GTATAGTATTAGGATGTTATTTGTTTCCAGTAAATTTGAGCGATTATTTAAAAGATTGACTTTATTGTGATCAATAGGGAAGTGTGAAACTGCCAGTTCAAGTACATGAATTCTGTAGGTGAATTGTTACTGATGATAATGTGAATACTTTTGTCACGGGAAGCTTTTCTTTTACACCTACATAACTGTAATGCTATACCACAGCTTATTCTTTTCTAAGTAATTTTATATATATTTTTCATGTGAAATTTCAAGGAAAATTAAGCAAAGAGGATATGTATTATACCCCTTTGTATCAATTATTAGTTGTATTTGACAGAAGTATTGAGTAAATATTCAAGATCGGAAGGAATACAATATTATAAGATGCCAATGTCTTCCAAATTAATTAATAAATAATATAGTATTATTTGAGTCAAATTCCAAAAGGTTTATTTTTCTTTTTTCTTTTTGGCACTTGCTGCAATGATTCTAAAGTCTGTCTTGTATACTATGTTATTGAGAATAAATATTAAATTATAATATATAAATGTATTATAATTATTAATAATTGTGATAGTGTGGTCCTAATGTAAAAACAAACATATAATACTGAAAAGCCCAGAAGCTTACCTGTGAATTCAGTATGTGGTAAAGGTAGCATTTCGTATCAGTGGGGAAAGAATGATTCCTGAATTAACTATCCTGAAATAATTAACAATTTATCTAAAAGTAAATATAAATCCTCAGCCCATACCATATAGTAGCATGAATTCCAGATATATTAAAGTATTGAAAAGAAGTTGTATTGGTGTTTATCTCCTATTGTTGAAATAAATGAGCTTGTCTTTTTTTTTTTTTTGAGACAGAGTCTCGCTGTGTCTCCCAGGCTGGAGTGCAGTGGCGTGATCTCGGCTCACTGCAAGCTCCGCCTCCCGGGTTCACGCCATTCT
>NW_012104131.1:4998705-5086589 GCF_000951045.1 Mandrillus leucophaeus | reverse complement strand
GTATGTATTGCAGCACCTGCTATATTTGCGTTTTTGTCTACAAAACTTCTTAGAATAGTCATGAACTAAGATAGTTGTGTGTGTTAATGAAACATTTGGAAACATCTTTTTAAGATGTGTTTTTTTTTTTTTCTTGATATGTTTCATTTACTTGTTTAACAATTTGGGGGGGAAATTGAAAGCTTTTCTGTGTTTATGGAATACAGTGGATTGGTGCATGGAGACTGGGGACCAGAGAGGATTTGGAAAAAGAGATCTACATGAAAATCATCTTGAGGGAGTTGGGGCAGTGTATCAAAGAGGAGATTTGTTAATTGTGGATGGTTCTGGGAGAGGCTCAATGATAAAACAGTTTAGGAAAAGGTAAAGAAACTGGCAGAATGGAGGTGCCAATACCAGACTAATGGGCAGAAACAAATTCACTCTTGAGTCTTAGCTGCAGGCCTTACCTCTTTTCTTTTATAATGGTCAACAAAGATTTATTGATGTAGGTAGAATTTTATAGAACTTTAATAACATTTTATTCATTCCCTTGGGTGTCCACTAGGTCTAATATGCTTTTCTAGGAATAGACAGTATACAGAGAATTAATAGAGATGGCAGACATTCTGTTTTGGCTACCCCAATTTCATTTACATTTTATTTTTTATGGTAAATGTAAAAGGTAAAAGGCTAACCTTTTACCTTTTATTATGTGTTAGAGGCTGGGGGACTATAATACTCACCATCCCAGATACCTTTGTACCTACTAAAGGCGGCCATGTGCTGTAGGACTGACCATTGACATGTAGGTGCAGTATCTTTGGAAAATCTTTTTACCCCAAATGAAAAAAGCCTTACTGGGAGCAGCCTTGGGTGTGGCTGTTTTTGCCCCTTCATTCTTCCTACCTGGAAATGGGACTTGAGGTATGGAGGTGCAGCAGCCATCTTGTGACCCTGAGACAACAGGCTTGAGATAAAGACCTATAGATAGGGAATGTGGAAAAATGTAGAGATTGATGACAAGTCTAAGTTGCCATACAGTCCTGTTCTGCCTAGCCTCAAATCTGTTGTATGAAACAATAAACCCCTATTGGTTTAAGCATCTTCAATAATATTTTCTGCTGTTTGCACCTAAATGGTACCCTAACTATTCTACTCATTATACCATTGTCATTTTAAAGGATTATACTGGAAATAAGTATTATACTGAGAATAATTCTGTTATCTCTGTTTGACTATGTAATATATTAATCATATAAAATTACAACTTAAAGTATATGAACTGGACATATATTTGGAGACTTTTTTTGACTTCTGAGCTATTTCAGCATTTTAATTGTTGGCAGTAAATTTGCTATGTTTGAACTATTTGATCCTTTCCTTAAATTTCCCAGTCTTGTGCTTTTGAATAAATAAACTCCATGAAGACAGGGTTCCGGTCGTATTTTCCCTACTTGACAGATAGATATCAGGAATATATAAACATTTGATAAATGCTTTAAATGGATGCATTAACTATCCCATTTTCAATTTTTAGTTTTTTAGTCTAAATATTTAGTCTAAATACAGTCTAAATATTTAGACTAAAAATATTTTCAATTTTTAGTCTAAATATTTAGACTGTGTTTTTTCATATGTTGAGTTCTGCCTAGCTTTGACTGATCAGGTGCAATATATGACTTATGTATACTGCTCCTAGAACTCAACTACCGAACTCACATCTACACCCATATCCTTTTTTGATGGGCCTCATAATTAATGATGCTCTATGAAAAACATCCGATTAAAGCTTTCCACAGTGTTTTTATTTATAGGATTAAGTATTCTAAACAGTAAGGATTAAATCATTGATTAATTCAGGGAAATTCTGGTTTCTGTTTTCATACAGACACACACATGCATCACAGTAATACCAACAACTTTAACTTTTGTATGCACACACTGCTTCTACTTTTCCACATAGCAACTGTGATGTGGGCATGACACATGTACCTTTGCATTATAGATAAGTAAGCAGAGACTCAAATTGAGTAACTGAACAAATAGGACTTGAAGTTGGATATTATTTTAAAATCTTGCTGCCTAACTAAAGGCAATTGATTTTTATTAATTATCTACCTGATACTCTTGTAATTTAATTAGGACATTCAGCTTTCTACCACTAATGCTACCTAATTCAGTTAAGAGTTTATATAGTTAGCCTGATTATCAGCTTCAACTGTAGGTAAAGAAATCCAAAAGTATCACTTGGATTTTATCCTTGTAGTTTAGGAAGACATTGCTTATTTGTGAGTTAGTCATTGAGATAACATATTTTCATAACATCTCTGAAGTGGTATACTAGAAGAATGCTTTCTGAAGGCAATGAATAACTTCTAGCAAAGCTGTTACGGTTGTTTTTCTAACTTCAAAAATTCTGTAAAGAGCACGTGTAAAGCAGAGTTCCATTCATTGTACAGATTTTTAAATGTAATCCACATTTGAATGAGAAATTCCAATATTTTTAACCTTTTGAAGTAGTAAATGAACGTGGTCACAAACAGTCAGAAATGCCAGCAGTTTAGTAAAGAACCAGAGGTAGTTGTTTTCATTCTACCAAACAACTAACCTTCTTTGTACTAGATACTCTGCTACAGCCTGGGAATACAAAGATGAAGGAAACTGAGACACTGACTCAGACGATCTCTATGTAGCCAGGGAGATACAGACAAGTAGAAAATGATAAGAATGTAGGGAAAGATGTGCTAGAGGTGAACAGGTGAAGATGATTGCAACACCAAGAGTTTGTACTTGTGCTGTTTGCCGAGAACAGCACTGTTCAAAGTAAATATAAGATGAGCCACAAATGCAAAGCACGTAGTTTTAATGTCTCACAGCATTATTTCAAAAAGTAAGAAGAAATGTGAAATTAATTTTAATGCTTTATTTAGCCCATTATATAAAAATCCTAACATTTCAACATTTAATCAACATACAAATTATCAATTATATTTTACGTTTTTTTTTTTTTACTAAATATATGAAATCTAGTGTGTATTTTATACGCACAGAACATTGTAATTCAAAATAGCCACATTTCAAGTGCTCAATGGAGCCTATGGCTAATGGCTGCTGTATAGAACAGCAGGAGCATAGAACACTCTTCCTTCAGGTATCTGCATAGCTTGCTCCTGTGCCAAAAAGGCCTTCTGCCATTTTTTAATTTGAGGAAAAATTTTCTAACCTGTCCCCTGATCTAAAAATATGGCTAATTTTTAAAGGTATAAGTTTCTAACTACAGAATTTCAAATTTAGTAAGCAAGATTCCTAGAAAATACATGTGACAGAGAAAGGAGCACTTAGATACTCTTGACTAGGTAATGCCACACATGTGGTCCATTGAGAAGAATGCTGCTTAGTATTTTGTAATTTCTATTGGAACAACCGCAGTTTTGTAAGGGGTTCTTTTGCCAAAAATCCATTAGAATATGAGTGCTAATAATATTTCTTAGAAGTAATTTAGAAAAGTTTTTTGTTTTGTTGTTTCTTGGATCTCTTATGAAGAGTATGTTTTAAATTTGCCTCCTTGATCCTTCATCATAGCTGACGTTTTGCATTTGTGCCAATGTATGTGATGGTTCCAAAGGAATTACTTATTTTTGTCAAAAACAGGATGAGGTACTGAATCATAATGAGAATATTCAACCTATTTAATTTCCATTGTGATTTCTTGTTTGCATTTTAAAACTTTATTTTCTGTAATAAGTTCAGGCAAGATATGTTTGGGCAGTAATCAGAAGAATAGCTGCAAGATACAGGGGGACTCTAGAATTTTGCTAGGGGTAATGGCGGGGGAAAATATATTTTCCCCTTCCAGTTAAAGCTTCAGTATTATTTATAAATAATCTCTTCCCAAAACAGCATGAGTGGGGATGTTTTCGAGACTTTTCTGAACATATTTTAGGCATTTTTCTAACTGTTTAAAATAGAAGTAGAACGACTCTTATGAGATTATCTTGAGCCATTATAGAACAGGGTAATTGTGCTATAATTCAGAAGTAGAAGAAATTATTTATGTTGTATGATATTTTGTAATATGCCTTTGTTGTCAGTAATTACTTCTAGTATTTTGTAGTTAATTATAGAGTAATGTTTCAAAGAATGCATATGTCTTGATTGGCCTAAAACAGTCAATTAACATTTTAATATGCTTTTATACAATTGCACATTAAATTAGGTCATAATTATTTTTAAACAGGATGGTGAACTGGATGCTGAAGAACTTCAGAGATGTTTGACACAGTCTGGAATTAGTGGAACTTACTCTCGTGAGATCTTTTTTCCCCTTTTGTTGAAATTGTAATAGGAAATTTATTTTCTTACTTTTTTGTTCCTGTAATTAAAATGTTTAGAAAATTATCACAGTTATACATGCACATAGTTTAAGAAGTCAAATAACTGTAAAACTTGTTATGAAAATAACTGTTCATTGTGCATTCCTGTCTCCTCAACATTAACTGCTCATAGAGGAGACTTCTTTTAATTTTTAAAAATCTGATTCTTTTGAAATTTGCTTCCATATTTCAAGATAGAATATTTTTTCACGATTGATTTTTGGATTTTATGATTGTCTATTGATACCCTGCTATGGAAGATGAGGATTTCACTTTATTTTAACCTTAAACTCTCCTCTGTCTCTGCACTCCACAGAGGAACATTTCCCATCCTCCTGTCCTTCTAATGTAGTTATAATATATAATAATTTTTGTTCGGTATGTTAGTCTTTATTTTTACTATCTGAATGCTGCTTATAGCTGTATCTTATGATAATGCATGATTACTTTTCCTTTTTATATAATGTTTTGCTTTTCTTGAAATCAGTAGTTGTCGGGCATTCTTTCTTTTTCATTATCCTAGAACTCTGGGATATGCTGTTTTTTATGCGTGGCTGTCATACTGGGATTCTTTCACCATTAATTCTGGAGCTGGTTTCCCCATTTCTCTTGAGTTAGATCTCCTTTTTACTCCATCTCTTGTTGTCTTCTTTTAAAAAATTCATTATGTTATTTTAGTGAAATATATAGTTTAGTAGCTTCTTAATAAAAAAGAAAAAATATGACCGGGCGCAGTGGCTTATGCCTGCAGTCCCAGCACTTTGGGAGGCCGAGGTGGGCGAACCATGAGGTCAAGAGATCGAGACCACCCTGGCCACCATGGTGAAACCCCGTCTCTACTAAAAATACAAAAATTAGCTGGGCATGGTGGCACGCACCTGTAGTCCCATCTACTCGGGAGGCTGAGGCAGGAGAATTACTTGAACCCGGGAGGCAGAGGTTCCAGTGAGCTGAGATTGGGCCACTGCACTCCAGCCTGGTGACAGAGTGAGACATCGTCTCAAAAACAAACAAACAAAAGAATACATGGGAGATAAATTTTTGAGAGCTTATTTATCAAAAAATGCTTTCATTCTACCTTCAGAATTGATTGGCAAGGTATAGAATTCTAGGTTACAATAATTCTCATGTAGAATTTTGAAGGTATTGCTCCACTGTTTCTAGTGTCCCTTGTTGCTTTTTCTCCTTCCTGCCTGGAAGTGATGTGATTTGTTATTCCTCTCTGGAAACTTGTGAGATCTTTGTCTTTAGTATTCTGAGATTTGATGGTGAAGTGCCTAGTTGTGTTGTGTGGGAAACTCAGAGGGTATTCTCAGTCTAGAAACTCCTTTGCTTTAGATGTAGGACATTTTCTTCAATGATATTTTATGTTTCTGGAATGCTTTTTGTTTTCACTGGGTTTTCTACTTTTATCATCTTTTCCCTCCTATCATTTTTTTTTTCTGAACTTTTTGGGAATTTTCCTCAACTTTATTTCCTAAACCTTCTATTGAGCCTTTAATTTCTGCATTTCATTAAAATCCAAGAACTTCTGTTCTATTTTCGTGAATGTGATACTGTCCCTTATCTCTCTGAGACTATTAATGTATTTTCAAAGTTTTTTCTTCCTATATAACCTTTGTTTTTTCCAGATTGTTTTTTCTCCTCATTTTGTTTGATTTGGGTGGTCTTTCATGTTAGGTGCTTTTCTCAGTTATCTGATGATACTGTCGTGCTCATATTTTAACTAAAATACTGATGAGAAGCCCTGAAATCATGGTTAAGCATTAATTGTGGGCTTCAATGTATGGTGGTTTGGCTGGGCAGTTTTGTCTTGTAACTCTGGGTGTCGGTATCTTTAGGGATTCCCTTTTGGACTGGGTTTTCAGTTGACCTTCTGCCTGGAAAGGAGAGGTGGGCTCAGAAGGGTTCTCAAGTCTTTTGTAAATTGTCCTTTAATTGCCTTACTTTTAGAAGATAGCCCTGTCTCAGCTCTGCTATCTTGCATTTCAGAGACCTCTCCAGAGAATAAAATTCCAGACTTCTGCTGGGTTGGAAGTAGGTGTAGCATCCATCCAACTGAACTGAGGCAGGGAGGGGATATGAGGCTTAGAATGCTCCTTAGGTAGACTTTCAGCCAATTCTTCTGTTTTTGTCTCCACTTTCACACCCACTTTCAGAAGTACTGCCAATTCTTAGGCATTTGGGGTCTTTTCCAAGGGTTGCTTCTCAGCTTTTCTCATTACAAGTTCAGGAATCCATTTTCTCAAATCTAGGTTGGTTAACTCACATCCATCAACTCTTCAACTTGCAAAATTTTGTTCCTTTGTTTCCTGTCTAATTCTTTTTTTCTCTGGTTTTATGCCTTAAGTTAGTTTACTCTCCATTCTAATGGACTGTGGGGAGGAAGTGAAAAATCTGTCAACTTTCCTGAAAAGTCTGTCTCTTCACTCCTTGTCCTAAATATTTTTTCTTATACATACACATTCCTATTTTGATATTGAAGATCTGCTTGTTTGCTGATTCAGATTTAGCCATCTATTGTCATTAATTCAGATTCTCCCACTTTATGAATGTGTGCCAAGTTAATTGTAAAGCAAAATAGATATTATTTACTTGCCCAAAAGAGGAAATACCATTCCAGAATTTCTCATGTAATCCCCTCACTCTGATAGGTTTATAGCCTTAGCTTTATAAACTTGGGAAACTACCTTTCTGGGTCGCAGTTTCTTCCTTTTTAAAAACTGGAACTACTATACGTTTAGCATGTTTATGTGAAATCATGTAACATACACCACCTTACTCATATTAAGAACACATTGAGTATCTATTGAGTTGTCAATTTGAAAATACTACAACTAACAATTCTAACATCGATACTATATTAAACATTTAAAGAAAATCAGCAATTTTAACTTGTGGAATGTTTTATAATTTTTTCTTTGGTGGGTCTAAAATTTAGCGGAAATAATTTTCTTTTATAAAATGTTAAAATGTTATGGATAAAATAAAATATTCATTCATTCATATTAACAAGCTGCTATTAAACACTTTGTAAGTTTAAACTGTACTAACATGATATTTTCTTTATCAGGGCATGAAATTAGTCTTGGGATATGTCAGCATATTAGTTGAATGTAATTGGATTAGAAAAATTAGAAAAGGATTAGAAAAATTGAATTTTATCAATAGGTCATCAGTTGTAGTTCTATAAATATGAAAGTGTTAATATTTCGAATTACCTCTGGTTTTAAGATAGCTTGTATTGATATTTTCTTCCTTTTTTCTCCCCCCAACCCCTGAGAAAAACCAGCTGCTTCAATTCAGATGCTCATTCTTTTTTACTTGGTCTATTACAATAAACTACCAATGGACTTACCTATTTCCAGTATCATCTCACTTTATATTTTATTCATTGTAAACTAAAGTTTCTAAAATGGAAATTTTAGAATTTCCCTTTGCTTCTGAAACACTTCAGTGGCTTTCATGGGCCCAAACTTTTTGGGGTAGTATTCAAAAGTTTCATGATTTGGCCCTCATTTGCCTTTCTGATGTCATCATATGTCACTCTCTCCCATGTACTTTAACTCAAGTTTTGTGATCTCTGGGTACATGTCAAACTTCTACTTTAACTCCACTTGTCATTTGTGTTATAAAGACTGGAAGCCTTCCTCTTCCCCAGGCTTGGGTGAAGCCAAGTGCTTTACATACCTGGAGTGTCTTTGTCACAGTAATTTTCAGTTAGTTTATAATTGCTCATTTAATTACCTTAGTCCCCTCACTAGATGTGAGTACTTCGAAGGCAGTAATTTTTTTAAAAACAATGGGTACTTAACATTCAATAATAGCTTGTTGATTGTAGTGATCTTATATATTTTGGCAGTTTTTAAATGTTTTATTTTGAAACTAGAGATTGTCATAATTTTACATAGATAAAGTTGGGCATACTCTAATTTAAATATTGAATATGTTTTACAGCCTTCAGTTTGGAAACCTGCAGAATTATGATTGCCATGTTGGATGTATCCTTGAATAGAAATAGAAAATACTAGAATAAAGAGTAATTGCTTTTTGAATATCAAGCCAGTGGTTAGATTTCAGTGCCCATAGTAAACTAGTGAATTTAAAAATACTTTGTAAGATCCTGTTTAAATTCTAGGCTTTTTAGTTTTTATACGGAAATCTATTCATATAATGAGTTTGGCTAACTCTACAGAAGCATACTCATGTTTTAGTCAATGATTTAGAGTCAGATAAACTCAGGTATCAAAATTTATTTTTGTTAATAAAACTATCAGAGAGATTACACAGGAAAACTGGGATTTCGTGAATTCAAAGAGCTATGGGCAGCTCTTAATGCCTGGAAGCAAAACTTCATGACTGTTGATCAAGATGGAAGTGGCACAGTAGAACATCATGAGTTGCGTCAAGCCATCGGTCTTATGGGTAAGAACATTAACATTCTTTAGAATCTATAAAGCTCATCTTTGTTCTTTGATTAGATGAACTTAATTGCTTCAATTTACTAAGTAATAAAGGGATATATTTTTTCACCAGCAAGTTCCTTTGTTTGTTTTCAAAGTTGTAGGTAAATTCTGACCAAAGACCTCAACAAAACCATTTTAATTATGATTTTTTTTCAAAAGATGATCTTCCATACATGCATACATTTTGAATTTCTTCTGCTGTGTTTAAATTTATTTCGTTGTTAGTACTTACCACTTATATTGTATTCTTTTATAACTTATTGTCAGGGTCTCTAATTGGGAGCCAAAGCTTGCCTCCGTCAGTCAAAAGTCTGTACAAAATAGCTTTTCAGCAGTAAAAACTATGTTTTTGTTTGTCTTTTTTTCCTTACATAGTACAGAACACATAGCAGGTGCCAAAATACATCAAGTTGGAAAGGTTGCATTTTAGAGTAATTTAAAAGTTTATAACTTTATTCTTATCATACCTCTCTCTGATAAGCTGATGTTCTTAGTGTACTTTCAAAATGGATAACATACAATGGTGTTTAATTTGCTTAAAGTTAATGCAGTTTTAAACAGCTTTATGAATTGTTTTTACGCTTGTGATTTACACTCTTTTCTAAACAAAATATATTTACATGAAAATTAATTTTTTGGAAGTTAAAATCTGAACCCAATGGAAGTGGACTTACCTCAAAGTGCAATTTAAATAAGTCAAATTAGTGATTTGTTTGGTTTTGTTTTATAAATAGACATTTTAATTTAGTAGTAGGGACAGTCCAGCCCATGTAAACATACGTAGTTCAATTATAGATCCTTGATACCTAATGGATTAAACCTGGACCTTAATTCAGCCTAATGTTGGGAAAGTAATATAATCTTTGGCAGAAAAGAAAACCTCCAGAGTTCCAGTTAGGCAGTGGAATGTAAAAAGGGTTTTCTGGATTGTCCAAATTTAAGGTCTTCATATATATTTTAAAATATTCAAATTATTTTGCTGAGAATACTATGAGAAAATCTAGGAATTTTATAAGTACCGCATTTAGCTTGTAACTCTGTAATATGAAGTTCAAAATATATTTGCATATAATTACATTAGTTTGCATGTTTTACTGCTTCTTTCAATTTATACGTTTCCTGCATTACATTCTATTGTAGCTACATGAATAATTATCTCCTATTGCATTTATTTTGGTTGTTTTTACCTTTGATGGGTGAGTGTCATTTGCTCAAGTCTACAAATCCGGTAATGTATGAGCAATAATAGTGGGCTACTATTCTTCTTAGTAAAATGTATACATCTCATTAAATGCATAGGGCCATCTAAAAGGGTACAGCAAGTAGAATATATTAATTTATGTTTTTATTCTTTTTTATTCTTTTTAAATTTTAGATTTTATGTATATTTTAAAATGGGAGTAATCAAACAATAATACATGTATAGAATTTAAAATAATTTAACACATACTGGGAGTGAATGATCAAAAACTTCTTTCTCATCGATATAAGTATACAGTCAAAAATTTTGGACATCACAGGACTACTAGAACAAAGAACCAAGGAAATCAGTGAAATAGTGAGAAAGCTGTTATTAGTGTTACAATGTATGAAGAAATACTCAGAATTCCAGGACAAAAAAGAATAATGTTTTTCTGTTTTTTCCCCTTTAGAGTAATCATGTTGATCCTCAAATTTCCCTTACTTATAAAAGATACTTTCAAGCAATATGTTCAGTGGGAAATATCATTTGAATAACAAAGATCATTAGTAATCCTTGCCTTAATGTTCTTTAAGAACTATACAAAGTTACATAATTGAAATATTGAAGCATTAAAACCCATGAAATTAGACATTATTTCAAAATAACAATATATGATAAATTCATAAGAAGAGAATTATTTTCTTTTCCTTAGCTTTGACTTTATTACAAAGTTAGAATTGTGATATTTATATACCGATTAACAGGATTAACAGTGAAGCCTTGGTCTGATCAATTTCAATATTAATGTGTTTTGTTTCTAATTATATTTTTGTGGAATGAATTTTGAAAGTTATTTTATGACTTGATTAATGAGAAGGCAATCTTGCAGTGTTCTTATGTTATTTACATTTAGAAGTTTTAATTTATCTCTTTTTTAGGTTATAGGTTGAGTCCTCAAACAATAACTACTATTGTTAAACGTTACAGCAAGAATGGCAGAATTTTCTTTGATGATTATGTTGCTTGCTGTGTGAAGCTTCGAGCATTGACAGGTATTGACTATTTAAAACTAGGTGTACAGTATTATGTAGCTATTTTTCTTGAATAATGTGTCTTGTTTCCTCCAGCAAGTTTATAATAATATGTGTTTTCCCCCTTTATTCATTGTTAAATCTAATTAGTTTTAAGGCTTTAAATATTAAGGAATATAAATGATAAAAACTTGTTATATGTTATTTTTGGAAGTTTTTCTTCATATCTCTGTTGCCTGGGCTATTCAATCACTTCTAAGATTTAATTGAATATGAAATTATTCTTTTTTTGTACCTGGGGGCACTAAATATTTGAAACTATGTATTTTAAATTACAATAAAAAAGTAATTTCTTTGTTTAAAGATTTCTTTAGGAAAAGAGACCACTTGCAACAAGGGTCTGTGAATTTCATGTATGATGATGTGAGTATCCTGCTTTTGATATTTATACTGCATTCTAGATGCATTCTTAGTTAGCAAAAAAATTTAAGTGATCCCAAGTACCGGTACTGGAAATAATATATTTTGTATGCCATATACTTTTCCATATTTTTCAGCTTAACACAAATATAAGATTAATGTTGGCATAGATGCCAAACAATTTGACTTCATGTTAAATTGTAAATATACTTTTCAATTTTTATGACAGGTTTTTTGAATTTAAAAAAATGAATCACTTTTAAGGGCCAAAACCACTATTATTTTTAAAAAGGGTAGTTTAGTGATATTTTTTCTCAGGGAGGGAAAAATTTTAATCCATGACACGTTATTGAAGCTGTTCATTTCTCATTTCAAATGGTTACTATTAACTTGATATTCAGGGTTTTTTAAAATTCAAGCTATAAGACAGTTATATTTTACCTGTGCTTTAATGTTTCAGGGTTTTTGTTTTGTTTTTTTATACTTACTGATGAAAGTTATGTGGTCAACATTACTGGTATTTATTGGCTTGAATTATAAGCCTTGGAAACAAACTTTTCTCTCTTAAGAAAATGCTCTTGTGGAATATAGTCAAAAACAATGAAAAACTATTTTATTCTTAATAGATAATAATTTTACTTACGTATTAGTTTTTGCAGGGCACTATGGCAATTTGAATGTTCAGAATTCTAAACCTGAAGAGACACTGTGAATTCTTTTGCTTGGAAGAAGTGAACTGGACTACTTTAAAACTTTTAAGCGTTTTCCATGTTCTTCCTACCCATTAAGTCTCTCTTCACTTTCTGTGTGTTTTTATTTTAGCAGATAGTTCAAAACAATAAAAGATTTAAAAAAAAATTGGTGTATTACTGCTTTTGGAAAAGTTATTTTACAAATATGTGCATATTGTCATAAAATATTGGTGTATGATTGATTTAAATAATGCTTAGCCTTAATTTTTAACAATGTAAATTTAGAGGAATGTACTTTACAAGATAGATTGTATAAGAAGCCAGATGATGAAAGCCTAGAAAAAACTAATTTATACTTATCTGAAGGTTACAAATCAGACTTGAAATTTTGTTTGTAGTTGGTGGTGTTTGAGGGCCAGCTAGAAATGAAAGCCTGGATTTTGTGCTGTGTTCGTAATATAGTTTATTCCTTGATCAAATAATCAGAGAAAAAACACTTAAAGGTCTTTGTCTGTGAAGAAGAAAGTTATCTCCCCAGTCAAATCTGTGGTGGGATAAGACTACAGAAGGCATTATTTTTTCCTTTTTAATTTTTTGTTGTGTATATTTTTCTTCAATATGTTTTATTGTCTTCTCTAAGCAAAAAGTTCTTAATAAACAAAGTATTTCTCTCTGCACCCTATTTCATTAGTGAAGACATAGTTCCCCTAAAATGGCATCCTCCTCTAAATCTAGACTTTTTGGAAATGGTGTATATTTTTGATGATATGTCAACATTCAAAATTGTCCTAATTAAATTGTTGTTTAAATGTAATTTCAGCTGTTTATAAAGTTAAAAAAAAGTAATTAACCACTCCAATTGCTCAGAAATTATACATTTGACTTATTTGACAATATTAACATTAGTGGTGGCTTTGCCGTTAAAAACCCAGTAAGTATATTGAGTGCATCTATGTGATGTGGTGTTTTGAGCATAGTAGGCACCACAGCAACTTTTCTGAGTGGTACTAAAACTGCCGAAAATGCAAAGTAGGATCAGCAGATCTTTAGTGTGCAATATCCCTGGTATAAGGTGTTATGATTAATGTAATTTCTTTCTTGGCAAACACCTCATGTCTATCTTAGTGAAGATTTAATAAACCACATATTTTTCTTACGCTTTAAATGCGTATCTTCCAATCTAACAGTGAGTGACATAATTTTATGACTGCTGACCAAATTAATTTATAGATTTTATAAAATCCCATGTTTCTTAATGGATGAAGGACAGATGGCAATATTTTGAACAAAACCTTTTATAAACTTACAGAATTTTAAATCAGCTTTCACTTTAAAAAATCCTGGAAAGGAAGTAATGCACTTGACACTGATAATTTTATATAATTTGCTGTCAGATTCACTTGGTCAGTTTTATAAAAATGTGTGAATAAGTAATCCACATAATTTTGTTTTCTGGCTTTTTTTTATGAACATATATTTGATAATGTGAGAGGACATTAACTGAGCTGGTAAATTAAAGAAACAGAATTCTAATTAGAAGTGTTGTAGGAAAAAGCAAATGTAAAAACACTATGTGTCGTTCACGTTGAATGGTGATAATGTGACTCAGCGGCCTGTAATCTCAATATCCAGGTTATACAGATGGTTGTTACTGAACTATTCTGTGGTCAACTATGATTATCTCTCTTACTTGGAGGCTCACAGTTGAGGTAAAACTTTTAAAATGACAAATGGTATTATGCAAGTTTCTGCCAAATGACACTCTGTCTTAGAACTCTTTAACACAATTCTCATCTAAAAATGTTCCTATGACTTTTGGTCATAGAAGGTCTATGAAGGAGCTTCCATGGCCAAACATATTTAGAAACTCTCGCTTTCTAAAGCTTGATAAGGTATATTAGCATCTGAAAGCCCAAGGTTAATAAAATCAGTCATGTTTAATTTTATTTGGCCCAGTTTTTTCCAAACTTTTTGACCACAGAACCCCTTTCTCTAGCAAAACTAACATTCTATGCCGATCCAACTTAATTGCCAGGCAACTCTTCTGCACTTTACATTAAACAGACAAACTTACATTCACAGAAACATTAGGCCTACAGAATATTTTACCAGAATTTTTATACTGAAATACAGTTCACTTTGTGATGCTTTAAAAATAACTGATAAAATATTTTTATGATGAACATGACTGCAATATGAATATAGTATAGTTGTTTGCACTGGTTAACTCACACCCCAGTTCTTTTATGATGATGTTAATTATTGAATAATGTACACTCTTAATGTATAAGTGCTTTTATTTATACAGTAAACATGTTTCCATGTCATTTTGAGAATTTTTTTAATAAACATTCAAATAGCTTGCTGTAAAGTTTTGTATCATACAAAATCTGTTACATATATATATTATGAGATGCTTCAGTTCAAATAACAGTGCAGTAATTCACCTATATCTAAAAGACTGCCAAATGATTAAATGTCAGGTATTGCACTTCTATTTTGAGTGGCAGTTTACACATTTTAAATTACATCAAGGTTAAATCAATATTATGGAAATCTTAATTTGGTCCACTCTAAATGTAATTTCAAGGATTTCTCATTTGATCTATTTACGCATGCATCCAGAAAAAAGTAACAAAAATGTAGTCAAGTTATGTTTATTTCCAAAAAAGGCATTTACCCTAGAAGAAAGTAGAATCTGTTAATATAGTTTAAAGTCTGTGGAGTTAAAAAAATAACAAAAAATCAGTTTGTGATTATTTCTTTAAGTAAAATATAAGACATCAAGTTTACTTGTAATCTTATGGCATTACTAAACTGGACAAATAAATACTCTTTGTCAAAAATGTGCTCTTCTTTGCCTTTTTACATTTGACAGACTCTTAAATGATATGTTTTCTTCTGCTTTTCTATAGTCTTCTGGGTAATGAATAGAAATAAATCTGTTAATATCTGGTGAATTAAATCCGATGAGTAAATTCCAAGACTTCTTTCAGGCAGGCGTATTCTGTTCCCTAAGCTTTAAAATGCAACCATGGGTGTTTCATTACTTTGAAACTTGTGTTAGAGGATCCCATTTTTTTGGTCGCAATTCAATCATTTACATAATGAATTAAGCACATTTGAATAAATACATAATGTTAAAGTATCATCCAATAATATGTCTAGAGTTTATACATAATATTAGATTAAATTAAAATATTTAGAACTGGTAAATATTTAGAAGTTATGAGTGCAGACAGGATTTTAAATGAATACTGCCCAGGTAATTTGAAGTCTAGAATGAGGTCATCATATAGTACATATATTAAACTTTCCCTGTAATTTAGAATTCTGAGCATAAAACTACTTTCCAGCAAAACACTGGGAAACTTAGGAAAAATTGGTCTATCAGCTCATTATTTGAATGCTGGGAAATCTGTGCTTTTAATCATTTTTGCCATATCTCTTTCTACTTGTTTTTAAAAATATGTTTTTGTGGCATATAAAGAAAGAGTCTTATATACTCAGCATTCCTTTTATCCAAGTAGCTTGGTAATATGCAGCTTTGTGTATTATTTTGCGAGTATTCAGGACTCAGGTGTGCTTCTATATATCTGAATAGTGAGTAGACATTGGCAACACTTCTACATCACTATGATGTGCTATACAGTAAGAGAATGAGGAAGCTGTTTCCCTATGTGCTAATTATGTTTTCAGATGTGCCCCTTCTGTAACATCAGAGATGGTGGCAATTTGCAAAGCTTACAGGGAGTGAGAATTGGCCTAGATCATCATTTAATAGCAATATTCAGGGGCACTTATATTGGGAATGATTAGGTCCTAATTCTGACATATCGTGAGAGGTACCCCAGTGTTTTCCCTTAACCATAAAAATGTAAGTATGTACAGATACATGCATACAAATATTTGCATTCTAGTTGACTGTATTATTGAATCAAATTTCATTTTGCTGTAATTGTTGAATTTTCGAAGGATAACCCGAAGAGTGCTAGTATGAATATCCCAGAAACATATTTATTAAACATTCATTTTTTGAAAATTATAAGTCATTTTCAAATGATTTTAAGATTTTTCTGAACTTTTGGATGCACATTTAATTTCCCATAGCTATCTGTGGTACCCTCAGATTTATATTATGGCAAGAGATAATTTATCTTATGGTAAGTTCTAAAATATTTAGCTTCTTCATATTTAGATTCTCATTTTCTGATCAGCCTCAGTTGTAGATACCAATATAATTTTTTCTGCTATTTGTGTTTGGTTTTTTATTTATCAAAGGGAAATGTTCTCTTGGTGTTTTAAACCTTTAAGATGAAGGTTGGAAAATCTAAGCCATGAAACAAGACTCAATAGTCCTTAGCTTACATGCCACATTATGGCCAACACGTTTTATTTACAAGTTTTCTTGAAGGTAGTTTGATGTTTTTTCCCCTTAAATAATAGAGAAGAAATGGGGAGGAATTAAGAAAGTATGAAACTCAGACAAAAGAAAATATCTGGATATTTTCATTCTTGGTTAAAAAATGAAGCAAACATATGTTATAAAAACTTATTTGCACATAAGTTAAAGCCTGTTTATCCATCAGAAATTTTAAGTAAACAATAAATGTTTTAGTCAATCACTGTTGTGGTCTTAACAGGCAATAATAGGTGAAATATTGTATTTCTTTAATTTTAGATTTAATGCTTTTTGCCACTCTATCTTACTAGTGTCCTGATGGAACTCAATAAAACTGTAGCACTGTTACATATGATTTCATGAAATAACATCAGCACCACCATGCCTATATCTAGTACTGTTCCTAGTAAAATGTTGGAAAAAGTTGGCTTCTCTAGTAAAAGTATCCTACTTAGCTAATGAGATTTACTTTCTTTTTCCCCAAAATAATTTCTTTTACAAATTCTTGAATTTTTCATGTATAAATAGATCAGAAATTATATGCTTCATTCTTAAATTATGTATATATACTCTATTTTCAATACAACTTGTACACTTCTTTTAGCTACCAAAAATTTGTGACCATTTTTTACAGGAAATGTACATATTTACAGTTATCTGTAGAAGCTTATTGCAAAACTAGTTGTGCAAGTAGATTACACTGTCAATACCACATACCAATCTTTGAAGAAAATATTTACTAAAAAATAAATATTTCTGCACAGAATATTTCAAAAGCGTTATGATTTCATGCTACATTATGTGCATAAAAACTAGGAAATAGTATGTGTTTTGGTAGGTTGTTTCATTTTGTTTAAAGCATTCCAAGGTACTTACTACTTAGCCAGATGTAAGTGAGCTGCTTTATATTAGATGACTGACATTTTCAAGTGATTATACACATTCTTTTTTGAAATGTATTATTCTGTAACTGGTAAACATTCTGGTGTAATACATTTTCCCACCATCAAAATTATAAAACGCAAATTTCAGCTAAAAAGCGGTAATGAGCCTTTAATTGAAATCACTAGGTGGCTAGGAGATAAAAACTAGAGATTCCTCAATATTTCTAATCTTATATAACATTTGGAAGGAAGGTGCCATATCATTTCAGTGCTATTATAAATATAGGGGCATTTGAGGAGACTATGTGGAGGAGTTAATTATAAGATTACTGATCCTTTAATTTTACCCCTAAATAAGAATGATGAAAATGTTATGGAATTTCTTATATATCCAAACAATATATGTCAGTATAAATAATACAGTTGAAATGCTAACAGTTGTGATTACTTTCAATATAAAAACATTAAAATACACAAGAAGGAATACAAAGGATAGAGGTTCAACATAGTGCTTTAAAACCACAGGTATACCAAATTATTTTACATCTTTCAAAATATAAATTAATGGACATCACAGGTGTAGTGACTATAATTTAGGGGATTCATCTAATTTTTGACATTAGCTTTTCAAGAATAACGATGTTAATATTGCCACTTCTCATAATAAGTACTATTTTATTGGGAGTATTTCTGTAATGTTGCTATTCTCATTTAAAAGTTTGATCATGAATGGTAGAGCAATTAAATTTGTCAGTTGATTGTATGGTTCTGTGTTCTTAACGTTGCATTTCTATAGATGTTTTGATGTATTCATAGTAATAACATGTTTTAAATAACTTCTTGTTAGTCATCTCTCAATCTCCACTTAATAGTTTATATATATAAGCCTCACGGTAATTTCTTTTCATGCTTTTGGTTATTAATAATTCATGTCTTTCTGTTAATTTTCTGTATTTGACATTTCACCAAAGTGTGTTTGTACCACAAATGCATGTGATGAATTATTCTACTCTTGGGCACTGATCAATCACAACACCTAATACTTTACATTTAAAACACGATCCTTTTAGTTTGTAAAGTGGTTTAACATCACATCATAAGTAGAACCACAAGAAAAAACTTTGGGAACATTTGAGGAATGAGGGAGAGGGGGATGAGCTATTGCAAAGCTAGAAAACAATTGCAATGCAAATAAGTTTATGAATGGTGGACAAAGGCAATATTTAACAAATATAAGGATGCTATCTACACTGGCGTTCTCCTGCTCTGAGCAACTAGATCTTTGGGAGGCATGTGAAAATGACTTTATAAGTTTTTGTTATACAGTATGAATGTGCATGTTGGGTAAAGGAAAGAGCAACAGAAAGTGTTTTAGAAGACCTTAAGTAGTGCGACTGCACTATCACCATATTCCACTATCTTTATGATGATGCACACATCACAAAATAATCTTGTAGATTTACTATAAGGAATAATGTACTTTATGGTTTACAAAGCATTTCTACTTACTTATTTCAGAGGATCCTCAACACACCCCTTCAAGATATGTTAGATGCTACCACCATTTTTATAATTCTGGATACTGGGGCTTACTCTGGATTTGTCCCAAGAATAAATGGAGAAGGTATAATTTGAATTCAGGTTTACCACATTAAGTCCCTTGCCATTTCCACCGATCCACACAAGAGCTTAGCCAGTTTAAGACTGTGTAACATATCTGTGCAATGAGAGAGTGGTCTAGGGGTCTGAAAAGAACCATTGCAACTATAAAATTATATTTTCTGTAAAAATGGAAAATTATATACTTTCAAAATTGTATTTTGTAAATGTATTTTCAAATATCCATCTAAGGACTATATCGTAGATCTAAAGAAGGACTTCCACAGTGAGCCAGGCTTTAGAGAATACATTCTAGTAGTACTGATCGACAGATTACTTTCACATACTTGGCATGTAACATTGATTCAGAGTAGATATGTTTATAATAAGGAGATTGATACTCTCACTATTATTGTAAATAATATTACTTTAAAGCTATAAACCTAATAGTGCAAAATACAATTAAGAGAGATAATAGCTACATGTAGGTTTCTCTGAATCAAAAACTTTCATCTTGGCAATAGCAATGTTGTTGGAGACATTGCACATTGTGCAAAATCTAAATCTTGGGAAATTGTTCTCCTGATTGTTTTAATGCCATGTTTCTGGATGAGAAACAAGGAACTGAGCATTTTTTGAGCACCTAGTATATGCCAGGCCCTTTACTATATTTTATCTCATTTCTTTCTCAAGCTTCTGTGAGACAGGTATCATTGTCTTATTTTTAGAGATTCAGGAAAAAGACTCAGGGAGGTTAATTAACTTGCTCAAGGTCACACAGTTATTGATGAAAAAACTGGTATTGGAACCCAAGTTGGTCTGATGCAGAATCTATGCTTGCTCTTCTACATTGGTAAATTCTCAAATTGTTAGTGTGTGTAAGGATCACATGAGGGAGGGCGTGTTAAAAGATGATTGCTGGGTCCCACCCCTAAACTTTCTGATTTAGTAGATCTGGGGTGAGACCAAGACTGCATTTCTGCCAGGTCCCCAGGTGATGCTAGTAGTGTTGGTTGGAGGATGACTCTTTGATGACCACTGTCCTGTATCATCCTGTCTTCAAGTGCCTCTTCGAACTCACATGATAGAAACATATTTGTTTTACTGTAAAAATATAACTTGATTTTTTGATAATTTATAAAATTTTTGATTTTTATAGATAAATAATTTACATATATTTATCTATTTTTGGTTTTTGCCATAGATAAGCAATTTAAACACTCTGTTATTTCAATGTTGCTATTCATTTCTAATAACTGATCTACAGAATTTTTTTTAAATCATGAAAGTCATTTAGAGGAATGATACTGTTATTTAATAATAATAATGTTAGATATACCAATGGGTGATACATTTTATCCTTAGACAATATATGATGGGGTTTTAAAATGACATTTGGATAAGAACATTTTTTTCTAGTCATTTTGGAACCATTGCTAAAGTTCAACCTCCAAAAGGACCTTGTAAGCAATTCTTACACAAACATATTAAACCTGACCCCAAATGCCCTGACCTACTTCCCATACTTCCTGACTAGAAGAGTAGAATAGTTGTGCTCTGATGACCAATACATTATAACGGACTTAAGAAACTATTCTGTCCCAAATCTGCCCCTGCCTTCCTGTGTTTGTTGACTGAGTGATTATTAATTTAAAAACCCCATGAGAACATCGCTTCATCATTTCTTATTCTTGGGTTGTCTCAACTAATTAAAGAATGTGACTCCCCTATTGGGGAGAATGATAAGTCTAAGTTTCAGCTCTTTGCCCAGCAATTAATAACAGCAGGAGATCATCTGACCCAAACAAACTTTAGATTTTAAATGACATTTTATTTAGGCCAGGGGACCAGGTAATATTATTTTTAGGAGGAGAGCAGAAGGTGTTATGTTAGTGCTTCTAATTACCTAGAAGGAAACCATTTGCTACAGTGCAATTATGATTGGCTGCAGCAGTTCAACCTGGCCCTCAGCATGATCCCTAGATGGAGAGGTCACACTGTTTTTGCAATAGCCAACAGGGGGGATGATGGTACATTTAGGCATTAGATCTTTGGCTGGGGAAAGGGATGAATTTTGTACATCAAGATCATTGCTTTGGTCATCTGTAAGTCACTTTAGCCATTGAGTCTTCTGACATTTATGCCCAATTAATCACGTCTTTATATTGTCAGTCTCTTTTTAAGCTAATATCCTATAGAAAGGGACCTTCCTAATCCTGTCCAACTCTCTGAGGGTTAAGATTTTAATATAAGCAATTATGTCAAGGAATTAAGAAAACGGTTTCTGTTGTGCTAGAATTTAAATAAACTGGATGCTTGCACACCATTCCCCATCTTCCTATTTCTTCATGCTCAGTTTTCATAAATATAAACAAGTTTTATGTGGGAGGTTGGATTTTATGCATGTCATACCAAATGTTGCAGCTGAGGCATTCACTATCAATCAGATTTCAATTCCTCACCTGCCAAATCCTCTCTCCCTACAAATGAACATTCTCTGGTGAATTCATTCTGACTGTTCCTGAACTTAGGCCGGCAATCCTTATGAAATTTGTTGCAGCTGCAAAAATGTGTCCCAATATGGAAATAAAATCCCAAAATAGTCCTGTGAATCAGAGTTAGCCATTTATGGGACTTTCTCTTCCCTGCTAGGTGCCCATTGAATGTTTGTTGAGTGAGGAAGTGAAAGCATCAGTTAGCCCCTAAGTTTGTATCTGCATAACAACAAATGACTTGGGAAGCTGGTTATAATTATTACACTTTTGTATAATAGTTTATGTTCGAATTGACTGGTCATTTTGAATAATGCACTTGAACATTTGTGTTTTGGTTTTTCAAAAATTAAGCAGGAATAAGAACATGCTTTTGCTTATAGATTGCCTTCCACATGGATTACCAATTTATGTGTCCATTTAGTATTATATAGGGGGCAATCTAAGGTCACTTTAATCACATTTTTTAAATAGTGCAATAGTTTTAGTAAATTTAAATAGCTTGCATTTGAAGCTGATTAACAGATCAGTGTCAAAGTTTGAATATCCCGAAGGGATAGAAATTAACCCATTTAGTAACGTGCACTGATAAAATGTTCTTAATGGACTAAGAAACTTTCAATAAATTTCAATATTTTTGTTCAGCAAGAAAAGATATAATGGATCAGAGTTCATAATTGTAAAGTTGTAATTGAATTGAAAAATAACATTTCTTAACTATAACTTGACTGATCAGAATCTTAAATTGTAACTTTTTTCTTTACACCAATTTTATGAGCTACATATGCCCCCCACAAAAAATCTAACAGTTGAAGATATTTTAATTGAAAGATATATTTCATTGTATGTCCTGACATTCTGAGGTCAATATATATTCATTCCAATCCATGCATAACAGATTTTTATTTAATTTTCAATGGGCAAAGTGTTGGAATAACTAAACACAACTGAAATTTTACTGCTGGTATGTGCATTTTTTTTCTAGGCCCATTGCTTTCCCACAACTGGAATTAGACATAGAATAACATATACTTAATGGAAACTAGTTTTGCCATGCAAATGCACTGAAATTGCACATTCTTTGAAAACTGTGTTTACTATATTTTATTTGTTTTTTGAGATAGGATCTTACTGTATTGTCAGGCAGGAGTGCCGTGGTGTGATTAAGGCCCACTGCACACTTGACCTCCCAAGCTCAACCCATCCTCCCACCTCAGCCTCTCAAGTAGCTGGGATTACAGGTGTGAATTACCACACTCTGCTAATTTTTAAACATTTTTTTGTGGAGATGGGGTTTTGCCATGTTTCTCAGGCTGTATGTGTACTATTTCGGTCAAATTCAGGATTGCTTTAAAATGTGAATCACAAGAAGCTGTGGATATCAGTTTATGTTGATCACAGTTTAGCAGTTCTTAAGGGGACCACACCCTCCCCCCCACAAAAAAAAAAAAAAAAAAAAAAAAAGCAAAATGAGAGAAATTTGTTTTTAAGCCTTCTAGGAAATGTGCCAGTGGAAAATACTTTAGATGGTTTGTAAATGCAATTAGTGATATAATTTAAATAGAAAGACCTTTGTTCTCATTAATGTTGCCCTACATTTAGTTTTTGGAGATGGCTTCCTATACTGTCAGAGGTTTATAACTCAAATTTTGTATTTTTTCTTCCAGTGTGGAGGAATGAATGTAATTAACTTTAAACATCTTGGTACAGAAGGACCTGAATCTGTTTGTAAAAGTGACTAAGTTTCCTTTATCCCCCTGGAATTCCCATGAGTTGAGGATCATCTGAATCTGAGTTGCATCCATGAACAGTTTTATCCCTTGGTTTCTTATTTGCATGGAAGGCATTTTCATAACAAAGTACTGGTTTAGTAAAAGCAGTTAATAGGAGTCTCCATGCAAGAGAAATTGGAGTTTCCTAACATGCATGTGATTTAAAAAATAAAAATAAAAAATAAGGTGCCGTGAGATGCTGGCAGTTTTAACATTTGGAACCAAAAGTTCTTACGTATATTTACATCCTAACTGCTCAATTTTACCTTACAAGCTTCAATTTAGGAAAATATACAGTACTTTTGCATATAATGGTACGTTGTTAGCCCCTGAGTCAAGTAGAGAGGATTTAAATAGAAAAAGGAAAACAGCCATTAAAAGCACTTACATTGTATGTGGAGTAAATAGTACAAAATGATTATTTCCCTGGAAGACCAGGATCAGAAACATGCCTATGAAGACCCAAGATTCCTACAGTGCTTAGGGATGAATCTGGCAAAGAAGGATGCCTAATTGGATGAAGGTAAGTTTTTCTTTGCCGCAGGTGAAGCTCTAAAGACAGATCACTGTCTTGTTTTAAAAGTGAAGTCAAGTTGTCTTCTGAAGCTGTGTTCAGATGCACCCCACTTGAAAGGGATTCTTTGGATTTAAGTTTAGATTTTTCAAGGTCTAGAAATTCAGGACACTGATGGAAAAAGAACAAAACAAGTTTTTATAATTCACATTGAGAGTCATTGAAAATTACACTAATAAAAACTGAAGCGTTTTTTTCTCATTAATCTGTATTTGATTAGTGATATTAGCCAACATTTCCCTCCCAAAAGGAGTCAAGACATTGGAGATTGGTTATCAGTATAGATAATCCTAACCAACCATTCCAAGAACTTTTATTTAACCCTGGAACCAGATTTTAAAAATCAAATTAAAAATATATTACTTTACATTGAGTTTTCCAGATGAATTAAATTCAAAATTTAAGACAAAATTGAGATGAAGAAAGGCATCACTTGATGAATAAGAGGGTATAAGGAGGAAAGAAAAGATGGGAAATAAAATCAGTCATCCCTAGTCAGGTAATATTACCTAAACCTACTGAAAACAAATAACAAAATAGATGGTTTTACATGTTTCCCGGTCATTCAAAACTAGTTAAATTGATTTCTACTTTCAGATTTTTAGAAGTATTGCATTATTTTCCTTCTGGCATATTACCTTCTTTTATTAGTGTAGTTTCATTTTCCAGAACATCTTAAATTAAATTCCCAAACATCTAAAAAAGTTTTACGAGATTGTTCTACAAATCTTTATTTAAATCATTGTTCTTAGGTCCAATTTCACCATAATGTTTAACTAATTAAGACTAATTCCCAAGACAGAATTACAAGGAAAGCTAGACTACTCGTATTAACATAATTCAAAGACCCCCTTTGAGGGCTTCAGAAGTAGGATAAAGAACTTTAAATTGCTTTTCTTACCATGTTTATCATCCAAGTGAAAACAATTTAGAGATCTCTGGTGATGGGTGGGGTACAGAAGACATTACTAGTCTGATGGCATTTGAACCTCAGGTCTAATCTGGCCAGCCTACTATTTCTCCTCCCCTTCCTTCCTGAGACCTCGCCCAGCCTTTGGCACTGTAGAAAATTACAGATTTTTCTTTGAAGCTCTTTTTGGACCCAGATTTTTCTCTAAGCCCTTTTTGGAGCCAGGAAGACTATTCCTTAGACTGCAAAGCTCTACCACATATAAATTTAAGCAGGTTGATTCTGGAAGAAAGGTTTTCCTTTAAAAAAAATGCTAATGTTTAAAATCATTATTCTAGCTTCATTGTTCTCAAACTTTAAATGAACATAAAAATCAGCGTGGGCTTGTTTAAAATGCAGATTACAGGGCCCATTTCCAGAAATGCTAATTGCGTAGAAACAGCGCTAGGGACAGAAATCTCTCTTTTCCACAGCACCCCAAGTGATTCTGATTTAGGTGACCCCTGGAAACACACGTTGAGAGACACACTTGGTTGGATGGTATCCACACTCACTTGTGAGGAAGGGCTGAAACTTCGGTCAGTTTTGATGGATGCTGCCGGTTGACTGGTTCTCATCAGCCGGATGATGGGTCTCTGATATTCTGCTCCTGCTGTTACCATACTGTAGGCTGGGGGGACCACAGTGGTTTGTTTCTGCAGCAACTGTAGGATGGTCTGGATGTCAGTGGTCATTTGGGATTCAAGCCTGCAGAACAGATAGAAGTAGGAAAAGACAGTCCTAAAATAGTCCAGAATTTCAAGAGCATTTAAAAAAATTTCAGCACTACCAACAAACAGAATTATGGCCTTGCTTTAAACAAGAAGGACAGGAGAGGGAGCACAGAATCTCTATTCTTTCCTGATGGATACTTACTTGTGTATGTCTCTCTAATGATTCTGATAAAGACTTAACTTTCTTGTTCATATTAAGAGTTAACAGAAAATCAGATGAACAAAATAGACTACATGTTTACTAACCTTCATTGATTTCAAAATGTAAAACACACTGATAATTTATTTTTAATCAGTAATTGTCTTTGCTTTTTAATTAGGTTTTACTCAGTTTCTTGTGAACATTTTATTTGCTCTTAAAAAATAGATTCGTAGCACATTTCTTTCATAACTGTAGCATCCCAGGATAATTTCTCATGTGTTTTTACATTTATATTAATGCTTTTTAACCTTACCTCTTTCCTATTCATTTTAAGTATTGTATATTATTCATTGTATTCTTTCTTTAATGTTTAATGCTGCTTAATGTTAAATTCTTTTTCTCTCTAAATATGTCATGGCCTTTCATATGTAAGAAGTTGACCAAATTTGACTTCACTTACTTCTAATTGACCCATCTGGCCTGCAAAATACCAGTCTATTTTTTCCCCAAAGCTCACAAGTAGCCAACTGGCCTGTTAATTTCATTCTCATTTTAAATTAAAATTTAAGGGAAAATAGCAAAATATAATTGGTCAGATTCTCTTCCTTTGCATGTGTTAGCAACAGCATTAAATACAAAGGAAATTTTGTGGACACAAGAACAGAAAATCTGGACCATACGCCTCTTTAGAAAATTCTTGTAACTCCACTTATTTATGCTGTTTTGACTCTGAATAAAGAATGGAAATAAAACAAAAAAATGTAAAATCATAGGATTAATTTTGCCCAATTAAATTCATGCTGTATTTGTAGAATTCAAAGTAGAAATTGGCTTTTGAATTGATAGAGAACCTGGAAAACATGAGACTATATATATATATATATGTATTTTTAGTTTTTGATATTAACACTCCAAATCTTCCTTCTAAGAATCACAATAATGCATTATTTTTACAGTTTTTCTATAGTTAGTAAATATAGCCATATAGCTTTCTGTCTTCTAAACCAATAGCTATGAATTATACATGACTTTGCAAATGTCATTTTTTCAAACGTCAAAACCACACACTGAAAAGGGGAAAAATTGAGTTACCAACTGGTTTATTTATCTACTTTTGATACCTGATGGTCTGATCTAGTTTGTATGCTTCCAACTAAACTAAGCAGACCCATTATTTCACTGTTATGTGTTATATACATTTCCTTAAGGAATATGTGTTATAGACATTCTTTCATTTCACTTATCTGTACCCAAAAATCTTTCCTTATTTACCCCATTCAGAATTACTTTCTTCTCTGAGTCTCCAAAGCAAATTATACATTCAGATTCATCATAAATATTTCTGTACAAATGTATTCCATTACTAACAGCTTTCAGTTGTGATTGGCTTACACAACGTTTGTTACATTGAATGTAAAAGGATTTGGGGGAAAGACTGGAAGAAGAACTGCATCAATAAGGGAGATTCAAGATCCAAAAGTGAGTCAAAAATTATGATGATGTTTTTGTCATATAAATCCTTTGCCAAACAGCAGCTGTCTCTGAGAAATAAAATCTCTTTATCATGGATTCTACCTACTTGAATAGTGTCTATGAGGAAAAAATCTGTTGGAAGGCGAGGCTTCAGCATCCATACGTCCAGTAATTGCAGCCCACTGCCATGAGTGGGACTCAGGCACATGACAGCTCATGTGCAGGTAAAGTGGCTGGTGCAGGGTGAGGACAGAGACTGTGTCAGTATAACTTAGAAAAGAGCATAGCCCACCTCTGTCAACATGACATTGTTGTTTGTTCCAGGAAAACTTTGAGAAAAATAAGACTACACTAATAAATAACTTTGCTACTTCAGGAAATTTCTATAAATCACCTTTAATTAGAGACAGTATCGGTTCATCTCAACAAATACTTTTTTAATCAGACAAACTTTATCAAGACTTGCTTCAAGATCCTCACCTTACTGTGTCCATCAATCCTGAAGTATATCATAGACTTTACCCAATTCCAGTGAGCTCCCCACTTTGAAATACCCAGACTCCAAACTTCTATAAATGTTCTTCTTCTCAGTGGAATATTTCTGAGACATCACTGAGACTCTGGCCAGATGGCAGTCTTCCTTTCTGCAGTAATTCTGAATATTTAATTTTGTTTTATTAACTAGTTGTTAGATATCTTGGGTAGTCCAACAAAGGGCAGCAGTTTGCTGATAGGTTTTTTAATATGCATAGGGTTGTATTTCAGTGTTTTATGACAAGGGTCTGTTAACTTAATAAGAATGGACTCTTGGGCCAGGCACGATGGCTCATGCCTGTAATCCCAGCACTTTGAGATGCCAAGATGGGTGGATCACTTGACCTCAGGAGTTTGAGACCACCCTGGGAAGCATGGCAAAACCCTATCTCTACAAAACACTACAAAAATTAGCCAGGTGTGGTGGTGTGCACCTGTGGTCCCAGCTACTCAGGAGGCTGAGGTGGGAGGAAGGCTTGAGCCTGGGAGATCGCACCACTGCACTCTAGCCTGGGTGACAGAGGACAGAGCCAGACCCTATCTTAAAAAAAAAAAAAAAAAAAAAAGCGGACTCTTATACGAGACTAAATAGCCTGCTTTACTCAGGAGGAATTACAAAGAATTTAAAATAAATCCAGCTTGGTATTTAAAACAGAAAATAACATAGTTTTAGAACTTTTTCTTCTGTCAGCATAGTTACAAAACTGTGTAAAGTGAATATTTTTATTCATTCACTCAGAGACCCACAATGTACCAGGTACAATGTTAGGTAGCAAGGTGAGGGAACAACATGATAATGAATAAATATGAAATCTGGTTTAACAGTGCTAACAGAAACTAAGTACTTAGGAAAGACAAATGAAGGAGGCGCATAAATAACCACAACGCTAGGCAAAGCAATTGCTCAATGCCATATTAGAGGCATGCAGATAAACTGCTCTGTGTGCAATGGAAGGAGTCATTACTAACAATTTTTACATTTTCTCTGGTTTCCCTACTCAAAGAGTGTGTGTGTGTGTGTGTGTGTGTGTGTGTGTGTGTGTGTTTTGGATGGAGTCTTGCTCTGTTGCCCAGCTGGAGTGCAGTAGCGTGATCTTGGCTCACTGCAACCTCTGCCTCCCAGGTTCAAGTAATTCTCTGCCTCAGCCTCCTGAGTAGCTGGGATTACAGGCACCTGCCACCACGGCCGGCTAATTTTTGTGTTTTTAGTAGAGATGGGGTTTCACCATCTTGGCCAGGCTGGTCTCAAACTCCTGACCTAGTGATCCACCTGCCTCAGCCTTCAAAGTGCTGGGATTACAGGCGTGAGCCACCGTGCCTGGCCAAAGTGTGGTCTTTATATCAGCAACACTGGACATTGCTGGGAGCTTGTTAGAATGTGGAATCTCTGCCAATTAGACCTATTAACTTGAATCTGCATTTTAATAAGACCTCCAAATGATTCAAATACACATTGAAATTTGAGAAGCACTGGTCTAGGATCATGTCTTAATGATTTACTTAAATAGGTATATCTGCAGGCATAATATATACATATAGAATAACATTTCTTATGTAAACCTTTAACCCTATCGATAGGTTAATCAGTCATTAAAGCAGAAAAGAAGTGGTAGCAAGAACCACTCAAGATAGACCATTTTATTTGTTCTTAACATCTTTTGTATTTAATATGTGTATTTGAATGAGACAAATGGTGTAGGAATCCACAGTTCTACATTTGAACAAATGCCGAAGCTAAACAGGGTAGACTCAGCTCTAGAAAGTGTCCTGGGATTCTCGCTCTGCAAAGTAGAAGTCTGAGTTGAGCTGCCCCCTTCAAACATTTTGTATACATTTAACTTCTAGAATAAAGTGGAGGTGAAAGGTTGTTAGAAACGGCAGTGGAGTAAAAATGTAATATTTTGGATTTTAAATCCCAAACAAGCAAAAAAAAAGTTTGTGAAAATATCAGAGGTAATTAGAAACAAATGTCAAAGGAGATGTAGTATTGGTGGTAGTGTCATCCTAAATAATGAACGGTGGCACTCTAAAAGGAAAAGATATTTATATGGGAATATGCAGCACAATGGGAATATCCATGCCATAGTAAAGTATGTGCTCATTCTGAGAACTAAAGATGGAGATTTTTAAAGGAAAAATGAGGGGGACTACATAATTGTTTTGAAATGATTATCTTTGGCTACAAAGATCAATAACAAGGGTGACGCTGGTCCGAGATTGGACAGACAGCTGCTGGTCAGATGTCCTTGCAGAAGTATTCTTTGTGTTAGGTTGTAGTGGCCACTGTGCAAGGTTGTGGATCTTAGAGAGTCTTTGTGATAGTTTTTGTTATCAGGCATACACCCCTCTCTTCCTGGCCTTCCCCAGCTGTATTTGTCAGGGATTTTCTAACATTAATGACTCCGTTTTGATTTTGACTACTTTCACAGCAGCAATTCAAAACATATTCGGGAAACACATACCGATATTGGGAACACGTTGAAAGAGATTTAATTGCATTTTGTGGAAAAGTTTTATACAGTAATAATAATATACTAACGTAATAAAATAGCAATAACAATTTTTATTGCTGTTGGGTGATTGCACACCAAATAGATCATAGATAAATGTGCCCTTAGAACAAATGTTTTAAGCAATCATTGACTTATCCTAGCAGCAATGATTGGCACCCATGACAGAGCAACCAGGTGATGCTAAAAATCTCAATTTTAGTTCTGATGAAAGGTCCAAGCCAGGAATTATATGTAGAGTAAGAGAATATACTCAAATGAACACCAATAATAGAAGCGAAGTTCCTTGCTAATCAAATTTTACCTATCTGCAAGTACAACATCTTCCATTTTGTATAGTACTTGTAGTTCCCATTTACATTATTTTAGTCCTTACAGTAGCATTACAGGTAGGTATGAGTCAAAGTAGGAAATGGAAGGAAATTTAAATAATTTGACCTGGTAATCCTGTAAATCATTAAGTAGCAGACTTAAGACCTTTTCCTATGCTTACCAATTGCAAGTACAGTGATAGGATTGTGCTAAATAAATCACTGCTGCTTCTGTCATTCATTCATTCACTTGTATGTTCAACAACAATAAACGGCATGGACAAAATGCACAAAAAATTTTAAGCATAGATAGTGAATAAATCAGTAGTTTATGTGATATAGGCAAAACTCAGAGATGTGTTAAGTACAGATGAGTAAGCAAGTAGCTTGCTAAACATGGCAGAATTCATAAGATATATTAAATAGCATGCTAGTAACCTGCCAGGCATATCAACGATAGAAATATGTAACACACAAGAGTGTTGCTTATACATAGAGATGGAAAGAACAAATTATTCTCATGTCACCTCTAGGTAAACAACTGTCATCCCAAAATATGGTCACCCATTGGTGATACCAGTATCATTGCATTCTGACTCCACATGTGCTGTACCTACGAAAGGCTGATGAAACACATGACTGTTGAGCTGGCTAGTTGGAAAGCCCTGCTGAGGTCAGGTATACTATACCTTGTATCCTTGTTATGGAGCAAGTGTGTGCCACTGGCACAGGAGATTATTTTGGTCTGCAGGCCTGCAAACCTCAACTCTGGTCTTGGTAACTTCATTACACTATGGCAAATGCATGAACATTGTGTAAGTCAGAATTGGGGTAGTGCAATCCTTTTACCATGCTTGCGCGTATTCAAAATGTGTTAATTGCCCCATATGGTTTCCCTCTTCTATCACTTGTGTTTTAAATTGATTTAATAAATCTTGTGATTAGAGCATTTGAATTTAGTCAGTGCAGTTTTCTGTCTGAGACTACTGGAATATCTTGCCTGGTGGTGAGCTAAAAGGCTGCTATTGGATCAAGACAAATTCCCAAATGAAACACAATTAAACCAGCTGTGTCATACTCACTCATATGTTCTTTTCAATCTTTTTGACCACTTTAATTTTAAGGAAACCACGCAGACTTAGGGGAAGAGATTGCCTCCTCCCTAAACTAAGATTTATTTATCATGTTTAGTGATTTAGATCAAAGGTGAAGGAAACAAGAAACTCTGTGTGTGAGACTTTCAATTCAATTACATTTTTTGACAACCTGACTGAATAACTAAAAGTCTAAATGTCTTTGTTAGTATTTTTTAAATTCCCTAACACATAACTAAGCTATCAGGAACATCCGAATAAGTGTAAAAGGAGGATTAAAAGAGAACGGGTGTTAGTTAACAACTTAATTAGGAATTATTTTTGCGGGGGAGGGGGTTTTCTAAGGTAGCCAGTGCTGGTGAAATACTAACTGGATGACAAACAAAGAAAAAAATAGGATTTATGCTGCCAGAAGTATGAAGTGTTCTAAATAAATGCTCCTTTCGACACACATTATTCTGTCAACTTCTAGTCTTATTTTAAAGTAGTAAATGTATAAGGAAATTATGAGATCATGGCAAGGAAAATTATCCATTTGTAAAGAGTAGAACTAGACCCACGTAAGGGTTTCGGTTATGTTCTCCTTTTACCCTGTCACTGCTTATACCTGTTAAGTTGTTCCTGGAGCAGATCTAATCTTTGTTCCACTTCCCCGTAGGTGAGGTCACTTTCGGTTTCAGAGATACCCCAGGCAGCTCGCTGAAGTGCGGATGGACTGGAGTCTTCAGGCTGGGGATGTGCATTTTCTCGTTCCCAGCTTCGCATGTCAGTGATGTCTGTGGAAAATAGTGAGATGGATGTCAACCCTCTTAGGTGCCCCTTTGCGTCAATAACACACAGATATCCACAAGACAAGCTGGAAAGGGATCGGAGTATAATCTGAGAGGCAGAGAACCAAAAGTATTCAGTGATGTGTCCAGGGGCCACGGCCAATTGGTAGCAGGGTCCCACTTCCACCCTGCTGGCGCTACCTCCCATATCCTTTTCCATGTGAACAAAAACATGTAGCAGGTGCTGAGTATTGATTAGGATTTTGTTTTTTTTCTGTTTGTGCTAGGAGAAGATAAGCACAGCAGAACCAAAACTGATTAGAGAGCAATGAGTCTGTTTTGTTTGCACCAAATTATCTAGGGTTTAAGATTTTTAGGGCTCTTTCCCACAGGATAACTTGCATATGTTATGACTTAGAGTGGGCCCAAGAAGAGAGCCTTAGAGAAGTGCTGGCCTTCAGGGTGATTCCCTTTGGCCAACCCAATTCAAATAGAGCCAAGAAGCCATAAGCCATGAAAACTGGGAAGAATCTTACACATCCCCTCGTCGCCAGCTACTGTTTCATGTTTTTATGTTTTCTTGTAGCCGCTTCTGTGCTGCCCTTTACCATAATTGTATTGCTTTCTAGTATGTTTTCCTGTGGCTCTTTATTTTAAATATTGCTATGTTACTCTACTTTAAGATAAACTATTTGTTCAAGTCTACTATTTAAAATGTTCTAAGTATCTATTATGGGCCAGATAACTTGGCAAATATGGAGGAACTAAAGACAAAGGAGACCATAGATCCTGAACTTGAAGAATTCAGTCTAGCAGGGTTGTGATCACTTTTCATACACAGATCCATTTTTCTGAACTTCTTTTAATTTCCTGTTTCTCCTACAATCTATATTTTAAGCTGTCAATATTTGGGGGCAAATATGTCCTTTTCCTCTTATTTTTGTCTATATTTTAGATGTTTTGCTGCTCTTTTAACCTCTAAGAATGATTAACAGTTTGGAAAATAAAACTTATGAAAAAGTAGACTGGAGCTGGGAATTGACTTTGGAGATGAAGGAGAAACATTTTCTTCACTGGGAGGGCTAGTAGGAAGGAAGGACTATCTAAAGCTGGTATTCATTTTCGCATAGAAAGAGACTTGAATTACAGAAAGTGATTTTGGTTTGATAGAAAGACTTAAAAAAAACTTGACAAGTATCTATGATTAAACACTGAGAAAAGTTATTATGTAAAGTTATGGAATTCTTGGCTATTTAAAAAAATTGGATAGAAAGTAACTGAATTGGGCAGGATTAGCTATGATTTTAGAAATAGGAAACAAAACCATTGGACTTCTCAAAGCTTCTTCCTTTCTTGCAGTTTCTCTAAGGGTAGTTTAAATGTATCCCCTTTCTCCAAGTAGAAGACAGACATGTCTGTATTCTTTCTTCATGGTTTTCCTCTCACTCATTATCTTTTATCATTGAATATACAGAAATTTCTCAAATGAGATGCCTATAATTTCTGCCTCAACAGGGTGAGGCTTGACAAAGGAATTAGCATATCCAAAGTCAACATTAGAAAAATATAGGATCAGAGTTCCTTCTTCTGCAGAAATGGCTAACAGACCTCAGAGGGCTTGCTATGAATTCCAGAAAGACTCTTCCTGACTACGGCTTTGTTACTATAGGGATCCTGGGTTCGTTGTTATTTAAAGTGGCAGTTTATCATTTCTTTTGATATTTTATGAAACATGGCAAAATATAAGTGAAACAAAAAAGATACTGCTGGGGTTTTAAGTCACTTATTGCAGATCTTCACTGAGAACTATGATTTGTTATTCACAGACATTTGAACCTATTTAAAATGCAAAACAATAATATCTTAGCAAACTGGATTTTGAAGATTGGGCCAGTAATGCTAAGCAAACTTCCAGAATACCTATATAAATGGTCTGGTGATGCTGATGCTTGTCTCCGTCTAGTCTGCTGCTAGCCAGTTAATGTAGGAATCTTCCTTTCGAGAAGGCAAGAACTGATAAGACTGAAGTTACATGTTATGCTCACGAACGTTTTGAGCCAAGAAAGCTTACAGAATTTCTGCCTATGTTTAACAGCTCTCTTCTTTCCAAATCATATATAATAAATTGGTTTTTAAATGACAATGGTGAATCACATGCAATAAATTATGGAGGATTATATTTTTAATTCAGGGCTCAAGAAAAAATAATTACCTTATCAGAAATGAATGAAATGTATATCTTAGAGGCTTTCTTGATTATAATTTACTCTTTAATTAAAATCCGAAGATACGTAATTAGCTTGTTTTAACAGCAGTATAAAAAATGAGGAGTTCAAAGGGGAAATTCTGGTTAGTGGTCGTAATCAAATGAACATCCTTGTAGACACTTTCTAAATATAGCTTGGAAAGAATCTGCACTTGGTTGCCTTGGAAAATGTTGCTATAGTTGCAAGACACATTTCTGGAAATGGATGAACAGAAAGTAAACTTTCACTTTGCTCTGAGTAGACAACTTTTGGCCTCAATCTTAGTAGGAACAGAGTCCATTTAATTTGTTCTCTTTTCATTTTAGTTTTGCTTAAATGTGCTCCTCTGTTGGATACAGCATCACAAATGTTAGGAATATGAGTGAGTGAAATTTCCTATTGATGGTGGAACTAAAATTTGCGGAGGTTTAGTAGTTTGAACTGCAGCAGCGACAAGTCACATGTTACGTATTAATGCAGTATGTCATCTTAAAAATCATTAGGGAATGAAATTTGCAGTGAATGAAGTTTTAGAATTCCCCATTGATTAAAGATATTAATTAGCCAGGCTAACCATGTGTCACACTGATTGAAACTATATGACATCAATTCAATTGACATGCATATTTAGCTATACATTTTCAAGATAACTATTTGAATAGGGATTGCCCTGTAAATTTTTAACAATTAGAATATGTAGATATTAAATTTGTTAGAATATTGTTTTTTGTGTATATGTCCAATTAAAGATAATTGGAAGGCGTAGCAAAGAAAAGTATATGAGGAAGGGCATGAAAATTCATTGTCACTGAGAGTCATTATAAAGTCAGAAAATCCCCAAATTATATGTTTAATAATGTGCCACTTGAGACTCTAAAACTCAAGAGGAAAACAACAAGCATTTTTATTAGGTTTACATTATGTTGATCTTTGGAGATGGTAGAGATGGTTCAGCAAGCTCTTCAGAACTCGTGACTTCCATGATACAACTTGTATCTATTTTTAGCACTTCCCAGAATCCATTTTCATAAATAACTAAAATGGGACATTTGGTAATCACATTTAATATTCCATTCTTCCATTGTGATAAATGAGGTACTATTTTCACTCACTTCATCAAGATTTTAGATTGTTCAGAGAACACTTGCATATATTCTTAGCTTACTTCAATGTGGGGTCATGAAAAAAGTGGATGTTACATGATAGGGATAGCAACTCTGGAAAAATATAAAGC
Organism: Mandrillus leucophaeus; assembly: GCF_000951045.1. Classification (NCBI taxonomy): domain Eukaryota; kingdom Metazoa; phylum Chordata; class Mammalia; order Primates; family Cercopithecidae; genus Mandrillus; species Mandrillus leucophaeus. Next base: position 5,050,722 of record NW_012104131.1, on the reverse strand, counting down.
CTAAGCATCCTAGATTTAATAAAAGCTTTGTGGCTGAATATGGTACTTTGGAATAATGATGATAAGTAATATTTACTTACTCTGTACTAATGTACTAATTTTGCTATCCTACCAGGCCTAGAACATCCTATTTTTCCTTTTTTTAATATTCTTTTGATGCTTTGTTATGCCTTCCTAAACTTTATATTTTTATACATCCAAGGATATACAAATTATTAAAACTTAAAAAATAAAACCTGTGAGAAAATACTAACAGTTGAAGATTTTATTTCAGAAAAAGTAATTTACATGTTATCTTAATAACTATAACCTCGTTGGTTAGATAATATTATTCCTCTTTTAAAGATGCATAAGCTGAGTCTTGGTGGGTTTGGTCAAATCATTTACCCAAAGATATAAAGGGAGCAAGTGGCAGAGCTGCACTTGGAACCCAAGCAGTCATTACTGGTAAGACTTACTAGCTAGATCTAAAGATCTCGCCTCTGATATGCTAAAATAGTTGTTCTTCCATGTAAGAGTTCTTTAAATTTTACTGAATTTCTCATTTTTTAGCATGAAATCTGTATCTACTAATCAAGCATTATTACCCAAATCGTGCACATTTTCTACAACAAAATCTGTACATTTGGGTATTCCTTTTGGAAATAAAAATAAAAATAAAATAAAGATCAGAGTTTATTTCAGGGCATTTCTCCACTCTTTCTCATATTCTCTGTAAAATTAAATTTTGGTTGGCATGTATTACAGTGTGATTGCATTGGCCTTTCATACTATAATATTATAGGGTTGGGGTGAGAATTGGGTACAGAAGATACATATAAAGAACCAATTGATTAGCTGTCTTAAAATATTCATTGATCCTCTCTCCCCATTGAAGTTACTACAACAGACTTTCCCATAGTTTTCTACTTAACATTATATTAAGTCTGGTTGGTCACAAAAACCTCTCACGCTATAAGTGTTTGGGAATAATTACCGCTTGTTTTAGAATAGCGCAAACACTTCATAGATAATCTGAAATCTGAATGCTTTGTGAACATTTCATGAAGTTGAAAACGATTCGATTAACATGTGTCAGTACAGTTCTTAATTTGTAAAAAGTCATCATTTTGTGATTAGCACTGAAGAGAGACCACCTGATGTCTAACTCTGAATTACCTTTGCAAGAGTGACTTCTTTTATCTATGTGCATTCTTCCTGAGGTGGGCACTGTTTCTTCAAAATCGAGCCCAGATGCTTTCCCTATTCCTGGTGAAGAATCTACTATTCCTGAGAAGAGCGGCTTTTGTTCATCATCAATGGAGGAGATGAAAGATGACGATCTGCTTTTTTTCTCTTCAAAGTGTCTCCTGGAACTCTGATAATGTCTTATGGTATCTGCAGAGTCTTCAGGATCATTTGTACTGTTTTCTTCGCCAAAATATATCAAAGAAAAGTTATTTTATAGCAGATAATTAAATGTGAGACTGTATGCATATTACACTACCTAGCTATATATAAACTAGCTTTTTCCTATTGAAAATGTAGCTACTTGGATACTTAATGTTTTAAATTCAAGGGTTATTAGATTATCTTAGTGAAATAAAGTATTCATTTCAAAATTAAAAGAATATTTACAATAGTAATAATGTTTATGTCTCAGAGGAAAACTGTATGATAACTTACACAGTTTTTTATATGTTCAACAGTTATTTGTATTCTGAGAATCTGGTACACTCTTTCTTTAGGGAAATGAAAAAGACAAGGGAAAATGTGTCCCAATTTTAAAATATCACCACTATGCAACTTATTATTTGTTTATTTTTAACCTGCATGCCTTATTATCTGTTTTAGCTGCTCATGCATTGCAAAGGTCAAAATTGGAAGCCTCCTTTTAGTAAAAGACTGGCAGGCTGAATTTCAACCTTAGTCTGATTCATGTAATGGCCTTGGCATTCCAGGCAGTTTGGTTGTGTAGCATAATGCAAAGAATATAAAGCTTAAATACAGTAATTAAGGTAGGGTTTACCTAATTACATTAAAGCTGGTAGTGCATATTGGCTGTTTTATACTGAAATGTCAGGATAATTTCAGTCCTGAAGGTTGTGTTAGAACATATTTCAGCAGGAAAAACTCAAAGAGACAAATCCCAGAACTTGTTTCTATTAGTGTCCTGGGGAGACAGTATAATTCTCCATCTGGTTTCTGCTAATAACTAACCAACAAAACTCCAGAAGGTATATCGTTTTCTGGAGAAATGGTGAAGACAGTGTCCCCATCCGCTGTACGCCTCAGTGTGCTTACTTGGTTATTTATAGAAGGCCAAATGAACCGATGGAAGGCCACGCCAGAGAAACTTCCAACTGTTTTTAAAAATTCCCATATGGCAGAGAAATTCAACAAAGATTTTTTCCCTTTATTTTTTTAAATCATAATTTAAAATATGAAAAGTCAGAAAGCAGCCCAAGGTAAAAGCAGATAGAGTTTAAAAATCAGTTTTATGTGAAATTGTTATTGAGGAGTTCATGTTCTGTCAATTAAAATTAAGTCTAGCAAAAGCAGATTGCTTATTTTCTTTAAGATTTCATGCTTGCTCAGTGTCTTCATCATTACTGAGAAAGCCACAGACCTTTCCGATCTCCAACACTACAGACATCATTGATTACTTACTGTTACTTGTATATCCCCACTCAATCACTAATCTAATTGGTTGTAAATATTCAGATCAAATCTTCTTACAAAAAGCTTTTTCTCTTCAGTGTCATTGGCACAGACCTCCTTAAACCTCTAAAATTCCATCTTGCCATCTTCTTCCCAACTTTCTTTGTTTTTAACTTCTCCTCTTCTCTAAAGCCCTCTGAAAATTTGATCAACATTCTCTACTTTTTGAACATATCATTTTATTCCTCAAAAAATAACAGTTATAAAGTTTAGGCTAGTAAATGTGAAAAAAAGGAACATTTCATTTTTCTAAATTATCCTCATACCTGCTTAGTGAATTGCACCAGTTTGCTCTTCCTGAGTAAACCTTTTTGTAGTCCCTGACTTGGGAACCAGAGATATTTGAATGAGTTCAGGCCTCCTATTGTTCTCAAAAATGATTTTAATTTCTATACTTTTGTGGAGTGTTTTCCCATCTGCATCAAATGCAAGCTGAATTAACTATTAATTCATCTGCCTCCATTCAAAGTCTGGATAATGCTAACATGGATATTTGTAATGAATGTACATCACAAATTAATAAACCATCTTGTATCTTTGGCTGGAGAGGTCTTGGGGAATCCTTACACATGGTAGAATGTTCTGTTCTACCTACCATGCTGGGCTTCAGTCTTAGTTTACTAACTTATGACTTCATTTTGGATGCTCGTGAACAAGATTCACCAGTTAACATACATTGTTAGTTGAATTATAACTCGCTGATTTCACCTTGGACATGTGTTTACAAAATGTGGTCAGTGAGGAATTACTATCATTTAGTCGTATAGTAGAATGGAGAAAATTACTTCGTATACATAGGACAGAATTCTTTAGCAAAAATTTCTGGTAAAAGCAGAATCAGGTAAAAGAAGAAGACAAAAATTTGATATCCTTGAATTTTCCCCATTGGTAAGGAGAAAAAAAAAAACCCACCTTTATTTCTGTATTCGTTGCTGCTGAACTATCACCCAAACCATATGAACAATTTCTTTGATACAACCCCACTGAAACAACATTTTTTCACTCCATACTAGATAAATTAAAGCTTCATTTTCTGTCACATAAAATGAAAGTTGAAATGACAATCTATTTGTAGGTTAAAAATGGAAACTGTTCAGGCTTTGGCTGGAAAATTGGCTGATGTAATACGTACATGAAATTGGGCAGCTGAAATGCATTATAATTAGCCTCCAGGTACTTCTAAATTTTGATGGGCTGTACTATTTTTGCCTTTTTCCAGTTAAACTGAATTATTTGATAGACGTTAAATAGTATCAGGTACTATTTTTTTCTTAATTCTATTTATATTCTACGTAGAAATAATATTCTAAGGAAGGGCAGTTATCTGATTGCATAATCTTTCCTGTTACCATCATTTTATACAAAGAAAAAGCCATGTCTGTTTAATTAAACCACAAATTTGCCTCTGATTCAGAAGACGCAAAACCTTTTTTTTCTCCCTTGCTTCTCTAGGCGAACAGTTCATCTCCTCCTCTTTTTTCACAGAACACAATTCTAAAGCATTTGTGACTCGTCTTACGAGTGTCTCTCTGAGTTTAGAATGAATTCAAGAGCATAGAATAAGTGTCCTAATGGAATGGCTGACCCATTTATCTTAAGAATGATAATATAAAATCGTTCCTTTCAAAAAACCTGGAATAAACATTCTTGCTCACTCTGTCTTTTATGGAGTCTTCCTCTCAGTTTACCATTTTTATTTGTCAGACCCCACAGGGAGACCTAAGCTTTGGTCAAAGACAAGCATTTAAGGCACTCTCTCAGCATTTGCGTTTTAGATTTCCCACAGGTGACAATTTAGAAATAAGTTGAGCAATTCCAAGCCAAATGCCATGAAAAAAGCATTACATTGGAAAATTGGAGTCTAAAATAACTATTTTTTCATTTAAGATCACACACTTTAGCCTTCCTATAGCTCTAAAGGATATTGAAAGGGGTCTAGATGAATATGTTTTATACAAATACAAAAATTAACAATTTTATAAATTAAAATAAAGAAAAGATGGATATTGGTTTAAAGGTAAAAAGTTTCAGACATGCAAAATGAATAAACTCTGGAGCATTATTCTACAGTATGATAACTATAGTAAATGTATTATATACTTGAAAGTTGTTAAGAGATTAGATCTTAAATGTTCTCTCCCCCCCCCACAACACACACAGTTAACTATGTGAGTGATGAGTGTGTTAAATTAGCTTAAATATGGTAATCATTTCATAATGTATACAAATATGAAAAAAATCACTTTATATACCATAAATAGGTACAACTTTTACATGTTAATTATACCTCAATAAAACTTGAAAAGATCAAAAGATACTTTTATAGATCACTAAAATGGATTTCAAAAGCTAATCATTGTTATTGAAGAAGATATTTCAAAGACATACCAAAGTATAATACCAATATATTTAAATAATCTAATAAAACCAGAATAGAATTATCACTCTTCTATAGAAATAAGTTCATCACTGAATACATTAATCCCTTCAATAATTTTCATAGGATTATTTTATTTTGGAGAAACACTTTTAAAACTTATTGGCTTTTGGATGGCAATGGAAAATCACTAAACCAGTATTACAAAGTGATAGTGTTTATTGCTATCCTTTGAAATACAAAATGTAATGAGTTCAAGACACTTCCACTCTATTTTCTGGAACATTGGATTTTTCCTGCTGAGCATATATTGAAGAGATCATTTTAATAAAATTATATGGATAGGGAAATGAGTAAAGTTTTCTTCCCTACTCTTAGTATGTGTGTATCTCTTGAAAAGCATTCTTGTTTGTCATCATGCATGCAGAACCATTTATGTCCAATCTTTCACCTTGATTTCCATCTCTTCGGTTGTTACAGGCACATCTTTAACACTCTTTGAATGTTTTACTCTTGTGGCTTTTTTTGTTTTGTTTTGTTTGTCTTTTTTGTTTTGTTTTGTTTTTCATGTTTGGCAGTTTGTTCTTTACAATGGAGCATATTGTGATAATCTATTAGCAAAAGGAAGAGGATCTTTGGAGCGCTGATAATTGTTTCTTAGCTTTTGGAAATCAAGAGAGTAAGAATATTTCCAGGTTAGGAAGGACAAGCTCAGCATTCTGTAACTTCACAGGTCAATGTCCCTTTTGCTAAGAAAAATTATTTTCTTTCTGACGCAATGATTTTTTTCAAGTCCTATATAATTGAGACTACTTGCTAACTTTATTCTTGAACATTATCTTTATACTTTTGGAAAAGGAAGTAGGAAAAGGTATAGAGAAGGGATATTTGGAAGAGTGGGTTCAGATACTTCTGCAGAGTTCTGATGAGGAACGGGAAGCAAAGGAATAAATGCCAAATCTGTTGTTCTGGGAGAGGTGACCTCAGGTGACATCAATGCTTTAGTTAAAATATATACCAACAGGATTTTTCTTAAAATGTATAACATCAGCAAGAACTAATTTTCACAATGTTTGAGGCGTCTCCACACAATAAAACCAATAGAGTAAAAAGTTTCCTATTCCAGGTCCTCTTTTTTTCTACTCACTACTTGGTACAAAATAGTAAAAATAATTTCTTCAGAATTCTTTAGAAACACTTATTTTTTTCTGCTAAATTAACAAGAAAATATAATGAAGATTGAAGAGGGTAAGTATGCAGACGCTAACTACAATTCAGAAGGAATATCTATTTGTCTTCTTGTTAGCCAATGAAGAATTTTGTCTAAAATGTTAAGACAAACTTTTGAGACTAAAGTAGAAATAAACATGAAAAAACTCAGGGTGCTTAGCACACAGTGGGTACTCAACGACAATGGACTCCAAATGAATGGGTGATTGTTTGCACCTAGTTACACTGCTGCCCTCATTGGATTATTCTCTGCCAAAAGGTCACCTCCTAATTAAAAATTAGTAGCCACTTTGATACTGTATTTTCTGTCAACAGAAAGCATTGAGCAGAACACTGCAAATATTTGGTCTTATAAGCTCTGTAAGTAAACATACATAAATGTATGTGTGTAGTGTATAATGGCACATTATATATATATACACACATACACACATATTTATATATTTTATAATATATAAATTATGTATACACATATGTATATTTATATATCCTGTGCCATTATATATGCTATTTTTACAAATATACTCTGTATTTTATACAACGTACACAACACAAAATTTTAGAAGAATTATTACTTCTATGACCTAATGGATCTGGCTCACACTGGAGTAGGCACAGTTCGACTTTTAAGACCACGTAAATAGAGATGATTTTTCAGCATTTTTTTCATTTACTTCTCCTCTGCCCAGCCACCTTAACAATGCTCATGGCCACTGAGCAGGTCATTGAAGCATCATTTTTATTCTTCACTTTCTGTAATAATATTTTACTTCCATCTCAGGAGCTGTAGCACTTCTTCCTACAATGAACATTGTCATATTGGGGAGGTCCTGGGCACCTCCATGCCAGAATTTTAGGAAGAAAAGATAACTACTTGAAGATACCTTTAAAAATACAGGGTGCTCTCAAATTTCTACCTGCACTTATAAGTCTCTCCTGTAGGGAAGTGGGATTTTTTCCTTAGAAAAAAAATGTACAGCTCATGAGAACAAGCCACCCTCATCGACAAATTCATTATGTATTCAATATAAGTATATATTTTGTTTTTCAGCTTTCCAGAGGTTCTACATATTTCATTAAAAAATTATGTCTTATTCAATGTGAGCTCTTTAGAACCTTGTGAGAGGCAAGACTGGAAGTGAAGTGGCAGGTGGCAGGCAGCAGGTGTGGATTAAAGCCAGTCAAGTTGCATTGTTCCACTCAGTGGGTAGGGAGTGGCAATGCAGGACTCAACCTCTGTCTGCTGCTAGTGCCCAGAAACAGTCTTCTCTCTGATTCTTGATGCCACTGCTGATTTACAGGCAACAGCACTCTTGAATGTCTGCCTTCAAGGTTTCCTTTCATACGAGTAATAAATTAACACTACAAAAATGAATGCATTTCCAGGGAAAATTTTAGTTTCTGTATCCACAAATGGTTCAGCATCAATGATCCCCTGTACTCTGTTCTTTATATTATGTGTATTTTTCTCCTATATGTTGATGTTACATCAATAACTCTATGATGAATGCTCACCTTAAGAGAATTAGATTTGGATGACAGGGACTAAATTGCTTTCAGCAAATTTTATAATTGCCCGCAGCACCCTGGATTCCTAAAGACTTTGGAATAGGCTCTTGGGCTCTGGTTAACTGTGTTTTCACATTGACCAACTCATGGTTACTTACTGGCACAACCAGGAAACATCAAAGAGCTGTAGGCAGAAAATCCCTTAGCACTTACACTTTATATAAAATTGGTCTCATAGACTAAGCCTGTGATTAAAGGGACAGTATTCAAAATCAACAGAAATGTCTAGTTACATGAGAACAGTACAAATTGTGACATTGCTCTCAGGGCCTTATCGGGAGATAAAAACATTAGATAATTTAGCTTAAGAATGAGGAAACTGAGCGAGATTGAAAGGAGATTTAATAAATCTTCGACTATGTGGAGGACATTATTATATTGACCACATTGTTAACCTGTTTTTCATTTCCAGTGAGATAAATATAAGAGCTGAACTTCAGGATAAGGGATTTAGATGAACTCCGTGGAAGAACTGCTTAATAGTAGTGGTTCTGATTTTAGAAAAAGTCACCAAGAAAATAATTAAAGATCTTGCAGAACAAAATTATCAACTATCTATGAGTAATCTATTGTTCTACAGTCAGCCAGAAGAATCAATAATTAGTCCAATTCAACAAATATTTATCAACCATTGTTTGCTAAAGTAATCTACAGTTTGGCAAAGGCAAAGGAAAAAAATATACCAGTAGCCATTGTACAGGGCATATTTTGACATTATAAGAAGCAAGCGTTTTGAGAATTCATAGAGAAACAGAAGGTTTACATTTGAGGAGATCAAGAAACAATTCACATTAAATATATCATTGGAGATTGACTTTGTTAAAAATTGAATTTTAGTGGATGAAACTGGTGTGGTATGAATTTGTGTGTGTGTGTGTGTGTGTGTGTTTTGTTGAGGACAAGGAAGCAAATGAATTAAGGGAATGTTATAACCAAAACCACAGAAACAGTGTACATGGTGGAGCGGGCAGTTTGTTTCAACTGAAATGTTGAGCAAGCTAAAGCTAGTAGATGCTCTCCTAGAAAGAGAATTCATTGAGGAGAAAAGAGAGTGAAAAAAAGAACTTGGCATAAGAAGGCAAGAAAAGGGAAAATAATAAAAAGAAAGATGCTCAAATTCTATTTCATTTATTCTTTCCACAGATATTTGTTGAGCATCTGCTGTGCAGCAAGCACTAAAACTACAGGGGACCAAATATTTTCCACTTCCACGGAACTTATGATCTAGAGGCAGACAACATTGATTAAATAATGATGCAAATAAACCCAGAAGTACACCTGGAGTAAAGTTGCTGAAGAGATGAACTGATAGGGGAAGGAGTGGAGTGATGGGAGTAGTTAAGGGAAGGATATTAGGAGATAAGACTGAAGAGGTAAGTTAAGACCCACCCTAATAAGGATTAAGGGCATAGGATGTCCTTAGAGGGCTTTGAATATGTGGGTGACATAAACATAACTGCATTTAGAAAAAAAATTAACAGAAGTCCAGTGTGGAATAGATGAAAGAGGGGTAAGTTGCATGTGGGAAGGCAAGTTGGAAGGCTGTTTCAATATTCCAGGTGGCAGATTATGGTAGCTTGGTCCAGAGCTGTGGCTAAGTAGTTGGAGAGAAGTTAACCAAAAGGAGACCTAATTTGAAGACTAAATGGAGATTTATTGGAGGTAGCAATAATAGGACTTGTTGCCAGAGTTGCTGGAGAGGTTGTGAGAAGGTTGGCTCCAAGATATCTGGCTTGTACAATTGATTGAATAGAGTCACCATCTGTAGAGGCATGGGAATTGAAGAGGAGACAGGTGTCCAGGGTGCACCATGAGTTCAATTTAGGAAATGTTGAGTTAGAGCTGCCTTTGAGATTTCAGGTAGATGATTTTATAGGCGATTAGATATGTGGGACTGAAGCTCAGGTGGTCTGGGATTAACATGTAAATATGCACATCTCGTATGTGAGGATATAATTAAATGGTGGGCATAAATGGGATCACCCTGAGAAACAGTATGATATAGAATGAGAAGAAAAAGGAGCCTAGGACTATGCCTTAAAAGTCTAACAAATTAACACTGGTGTAGAAAATAATAATCTTGAAATTGTCTTCAGTGAGTTCATGAAGGTGGGAGGAAAATAGGAAGATTGAAGTATTACAGACACAAAGAAAAGAGTATGCAAGAAAAAGAAGGGAATTGGTTCATAGTGAAAGATGCACCTATGGGGCCAAATAAGGTAAAGACTAGAATGTTTGTTGGATCAGCATGAGGCAAGAGTGAAAGCTTCTTCAGGAAAACTTTCTCCCATCTGCCAAGAACAGTTAAATGTACACTCATCTGACCTCCCATTGAGGAATACCTATTCCTGTTACAGAGCCTACTATTTGAGGGTGTGTCTATCTCCCTCTCTAGGGAAGATGAGGGATGTTCTGCACAACTTATTTCTCAGAACATTGAGTAACTGCTTGAAAATGTGAAATGGTAAATGAATATTTTTTGACTATATGAGCAAAGCATAAAGAATAGTCAGAGAGGCAGAAAAACCTGGAGAGAACAAGAAGTGACAAGTGCCACAGAGTCTGAGGATAAGAAGGACTCACTAATGTGGCCTTCATCCATGTCATGCATGCTTGTAGGGCATGTAAGAGGATTGAGCTCTTGGCCTGAAATGACAACCCTCCTTCCAGAACACTGTGCTCAGAACGAATTGACTGTCTTTTAAAAATCAGTCCACTCTATTTCTTAATCTGTGATGTCCTTGTGAATATCAGATGGGTTTGTTGAATGATATCATTGAGAGCTATCAATCAGAAACTGGAAACCAGATCATTAGCTACTTAATAAAGCAAAGGATCTGCCCTTCTAAAGCCTGAGTAAAATTTATTCTTGAAATCAGAAGTATAATGAACATTTAAGTAAGAAGGCTAATTACCACATGCTCTACATTTAAACTTTAGGAATGGAATGAATTACCTTTCTCTCCTTCACTTTCAAATGACAATTTTCTTCTTCGTAGTTTACAGTTGTCTCCTTCCGAATCATTCATGGATTGTGATCGTAGGAGATCAGCCTTTGTTAATGAAACATGAAGATAAAATGAAAGATTACTCAATTAGAACATAATGTATTATCAGTAAACTATTTACTATTTCATATCGTTTCAACCATCTTGAGACTTAATCATTAGATTGCAGGTAAACAGCTACAATACCCTGCTCAATACTCGTCTCTTAAATATAAAATACACTGATAGAATAATTTTTAGTACTTTCAACATTTGCTGGGGAAATCATAGTGTAGAAGTTATTTATATGTGAAATGTTTAGGGATGATGTCAACATTTAAAGAAAAAATATTTCTTTATGTGGAATGTGTTTTATGCAACTTGGTAAAGTAAAAATAAGAACAATACAGTTGACCCTCAAACAATACAAGCTTCAACTGTGCAGGTTCACTTATACACGAATTTTCTTTTTCCTCTGCTACTCCTGAGACAGCAAGACCAACCATTCCTCTTCCTCCTCCTCCATAGCCTATTAAATATGAAGATGATGAGATGATGATCTTTATGATAATCTACTTCCACTTAATTAATGGTAAATATATTTCCTCATCCTTATGATTTTCTTAATATTTTATTTTCCATAGCTTACTTTATTATAAGAATACATTTTATAAAAATATTTAAAATATGTGTTAATTGATTGATTACATTATTGGCAAGACTTCTAATAAATAGTAGGCTATCAGTAATTAAGTTTTTGTGGAGTCAAAAGTTATATGCAGATTTTCAACTATATGAGGGTTGGTGTTCTGAATTCCCATGTTGTTCAAAAGTCAATTGTAGTAATTTAAAGAACTTTGCATAAATTATAGTATGGCAAAGAAAAATGTATAAACTAGTTAAGATTAGCTATGATGTTTAAATGATATGGTAATTATCATAAGGTTAAATTTCACAACAATAAATATAGGTTAAATTCCATAAACATTACACTTTGAACCCTTTATTATTTTGCTCCCAGATCCTCCTTCTTCCCTCTCTAGTTTACTCTGTCTAATATTGTCTGTCTTGTAAATAAAAATGGAAGCTCCTGTTTATTTGAGTGCTGACTAAACTTTTATACAATGAAGTTATGAGAGGTAGATACTTGCTACTTTTCAAGGCAAAGTCAGAATGAGGTTGGTGACATAAAACTGAGATTGTGACAAATTACTGAATTAAAACCATTACAGAAACGTATGTTCTTAATAACTAGAATCTTTTCCACCTCAATTAAAAAAGATCTTTTCGGTGTTTTAAAAAGAAATAACTATCTGAACTGGTGCATCAGGATATTAAATGGCATCTAGGGGCCCTTAAAATTCCTCTTTCTCTTTTAAGCCTCTCATGGTACTTGGGAATATCTATGACTACAGGAAGTATTAAGTCTACCCCCTCTTACCTAAGTATTGACTTTAGGGTTTGTTTTTTTTTTCCCCAGAGAATATATTAGTTAGCATTTAAATACACTGGCAAGTATCAATCACTCAATATTTGATTTCTGATTTAAAAAAGCATTCAGAATTGGAGTGGAGTTGTGAAATTTTGGGGGGAAAGGGATAGAAGAGGAATAACCTAGTAATAAATTTTGGGTTACAACGTAAGTTTTATAGCCATAGAACAGTAATAGCTCATAAGGGCACATTTTCATAGTAGAAAAGAGTACGGAACCTAAGAGCTACACTCGAAGTTCATTCTAGGTTAACTTGCATATACAATTATTTAACTATTATTTCTGTTAAACTACATATTCATTCTACACCATTAAAACCGACAATACTGTAAAACCTGACTAATTTGTACTTCTGTGATTTGGAAATTTTATTAAATAGGAAACTAAACTTGAATGAGGTTAATTTTTTCATTACTATTGTGAAGACACTGATTACCAATGTATAGTATGAATAATAGCTGAGAGACTATTCTAACCTCTGTATAAGATAAACTCAAGCAATTTTCAACAGCCTAAAATCACCCATTTCTAGCAAATAATTGGCACAGTATAAACAAAGGCTATTTTAACTCAAGTGTATCACCTAAGGGCTTCTACAAGGTCAAACCTAGTTGAACTACTTGAAATTATTCAACATATTTGAAAGCAATTAAGCTAAATTTCTTTTCTATAATTCAGAAATTTTAATATTCAGCTGGCCTTTCCTTCCAAATATTCAGAATTTGTAAAGTTTTGCTGCAATATTTTGCTTGATTTTTCAGAAGCATTTGTGCAATTCCAGAATAAACTAACATGTCAGAAATGTAAACATAAACAAACAGTTAACATATACCTTTGCACTCTCATGCCTTAGGTTGAAAGTCAACTCTAGGTTTGTTAGAAAGTGATCGGAAAACTCAGGATACATATCCAAAACCTCTAACAAGTCTTCTCGCTGAATCTTATGCAAGTCACAGTATGTGAGTGCTCTTACATCTGCATTAGACTTTCCAGGTTTAGCATAAAGATGAACCATTTCTCCAAATATATCATTTTTTCCTAAGAAAATAAAAAGAAAAAGAGGCTGGGAAAGGGAATCCAAACTAATGTTTTCCTTCTAAAAGTAGAAGGGGGTCACTAAACAATTGATCAATCCCTGAAAACCAGACTTGGGGAGCAACGTTCCAGCACCTCAACTAAATGCACATCCTATGTTTGGTGAGTGGAAATTTATCTCTAAGGGTGATTGGTTCTTTTATTTCCTTGTTTTGGTTATTTGGCTAACCATCTAGAATGTAGCAAACATATCTTCAGTCCAGTATGCCCCACTTTGCTAGCAAAGGGTCTTGCCATATAGTATTTTAAAGATACTTTCAGGTAGGTGTACTCTGATTTTTTCAATCTGGGGATATGAGAAAGGCTGCAGTGAGTCAGATTCATGACCTTTCTGTCTCGGGATGGTCTCTGCAGGTGATGCTGAGCAAGGGGTTATGATGGAGCTGTTTCAACACTTAGTGGATTGGTGGAACAATCGGAATGCACCTTGTTTCCTAAAAACCACATTTGAATTTGCACTTATTAAATACGCCCAACTGCTTAATAAATCTAGTTATATTTTCTCAACATATATAGTCCTGCTTTTTGTTATATGGCCTTTGTTAGGGAAATTTGTCCTTGCTCTTCTGTAAAATCTAGGGTTATTTCAGTGTCTAGCTTCTAACGGGCCTTCCCCATCACCACTGCCTAGCCACATACTACCTGCTTTTCAAGGTCTTATTCCATGACAAGATAAGAACAACAGCAACAGTAACAAATATTTATTGAGGACCAGTAGGTGCCAGGCACTGTGTCAAATGCTTAGGTGCATTGCCTCAATTTATTCCTAAAATAACTTCATGAAGGAATTGCTAATAATTATCCACATTTTATGAATACAGAAAGAGCATTAAAGTGATAAACTGATTAGCCTAATGTCAACTTCTTAGTTGAATGAAGTGGAGAGAGGGAGAGAACAGCCAGAAGTAAATCCCACGCATCGTGACTCCAGAGTCAAAGTTATTGCACACCTGATACTGTGCATCTAATCTCCTTCCAATGACTTCCCTGAATGTCATGGCCACTTAGATTTTTCTGTTTCTGACTATCAAAGTACTTAAAAATTGTACTTGTGGTATATATACTTAATACATACTGATATATTACTTGATTATATAACTTCTAAAGATAATCAATGGCAATGTAAAATAGTACTCTCTTGTATCTATCCTGAAGCTTCTTTTCATTTTTAGAAAAAACTCCTTGAGTATATTATTTTAGATTTTGGTATACAACTTCATGTATACCTTACTGTGGAAGCTCTCAAAGACTTTTAAGTAATAAGGTTCTAATTAGTCAAAAAATGCTGTAATATTCTTGTTTCACAAAAGAATTCAACAATGAGAAATCAAACACTGTATCTTAACTATGTAAGAAAAATTGACATTAGAAAGGATACACTAACCACAGTTAAAATAAATTTGTATCAGCCTTCCAAAAATAGGATAAACGATCATAATTTATAAGGATTTTAGGGGCTTACATGGAAATAGGGACAGAAAAGGAGTAATTTCCTGACATTCTTTATAGTTTTGGTAGCTCAATATAGATATTATTGTTTTTAAAAAAGACCTGAACTAAATTAAGCCTGGACTTTGTATTTCAATTACCAACATGACTATAAATGAGCCAGGATCTAGCCAGTCCATGGATATGTCTTAGCAATACTCTAAAATTACTACTTGATAAAGCAAGAAAGCTTTTTACCTTCTTGTAGAAGCTAGGACTAGCTGATTTGAAGATCGGAAATGCAACAAAGCATCCTCCTTCTCTGGCAACAGAGAAGGACAAACTGACCAGGACAAACTGTCTAGGCCAAATCTAGTGAAAACCTAACTTGATTGTGTGGCCTTAAAATGATTTAGAATATGTGTTTATTCTTTGTCAGCTTATTGGTTAGAAAACCAAATTTGGGAAATTAAAAAAAAACTAATATAATAAAATTATCAAAATATATAAGAAAATCACTTGAACATCTTTATTCATGTATTTGAGTTCTGTGCCATGTCGTACTCTGGTTCTACACAGCAGCAGGGAAAACAGACAACATCCCTGTCCTATTGGCGATAACTATCATATGTGAACATCAAAAGCTGAGTGACATAAAATCATTGAATTACATGCCCATTATTTAAGTGGAGCTGGATAATCTACAGGGGAAAAAATGCAAATTTTTACAGAAACTAAGGATAGGCGTTATCATAGGGAGAGTGAGGCTTAAACCTACTGGCTGTATGGTAGGAGAAAAGAAGAATTGACTGCACTTCTGCACTTTTTCTGTTTCTTTTCTCTTCCCCAGTGTCCTAATATTATAAAGAAGTACTACAAGTTCACATGGCCTAAATTTATTTTTTATTTTATTTTATTTTATTATTTTTTTGAGACGGAGTCTCGCTCTGTCGCCCAGGCTGGAGTGCAGTGGCACGATCTTGGCTCACTGAAAGCTCCACCTTCCAGGTTCACACCATTCTCCTGCCTCAGCCTCCCGAATATCTGGGACTACAGGCACCCGCCACCACGCCTGGCTTATTTTTTGTATTTTTAGTAGAGATAGGGTTTCACTGTGTTAGCCAGGATGGTCTCGATCTCCTGACCTCGTGATCCGCCCATCTCGGCCTCCCAAAGTGCTGGGATTACAGGTGTGAGCCACTGCGCCTGGCCCCTAAATGTATTTTTAAAGAGGCAGATTAAACATGTGCTTTCTTTTGCACCCAAATCAGTTGAAGTTATGACTAATTTAATCCTTCATCACTTCTATCCCTGGTTGTTAGGTTCATAGGTCTATATTAATTACCTAGTTAAGGACTGTATGATTCCATTTAATCCGACACGGCAGGTAAAAGTGCACAGTGAATAAATGAAATTCATCAAAACATAAACCCAGTTCATGACAGGGCTTTGGCACATGCTAGCAAGTATTTCCTATAACACATATATTTTATTTTAAGGTGTTGAGGGATCAAGCATGAAGCTAAGATCTTCTAACATAAAAAAAGAATATGCTTACTATTTTCCTATATTTGGCCTCAAATGTCTAGGTAGCTGCCAAGAACTGAAGAGAATCATCGAAGCATTTACACATCGGAGAAAAAGTGAGACAGTTAAGAAAACATATTTTCTGCAAGGTTAATTTGGTTTGAACTGAATTTTAAATACAGTTTTCAAATTACCCACCACTCTTAAACTGTTCTTATAAATACATACATCAGTCTTTTTTTCCTGATCATTTTAAACTATGCATTATAAGCTAATAACTGAATCTGTCACCATGCACTTCTAAAACACTCACCCAGAATAGCCACCACAATGTCATCTTTGAGAATTTCAATGGAGCCTCTGGATAAGAAATAAAGTGCAGTGAGGACGTCCCCACAGTGAACGAGGGTGTCTCCTGGAGGTGCATGGGTGGTCTTGAACTTCATTGCCAAAGCTCTAAGGCAACCTTTACTTGCCCCCCGAAAGGCTTTGCAGTTTTGCAGCAAGGTCTGGTTGAGATGTAGACAAATGTCTGCTTGTAAGCATTCTGGGAAGCCCTTTAGGACCTGAAGAAAAAAAGAAAGAGTTTCATACTACCAGCCTTCTGGGTGTCTCCGCCTGAAATACAGTCAATTTCTTGCTCACAGAACTGCAGGTGTAGTCATTGTCACGCAGGAGTTCCTACAACTCTTCTACCTCGCCTACCTCTTAATGAATACTTGGTTTGCTAAACATGTCAAAATTTTTAACTCAAATACTTGTTCTCTGAATTAACTGCAGGCATTCAGACTCAATACAAATGCTGTCTCATTAAAATATAATGCCTACAACTTTTCACACTGCTTCTCTTTCCCTGCATTATGTTATGTGGCATACTGTGCACAGATATAATGCAATGTGACAATAAGACATAACTAATGAAAGGTGGTACAACTAGAAAGACAATCAACCTTTTGAAAGAATCTCAAGTCAATTTAGGTTGCCATTTCTGGTATACATCTAAGTTATAATTAGTAAAAATGTTGACCCTGAAATAGCCATGGTATTTGTAAATGTCATATACCATAGTGTGCTATTAGTTTACAGTATTTGAAATATTTATGTCTCATATGCACATTATTAATACTAAATATTTTGATAAGCACTGAAAATAGAGAAAAGCAAGGAGGACAGCAAAAACACTTTAAAAGTGTAGTCCAATATTCAGAAATGGAAATTGCACCAGAATTTGCAGTGCATACATAAGCTTCTAAAGTGCTACTGTTTTGACAACCTATTCAGGGGCTAATTTAAAACTTGTTGAACAGATTAAACAATATCTTGTGACAACTGCTACTCAATCTGAACTGAATAAAATTATTTGTTATTTTCATACAATTCTCAATATACAATGGTTCAAAGACATTCAACTCTTGCTTATCTGTGTCTTGCTATTTTGGGTGTCGTACGTAGATTTTAATTTTTATATTAATGTTCTGCTACCAGTACAAGCAGACTCATTTAGATATGCTTTGAGGTGGAGGAATGGGACATTATATAGTGCAATTTATAGTGCAATGATGCAATTTGGGCATTTCCTATCTTTTTGGATCAACCTTGGTATGCCCTCCAATATAGCTAAAAGTAGCCATGAATTGTTTGTAAGGCCAAAGCATTTGGCTCACAGAGGAACTTCAAATTAAATCATACGAGAAAAAACATACAATTATTACTATTGTTAAATATTCAGGTAAGCACAAGGCTCCTACTGTGTACAGGATCACTGTGTAATGCAAGTGGTCAGACTGATATGTTATAAAGAGGATCAGTAAGATACCGGAAGCATAATAGTCATGATTTTCTGCTCTGTTTTCTTCACTGTATGAAATCACTCACAGAAATGAATAGGGAGCATTTTAGATGAAAATTCATAGAACTGAATTCTGGTCATGGATTTGCCCCAGGTTGACTCTTGTACAAGTCACTTCATCAATCTGTGTTTCTGTACCGTAGAATGAGAATCTTTGCAATATTGAATTTAGCCATAATTTCAATAAACTACTCTTAAACAATGTGTCAATTGTTAGACACAGCCCATCCAGCTCAGTGTTGCTATAGGAAATCAGGTTTTCATCCTGAAGAGTCTGTATTTCCTTGCTCAGGTCCCAAAAACATATGCCTCCTTTTGATAAGAGTTTCTGGGCACTCATCTGTAATCTCTCCCCTTAACTGTAGCTGTTGGGCTTGGTCTACATGACTGGACTCCTTCCAGGTTCCCTGCTTGATGGAAGACCTCTCCTACACGATAACTTGCCTAGTCTTTGCCTGTTTCTGCCTCCGGGTGCTGGAGGCCCTTCCTACTCTTTGTTGGAATCTTATATCAACTCAGCTTTTCATATGGAACCAGTTGTCTGGGTCACTGATCCCTTCTACCATTTAAACCACTTCATTGAACTCTTTGGCAAGTGATGTAAAACTGGAGTTGAACTAAATTTGGACACAACATGGTAAAATGCTGGCCACTTTGCTTGAGGGCCAGCATTTTAGAGTGTTGTGGCCAGATTTAGTTCAACTCCAGTTTGGGGGTTGTATAGAATAAAACACCCTAGTTTATACAGGCCTCTGCATATGAATTACTTCTCCTCTCTGAAGGCCACTGCTGTGGTCTCTGAGTAATTCTAAGTAACCCCATGCAGATAAAGATGTATAAAGCATTACACCAAGTAACTAATCAAATATATCCATCTGTCTTTTAAGATTCACCTGTAATAAAGTACATAAAGTCATTTTATATTTCACATGAGGAAGATATTGCTATGATTATAATAGTTAGCATAAGAATACTGAGCCACTGAGACTGTAGCTGCTGTTTCTGGCATTTTCCCTTAAGTATCCTTAAGTAAAACTTAGTATAGAAGAAAAATTGCGTGTGTGTGTGTGTGTCTGTGTGTGTGCATGCACACATGCCTACATGTGTATTCAGGCATGCTTTGAGTCGGAAGAGAGAGAAGTGATAGAGATGAGATTCTCCATTTCCTTGAATGTGTTATTTGAGCTATGGAATCAGACAGGCTTGATCCAAAGTTCTAGCTCCATCATTTACTAGCTTGACTTTGGTCAAATTACTTAACTTCTCTGAGAATCAGTTTCTTTTTTTGGGAAAATTAAATTAATAACATGTATTTCACAGAGTTGTGGCCACAATTTAAATAAGAATGTGTGTAAACCCTTCGACGCACAAAAAATTTTTAATAGACAATGTACTTTGGACTTCCTCTGTGTTTTTGGTCAGAAATTTATTGTTCCTGAAAAAATTAGTGTATTATTTTTAGTTAAGAATAGAAAACCAAAAATCTATTGTGTTTTCTCTTTGGTCTGCCTGATAGGGTATTCTCCACTAAGTTTTGTGTTCTATTGCCTCAGCAGAGTTTAAATGTTTTGTGCATTATTGCATAACCACTTTAAGAATTCTTTTTCCTTGTATCTCACTATAATTCTTGTTTCCTGTTTCTGGCTTGTTATATGTCCTGCAATACTTGAACTTAGGTTGTCACTGTGAGTAGCCCTAAATCCCTTTTGAAATTAGGTAGTCACTAAAATCAATATACAGATATGTTCTTGGAATTCCAATAGTTTTAGAATCATCCACAGAGCTTTAAGTATGATTCAAAAAGTTTTTTCTTATTAAATGTCCCCTGCCCCCAACATTCATTCTATTGGAAGTGACAGCCATTGGAAAGGATAACATCAAGTTGGAGGTGCCATAGAGCTGCTGCTGTTACGTGGAGAAGATACACAGATGTTGGCATGAACTTGCCTAGGTTAAGGACTTCTCATATGATGCTAGCCCTCAACAGATTTTCTTAATATTCTTAAGTTAGTCACATAGATCACTGAAGTAAAACTCAATAAAATTAAGAGTCAGTTGTTGAATGTCTTACTAGTTCTGTAGTTTTAACGTCCCAAATAAGTTAGCAGCTCTAGTATCTGGGTTCTGTCTAAGTAAAGGGACTTTAAAAGGGAGAGTTAAGAGTGGGAGCAATAGTGAAATAGAGGTAGAAGTACATTGAAAAAAGTCTGAAATAAGAGGTAGGTTTGAGAAGATATTTATCCAGGGCACCCCTTTCCATTGGCCTCAGCTGTATTGCCTTCTTGGCTTCCAGTTCATTGCACGTTTTTGTTTATTTTTAGGGTTGGTTCCCTTGCTAAACTCTCCGACATAGGACCTCTTCATTTATGACTCAGACGCTGACATTTTACCAGGCCTAGCAGATCTGGCTACAAAGAGTTGCTATGTCAATTGCACAAGTACAAACCAGGACGCATGCTGATTTGGTGATTGTTATATCTATTTCCATTATACTATACACAGCTTTCTTGACTGTCCAGCCTTGAAGCTTTGAAGGTACATATCACCTTCCACTGTGCATTTGAAGCCATGGTTTTATTGAGGCAATCTAATTTTAAAGACCAAGAAACACCACCCAGAATCAGTTTCATGGCCTGCAGCTTGAAACAGAAGTTATCATTCTTTTAGCAAATATTTATTAAGTATCTGCTAGATATGGTTTGGATATTTGTCCCACACATCTCAGGTTGAAATATTATCCGGAATGTCAGAGGTGAAGTCTGCTGTGAGGTGTCTGGTCATGGGGGTGGATTCCTCATGGTTTGGTGCTGTCTTCACGATAGTGAGTGAGCTCTCATGAAATCTGGTTGTTTAAAAGTGTGCAGCACCTCCTTCCACTCTCTCTCTTGCTCCTGCTCCTGCCATGTAACATGTCTGCCCCCTTTTCAACTTCTGCCATGACCGTAAGTTCCTGAGGCCTCTGTAGGAGCTGAGCAGATGCTAGCACCATGCTTGTACAGCCTGCAGAAACATAAGCCAATTAAACTTTTCTTTATAAATTACCCAGTCTCAGGTATTTCTTTATAGCAATGCAAGAACAGCTGAATACACTGCTATATGCTAGGCACTATGCTAAGCATGGGAGCATAACAATGAATTAAACATGTCTGAAAATATATCTGGACTTCAAGCCTTTCTCTAAATGCCCAAATTAAAACAAAAAATTACAGTGATAATCTGAATTTCCCACACTCTACTTTCACATCAAATTTGGACATTTATACTGTAGATTTACAATACTAATGATTGTTCAAAGAAATTCTCAAGGTAAGAATTAATTTAAGGCAAATAAAAAGTTCTAATTTCATTTTTCAAATACTGGTGATGGGGACAGATTTTAAACATTTCAAGTTCCAGGAAATTTTTTCAAGGCTGCTACAAATCCTTTATCTTTATTATGATATAAGGTCACTGGAATATTTCATAAATGAATTAACTTCCTTTGACTTGAATTTATATGAATACAGCTCTTTGGGACTTTCAAAATCACATCATGACTTACAAATGAGAATTTGATCTTTTAAATGAATATGAAATGCTTTCTGTGATTGTTAAATCAATCCTATAGTTAAGTACTCAAGGACCCCAAATTTAAAGCCATTCAAACACAAATAACCCAACAACAACAAAACAAAATACCGCTATTAAATCAGAGTAAAACTCATAAACGAGATATCACACAAAACAAAGAGAGAGCAAAAATGGAAGTAGTATTTCATACTAAATATCTACCAAATATGACCAGACATTAATTCAGAAGTATTCAAATTTATGTAAAACTTCTCTAAAATGTATATATGCTGACACACACTTAATGACATACAATTATAATATTGTTAATATTCGTAATTAGGTAGTGAGTGAATTCAAATTTTCTTGAGCCGAGTAATGAATGCAAAAATCAATGTGTGCCAAAGTTAATATAAACCTGAACTTCTGATCTGAT
Source organism: Mandrillus leucophaeus (assembly GCF_000951045.1). Lineage (NCBI taxonomy): Eukaryota > Metazoa > Chordata > Mammalia > Primates > Cercopithecidae > Mandrillus > Mandrillus leucophaeus. The sequence continues at coordinate 5,028,483 of NW_012104131.1, read as the reverse complement.
GTATGTGCTTATCAAAATGACATGTCTTATTAACTTTTAATAAGTAATTCTTTAAATTTAAACTTCTAAATTTATACCAGTAAAATAATTATAGTATCTATTTTATGTGTTGGAGTGCCAATGGCAAGGAAGTTTAGCTCAGGCCTGTGACAGATTATAATTAAAGAAATATTTCCTAGGTTTCAGTCAGTGGAGTCAGAAGGGAGAAATATCCTAATAAATGAAGTTGTTTTTCCTATATTTATATGTCACTATTCTGTCACCTTTCACAGAGAAAAGATAGATATTCATCTTCTTAATCAAATTTTACCTGGCTGCTGATAAAGATGGCCAAATGGATTTAAATATTCATAATGTATTGACAATAAACTATTACTCTTTCCTCAAATTAAAAGTACAAGATTCAATATTTACTGTTTCTAAGGCCAAGTTCCAAAACACTTATGGTGGTTATACTTTCTCGATTCTGTTTGGATAAGTGTCAGTAATTGAGCTGGTTCCTTTTTTTTTTTTTTACATGCCAAAACAAGTCTCTCCAGGCTCCTTCCATAGGATTGTAAACTCCTGTATTTGCTTCTGAAAAGAATCAAAATGTATTCTCTAATAGATACCCATATCCAGATAGTATGAGAAAGTTTATCTATGTTGTAATGAATGGTTTTTGATTTATTTCACTTAGTATAGTTGCAGAGGGGAGCATTCCCAAAGGCAGGCTGAATAAGGCACATTTAGGAAGTCTGAGTGTAGCAAATGACTCCTCTAAATAGCACATTAATCATATGGATGACTTTGGCGGCTGTGATAACTGACATTAGGAAATTTTCTAGGGAAATTCTCTGGGTCATTAAATATACTTAAATGTTGACAAATTAGGATTAATTAAAACACAAATTAACACTCCCTATGAAACACTAAACCTCAAGCATGATTATCAAATAGATGAGTAATATATTAAAACCTTAAATCTCTGTCCTAGCGTAAAGCTTTAATATTTTATAGCATTTCCTGATTCTGGTAAAATTATTGTTTTCAGTGTGAGCATTCATCTTCTAAAAAATCTTTAGCACTTGTAAGATACTAAACCCTGCTTTTTGGTGTTTGTAGAAGCTAACATCCCAACTTAATGGATTCTGTAATTTCTAGGTCATTTAAGATCATTTTATTCCTATGGGTTAGCCATTGAGAAATAGGAAACATACATATTTCCTGTTTGGCAATTACATGTTAAATACTCCATTTTAACCACTGATCATGATAGGTGGACTCTTATAGTTGTTTTTAATCTTACAAATATGTGTTGCCTAGTTTGAAGCCCAAATTGTTTCATCATCTAATTTCTTATTTCACTTTCATGTGGTTGATGAAAAAATAAGGAAAGATTTTATTGTATAAAGTCATCACATAAGGCCAGATTGTTGTCAAAGCAGAGCATTATGGAATCCACAACTGCGGGAATATTTATAAGCATTGAGAGAATAAGCTAATTTTCTTCATGTGACTTTTCAACATTTGGCATATGATTTATATCTCTTAGGGAAAAAAATATGGGCAGAATAAAAACCTGTCACACACGGACAGAGATGACAATGTTGTAAATCTCAAACCAGTTTTGGTAATGGTAAAGAGTCCTTGAAAAATGAAACAGAATTATCCTTCCTATTTCTCCTGCAACTCCAGTTAACAGTGTGACTATGAGATGTTTTGTTGCTTTCAGAAGGAAACTTAAACTTTATCCTGATCGAAATTAAGTCAAGGATGGGTAGAAGTGTGAGCCAAGGATGAGTAGAAATGTGGGTGATGATGTGTGGGCAGAGGGGATTTATTGCTTTCATACACATGTCCTTGTTACCCAACCTCTGGAGTCCTTCTGTTAATTCTGCAGAAGGCTGACTTTAAAAGGGTGCCTCCGGATTTCTAAAATGAAGTCTCAGGGGAAAACTTGGAACCCATTAAGGTTTCTAAGGGCAACAGGAGGGATGTGCATCCTGAGGAGCAGTTTCAGGACCTCTCCTCCTTGTCCCTGCTCATTTATTTGAGAGAGGTAGTCGCGGAAGGGATGAACAGAATATAACCATAGTGGATTCTGTTGGATGCTCTACAAATAGTTCTTCCCAAATGGATTGATTGTAGGTGACCTTAACTTGCCTACAAAATAAGGAAAAAGGAGGTACAATCTACCAGGTGATGAAAAGAATAATTTAAAAACCAACATGTACTTAAGATACCATCTTGAACTTGAATCAAGTTTTACGGTTTCAGAAACATTTATCATGTATCGTATTTTGGCATCAAATTTTTTATTGAATTGTCAACATTATGTGAGGGATATACATTGGCAATCACCCCAGTTTTCAAATTTGAAAGCAGAGGCAATGCATTAGGAATTTTATTTGTAGAAAAACTAAGACTCCAAACTTAATCCAGGGCTTCTTCAATCATTTTGACTTGTCATTGCTGTCCATCAAATTGGATTTCTAAAGTTGATAACAGAATAGTGAGACATAAAATGTTTCCCATTCATCTAATTTTTTGGTTTTATAGAAAAGTAATAAAGGGTAGAAATCTAGCACAGATGATCTTTTCACTTTTTACCAGTTGAGTATTTGTTTCTCAGGAATTTTAAGACTGGACAACAATTGTTTTTGAGGGAAAGCGGATGGCTGTATTAGCAGTTATTTAACTTTTTGTAAAATACTGGAAGCTTTCAAAATAGTGGAAGTTCTCTTCCTCTACCTAACAAATTCCCCTCCTATAAAATGTATTGACTGTTACTTAGCACTCTGAATGTTCCAAATACCAATGTATCTATGTACATTTTTGCTTCTACGACTTGAGTCATAAAACAGCTGTGTGTGTTTCAAACCTATTTATGCCAGTTGAACTTGTTAGTGGAATTACATAATTCAATCATATAATACATAAAAGAATAAAATTTTGTCTAAAGAAGGAAAGCAGTGTCTCCTCCCACTGCCTATCCCAACTATGAAAATAAAAGTGAATGCTTCAGAAATCTTTTATAAAGGTGGGCCATTAAGAAAAATGCAAACAGATTGATAGATTAGGTGTGGGATCTTAAATACCTGAAAAGTAGAAATTTTATAGTCACTAAACTCTGGTTATAATCCAAGAAATAAGGAAAAACAATTAAAAAGTAACCATAAAAGAGGAGTACTTAGAAATTAAGAACAATATTCGATGATAATTTTTTGATAAAAAAGGAAACAATTTAGAAAATAAAAATGAGAATATTTCATTTTAATACCTGTAGAACCACCGAAAAACTTGTATTCAAAGAAATATGTATACTCTTTCTTTATTTTTGATACCTTCATTATCAAAAATAAAGGCTCAGACAACAAAATAGTTTAATACAAACGTTAAGAATAATAAAGTTATCAAAAAATAAGAAAGAGAGAATTAATGGAGGCAAATGCTGAAAATGAAAAGAATAGTAGCAAGCTAGCTCAAATACATCTAAGGGCTAATTCCTTGAATAAAATCAAATAGAATATATAAATCTTTCAAAGATCTGCTGAAGGAAAGAAGAGAGAGAGAAAAATATGCAAGTTCAGGAATAAGAAAAGCAGATGCATGCGCTGATTCAGAAAATATTAAATATCTTATAAGAGAAGTGCAATTGTACAACTGTGGAAGCCTAGATAACATGCATGAACTCTTGATAAAATGCAAATTATTATATTGACTAAGGAAGAAGTAGAACAAATAACCAAGTAGAGTGGGAGAGGTGATTAAAGATCCACTATTAAAACAACCAGACGATTTTACAACTGATTTCTTTCTAACACTTAAAGAGCATATAACCACTAATGAATATCATTATAAAATAGATGCAAAATACTAAACAACTGATTAACCAATAATATCAACAATGTATCAAAAAATCTATAACCAGAAGTCCTACCCAGAGGAATTAAGTAAGAAAGAGGAAAAAAAAAGGCATACAAGGTCAAACTATCTCTCTTTACAGACGATATGATTCTGTATCTAGAAAATGCTATACACTCCACCAGAAGACTTCCAGATTTAATAAACAAAGTTAGTAAAGTTTCAGAATACAAAATCAATGTACTAAAATCAGTAACATTTCTATACACCAGTAACACCCAAGTTCGGAGACAAATTAAGAATGCAATCTCATTTGCAGTAGTCACATAAAGAATAAAATATCTAGGAATACAGCAGATGAAGGAGGTGAAAGCTGTCTGCAGTGAGAATTACAAAATACTGCTGGAAGAAATGAGAGAGGACACAAAAAAATTGAAAAAAACATTTCATGCTTATGGATGGGAAGTATAAATATTGTTAAAATGACCATACAGTCCAAAGCAATGTAGAGATTCAATGCCATTCCTGTAAATGTACCAAAGTCACTTTTCACTGAATTAGACAAAATTATTCTAAAATCATATGAAACCAGAAATATGCCTGAATTACCAAAGGAATTCGAGGCAAAAAGAACAAAGCTGGAGGCATCATACTACCCAACTTCAAACTATACTAGAAGGCTACAGTAACCAAACCAGTGTGGTACTGATAGAAAAACAAACACATACTAATGGAATAGGATAGAGAAACCAGAAATAAAGCCACACAAGTACAGCCACCTGATTTTCAACAAAGTTGACAATAACAAACAACGAAGAAAGGATTCCTTATTCAATAAATGATGCTGGGATAACTGGGTAGCAATATGCAGAAGATTGAAACTGGACCCTTATGTTTCTCCATCAACAAAAATTAGCTCAAGATGGATTAAAGACTTAAATATAAGACCTAAAAGCAATAAAAACTCTAGAAGAAAGCCTATGAAATGACATTCCGGGCCATATCATTACCAATACCTTTTCAACCTTGGCAAAAAATTTATGACTAAATCCCCAAAAGCAATTGCAACCAAAACCAAAATTGAAAGTGGAACCTAATTAAATGAAAGACATTCTGCACAGCAAAAGAAACTACCAACAGAGTAAACAGACAACCTACAGAACGGGAGAAAATATTTGCACACTGTGCATCTGATAAAGATCCAATATCCAGAATCTATAAGGAACTTATTAAACAAACCAACAAGCAAAAAACAAAGAACTCCAATAAAAAGTGGGCAAAGGACACGAACAGATACTTCTCAAAAAAAGGCATACAAGTGGCCAAGAAACATATGAAAAAAATGCTTATCATCGATAATTATCAGAGAAATGCAAATCGAAACTCCACTGAGATACCATCTCACACCAGCCAGAATGGCTATTATTAAAAAATCTAAAACCAATAGATATTGGTGAGGTTGTGGAGAAAAGTGAACACTTGTACACTGCTGGTGGAAAATGTAAATTAGTTAAGTCACTGTGGAAAGCAGTGTAGAGATTTTTCAAAGATCTTAAAAGAGAACTATTCCATTTAACCCAGCAGTCCCACTCTTGGGTAAATACTCAAAGGAAATTAAATTATTTTACCAAAAGGACACATGCACTTGTATGTTTATTGCAGAACTATTCAAAATAGCAAAGACATGAAACCAACCAATACAAGATGCCTATCAATAGTGGACTGGATACAGAAAATGTGGTACATATATGCAATGGAATACTACGCAACCATAAGAAAGAATGAAATTATGTCTTTTGCAGCAACAGGGATGCAGCTGGAAGCCATTATTCTAAACAAACTAACGCAGGAATAGGAAACCAAATACTACATGTTCTCACTTATAAGTGGCAGCTAGACATTGAATACACATGGACATAAAGATGGGAACAATAGACATTGGGGACTGCTTGAGGAGGGAGGGTGAGAAGGAAGAGTGGTAAGAAAGGGTACCACTGGGCACTATGTTCACTACCTTGGGGGTCATTTGTACATCAAGCCTCAGTGACACACAATTTACCTATGTAACAAATCTGCATAGGTACCCCCAAACCTAAAATAAAAGTGGAAGAAAGAAAAAATTTAAAAAATTTTTAAAAAACTATGCTCAAGTAGGATGCATTTCATGAGTGCAAGGATATTTTAGTCGTATTAGTCTTAACATTTCTTTAATTAAATCAATTATTAAGATTTTTATTAAAATAATAATTTTATTATTTTTAATTAAAAATTTAAAATTGAAATCAACTTTTTTTTCAAAATTATTTTGGAGATTCTAGAGAACCAAAAACACCCCAATAAGTGGTTGCTATTAAAAATAGAAAATGAATTTACCTCTTTTTGCTGCTGATATGATTGTATGCTTAGAACATCCAATATTAAATCCTCAAGAGGACCACCCACCATTCAAACAAACCAGAACGAACCAAATTAAACCAAACTAAAAAGTACTATCAGAATGAGGTCAAATTGAACCAAACCAAAAAGAAGTCCTTCAGAATTTGTTAAAGAAAAACAAATTGACCCAAAACTTGGTTACAGAGAAAATAAATGGAACCAAACAAAAAAAAAATTCTATCAGAATTTGCTAAAGTGGCTGGATAGAAGATAAATAGTTTGATTCTTTATTATCTATAAGCAAGTAAAAATGGAAATGTATAATATATTTTATTTGATTCACTATGCTATATAAAATTAATAAAGATATTTAACAATAAAGGTAAAAATTTTTAAGAAGAAAATGATAAAATCTTATTGAATTGGATTTTGTTTTTTAAGATATAAACCAGTGACTCCCAACCTTGTCTACATATTAGATTTATAAAAATACTGACACAGACTTTAAGCAATTCTGATTTAACTATTATAAAATATTTCAGATGATTTTAATGTGCAGCATGCGTGAGACTTAATATTTAAATACCAAAGTTATATTTAAATAAGAGTTAAAGTAGACCTACAATCCATTTTCTATATTTCCCAAGAAATAACAGGGAAGAAAAATGGCCAGCTACTGACAAACATTAGTGACCTGCTCCTGGCAAACACAGTAAGGGTATTTATTAGTGGAATAGTTCCCATTTATGGAGTATTTTTAGCAGGATGTATCTAAATAATCACCTATGATAGGCCAATCTTTTATTAGTAGATTTAATAGAACATGACTTTCTGGAAAATGTCATATAAGCTGCGTAATGTCCAGAATGTAAAATGTAAATGTTTAATGACCAAAAAAGATTCTGTTTAAGTGTCGTATAATAACATATATCATTTACAGTCCTACGTTAAATCTGAGCCAGAACTCATACTAATATGGCAAGGAAGATCTCTGTGCCTATGCTCATAATTCCTTAATCCTTGAAATTATTAGTAAATCTTGATAGTGGTTATGATTTCTCACTCTTGGGAGCCATATTTAACAATCTGATCTTTGGGTTAATTCAAAAACTTAACATGGAGTAAGTTGTAACTGAATTTAAAAAGTCATATATTTTTTATGGAAGAATAAATGCTCTCAAGTAGCCAGGAGAAATAAGCAAAATAAGATTAGTAAGTGTCGACCTACCTTATAGGATATTAAAATATTATATAAAGCTGCTAAACACAAACCATTTTTTTGTTTGTTTGTTTTTTTAGACGGAGTCTTGCCCTTGTCCCCCAGGCTGGAATGCAATGGCACGATTTTGGCTCACTGCAACCTCCACCTCCTGGCTTCAAGATATTCTACTGCCTCAGCCTCCCAGGTAGCTGGGATTACAGGCGTCCCCCACCAACCATGGCCAGCTAATTTTTGTAGTTTTATTAGAGACAGGGTTTCACCATGTTGGCCAGGCTGGTCTCGAACTCCTGACCTCAGGTGATCCACCCTCCTTGGCCTCCCAAAATGCTGGAATTACAGGCGTGAGCCCCTGTGCCCGGCCAAACCATACTTATACTACACTGAGTGGACAAATAGAGCAGCCTTTAGAGTCTAGATATGTATCCCAATTATACCCAGTGATGTAATGTGTAGCACAGGTGGTATTTTAATTAAATGAAAAAAAGAATGGCTTATTTAATAAATTCTACCATGACTATTTTCTATTCATGTGAAGAAAATAATTTACAAAAATAGATTTCAAACAAATTGTGGCGTTCTCTTTCTAAACATATACCAAATCTTATTAAAAAATTTAGGAAATTACTCATATAATCCAAAAGTTTAGTAGAGTCTTTTTAAAACAGGAAAGGATCTATGAGCTATATAATAAAAGTTGACCAATTAGACAATATTAAAAAAAAAACAAAACTTTTGTATCCAAAATAGTCCTTAAATAAACCAACATATTGAAAAGATATTAGGATCAAATTACAATATGAAAAGCATTAATATTTACAAAGAGTTCTTATTAAATAAAATAATATAGAAAAGATACTTGAAAATATGCAAAAAATGCTATGAATGGGCAATTCATAGAATAAAAGCCAAATAAGGTGTGTGTATGTATATATGAATGAATGAGCATTTAACAGTAGCTCAGAAAATGTCATCAGAGTAAAAACAAACTTTCATATATCCATTAAACTGGCAAAAATTAAAAAGAACCATAACACCCAGTGCTAGTAAAGGGAAGGGGGAAAAGTACCAACATTATCGATAGAAATGTAAATTGTTAAGCATTTTTGGAATGTAATCTTACAATAGCTATTAAAATTAAAATTACATATAATCTTTTACTCAAAAATCCCTTATCTGAGAATCTACCCATAAATATAAAAGTATAAGTAAGGAAAATATATGTAAGTGGGTTTATTGCAGTATTGTTTGAAGTGGCATGAAACTGGAAATCAAAAGAATGCCCAGCAATGTAGCCATTAGTGTAAGAGAAGAAACTATTAGTATAAGTATAATATGTAGTTATATATTATTATATTATGTATTATATAGTTATAGTATATGAAATAAACTAGTATGGAATGTATGTGCCATTAAAAGGAATAAATTAGTTGTATTAGCCAACTTGGAGGTATTTTCACAAGCTATTAAGTGAGAAACATGGACTGCACATAATTAAATGTTTTTATAGATTAAATTATGCAACTATATGTGTGTGTAAATATGTATATATGTCTGTATACATGCAAATATAAGTATCATTATATTAGCATATAAAAAGGTATGGAAGTTTACACACATAGGTAATAGATAGTGAGATGAGTAAAGTATAAAAATTGAAGTATAAGAAACCTTTAAAATTTGCATTTAAAAAGTCTCTCATAAAAAAGTAGAGATGTTGCAATTTTATTTAAGTAAAATTTGTGTATATGAGAAGGCAAATAACTTTTTATCTAAGGAATGCAAGCCCCTTTAAATTATGAGGTCTATAGAGGCAATGACATGTGAGTCACATCTTACTCCCCACCTTAAGCTAAGTAATCCAGCTGCTATCGGGACTCTAGACTGAGAGATCCACCAATTGATAGAAATTGACCTAACAACGCTATATGCTGGATACCATAAATCATGCCCTATAGTTTAACAATGTATAGCAAATCACTAACCAGTGCTATTTCTGTAAACCAATGAGAGTTCCTGACAAACAGCTTTTCTAATTGCCCACTCTCCTGATTTGTCCCTTAAAAAATAGAAAAATAACAACAACAACAACAACAACAAAACGAGCAAAACAAAACCAAAAAATCTTTGAGCCTGTCCTTTGTTCTCTGGAGCATTTCCTAGTGTTTCCCAGCTGCAAGTCCTCAACGTTGGTCTAAATAAACTCTCTATGTAAATTTTGCTTCAGTTTCTTTCTTTAGATTGACACATATCTATGAAATGCGCACCATCAGAGAAGATGCTTCCCAATTTAAAAACAAATTCTTATCAGGCTATGATAAGTCTGTAAGAGGAAAAAATGGACGTATATGATATGTCACGAGTATGGTTGCAAGGTGATGTTACATCGTGGTGTTGTCTCTAAGTGAAAAGATATAAAGTACTTTTTAATTACTGTAAAACAAATTTTTGTACTGTTTGATAATTTAAAATGATTCTGTACTTTAATTTGAAAAATGTTAGGTCTTCTAATGTTTCCTTTAACTTTGCTTCAGTGATTGGTTAAGATATTTTTTCTCTTTAAGAACTGCCAATATAAAAGCCGTAAGCGTATGAGAACCAGTCATTAATGTTTAATAACAATTTTTTCAAAAAAATTTATAGATCTCAATTCTGTATGCTAAGATGGGTGAGAATGAAAGGAAAGGGAATAAAGCAAGGTGCAGATTTAAATTTCCATTGAATGTTATTCCCATATTTAGAAGGCATGGGATATAAATGTTATGTAACCTAGTACTTTTTTTCATTCTGACCACTGTTTACATGCTTTCACTCTGCTTTTACTCCAAGAATGTCTCTGTCTATGATTACTCTAGGCCAGCCTATATATTTTTGTTTGTCTTTTAGAAGTCTGGCGTGTCAAATTTTGCACCATGTAGCTGTTTTTCTGGCATTACACTCTCCTTTGTTCTTTAGATATCTAGTCAAAGGGAATTGCTTTATTATAATTCTCTGACCTCGCTGTGGTGTTGCCTGCTATTAAATATTAAGAATAGCTCATACGCTGGGCACAGTGGCTCACGCCTGTAATCCTAGCACTTTGGGAGTCTGAGGAGTGCAGATCACAAGGTCAGGAGTTCGAGACCAGCCTGGCCAATATAGTGAAACCCCATCTCTACTAAAAATACAAAAATTGGCCAGGCATGGTGGCGAGTGCCTGTAGTACCAGCTACTGGGGAGACTGAGACAGGAAAATCGCTTGAACCTGGGAGGCGGAGGTTGCAATGAGCTGAGATCTTACCACTGCACTCCAGCCTGGGCAACAGTGTGAGACTCCATCTTTTAAAAAAAGAATAGCTCATAGACAAAACAGATAAAATTATAGTTAGGCTCTGGGCTAAATCCGTATCTTGGAAAACACATTTTTCTATCACTCACACCTTTCTATTCACAGCACAGAATCAGATGATAGCTTGAGATTCACCTCTATGATCCAAGTAAAATAATTTAGCCTTTGTGGAGAGTGAGTCTTTGGCTTATTTTCCCACTATGGCCGGTTTTCCTAACCACAGACATGTTTTAGCTTTGTGTGGGTTGCACAGCATACTGATCTAAGAAGATTAACGGAAGAGAGGGCAGAATGAATGACAGTATATATGGAAATGATTCAGCATAGCTCTGGAGTGTTAAAAAATGCATCATCACAGGTGATGCCCCCCAACCCAACCCAATAAAGAAAGCTCTTATCAGATAGTCCCTAAGGTGAACGTAGAGTTCTACTGGGAGTGGCTCACCTGAATAATAGGAGCCCAAGATGCAAAGTAAAGGAGATTTCTTTTTAGGTATATCTGGCATAAAACATGTAATGATTATGTATTTTTTCCATCCACGCTCATCCACATGGATTGCAATATGTCTAAACTGAGAAAAACAATTAAAATATATCTAAATTTCTTGAGCTATTGCTGCTTTAAGGCTATATGATAATTTGGTCTAAGATGAATTACATCTGAATGTTTTCACTTTTAAAAAAATGATTATGAAATATGACATATTGGGTGGACCATTTTCATATCCATTTATAACATCAATCCCAGTCCACTGGGTATGTCTTCTACTAAAGAAAATATTGGGCTTTTATTTTGGAAAAAAAATTGTGGATGCCTTGATTCCATTAGGTTTAAGAAATGCTGAGTTATTCTAGTATTTGAATGAAAAGAGACTTAAAATCATATTTCCAAAGAATATGTTATAACTGAACTTTGATGATCTCTATTTTTCATTAGTGGCTTAACCTGTGTTGATTATCAAGTGATCTGAAACTGAATTGAGTTGAGTTATTCCTGTGCTCCTACCACTCCAAAGTTTTTTGAAACACATCATACCCTTCAGCATAAGAAATTCCACTCTACAGTTCTATTCAAATAGGAACATTATTTTAAGGATTTAAAAAACAATTTGAGACATCATTTCTACCTTCCAACTACTGTAAGAGTAAAATTATTAATAAACAGAGAAACTGAAGCATCAAAGTAGGTTCACCACCTGAGTGTAATGTTTCTGTAGACTTTTTATAATACGGAAAGCTCTAGGGCATACTGTCATTATTTTTCTTGACTTAAAATGGGCTAAAGGTCAGATCCTACCACTGAAGAACTCACTTTGCATAGAAGCAGCATGATTACAACTGTAAATAAGTCCTCCTTGTTGATGGTTGGAGACCAGGATGAAGTGACTATCATCACTTGTGAAAGATGAACATGTACCATTTGTGACCTGAAAACATTAGATGCCTGTCTTAAGCTTGACATTGCTCATGTCAGGGGGCTCCAGATGGTGTTTTCTTGTTCTTTGTGATATTTTGAAGCACTGTACGGTAAGTAGCCTTGGTGTAAAATAGGAAAGGCAAGTGAACTTTGCCTTTTAAAAGCACCTGCTATTAAGGAGCTGGCTACAGTAGGTGATAATGAGTGATAAATTTGTGTGTTCATAGTGGTAGACTTCTTGCCAGTGTGAAATTTTAGTACATTCCCAGTTTCTGCAGAGCCAGGCAATTCCTGTCAACTAATCTATACGCAGATGACAACATCTTTTCAAGTGCATTGTGCAAAACTATTACTTTAATTCAACTCTTAAATGGTAACTAGGTATTTATAGAAAACCAAAAGGTGTGCCAGTCCTGTGGGTCATTATCATTTAAATGTAGGTTTTGGTCAATCTTTATGCCCCCTTTTAAATGCATGAAGGATTATCTGGATATGAGGGCATCATATTTCTAAAATTTTGTTACAGCTGTATGATACACATATCAGTCTAGATCATGGACTGTATATATCAACGTCAGTAGATTAAAAATCATTAGAAAAAAGTAAGGGAGAGGAAAGCAATACAGTGAAGGCAAGCCATGCTACTTTGCAAATTTTGCTTTTACATTTCTGATGGAGTATATTGTCACAAGGATTGTTTTCATCCGAGTTGCTGAATTGAACATAACTGAAAGAGTTCACCATTACACTTCACTATGGTGTATCAAAACACTCTGTGATCTAAATATAAAGGTCTGGCCCAGATGAAGTCTTTTAAATAAGTGTAGAGAATGATTGTAACACAGTTTTTGATGGAGTAGGGTTAGATTGTAGATGCAGAGATAAGCTCTGTGTTAGTAGTGGAGGCGACTCTAACAGATCACAGAGAAACTAAAAGTTGTGCAGGTAAAGAAAGTCAAATTTTTATTAAAATGTTCCTTGGAAATCACATCAGCTCCAAGCAATATAAATTTCTATTAAACAGTATATCATTTTTTAAATTTTTTTTTTAAATTTTTTTGAGGCGGAGTCTCGCTCTGTCGCCCAGACTGGAGTGCAGTGGCGCAATCTCGGCTCACTGCAAGCTCCGCCCCTCCCTGGGTTCACACCATTCTCCCACCTCAGCTTCCAGAGTAGCTGGAACTACAGGCGCCCGCCACCATGCCTGGCTAATTTTTTTTTTTTTTTTTTTTTGGATTTTTAGTAGAGACGGGGTTTCACCGTGTTAGCCAGGATGGTGTCAATCTCCTGACCTCGTGATCCGCTCGCCTCGGCCTCCCAAAGTGCTGGGATTACAGGCGTGAGCCACGGCGCCCGTCCTACATCTTTTTTTATTATTCTCTTTTCCACTTTTAACTGGCTTTGTTCATAGGGTCCATTACAGGTCTATGCTGTGTCACTCAAAATCTCACTATGATCCTAAGTTTTTTAAAGCCTATTAAGCTAACTCAAAAGCTCCAAAATCTCTTCCTGTCTTGAGCTACACTTCTATCTTGCACTTCCTCCTTTCTCAGGATTCATCTAGTCTCTGCTTGACCTAGGAAACTAAACAATGCAATGGAAGTACCATCAAGTTCCCTTCTAAACCTGCAAGCTAATACCTTCACCCTTTCTCTTTTCTTTCCTGCCTGTCTTTAAGAAAAACTTACCTATCCACCTAGATGAGAGTTTATACCTCTTCCTAGGCTCTTATTCCAACCACTTTCTATGTCTGTCTCTCAAAATTTCCTCCATTAATGTCCCAGGCTAAAAAAAAAAGGAACTATTCCCTTTTCTTACTAAAAGAAATGAAAACTGTTTCTGGATTACCTGAGTACCTGAGTTGGGGGATGGGAAGCAGATAGGTTAGAATTGCCATCCTCAAGCAGAAAAGCTCCCATAATAACGTTTTTGCACATTTAGCATATTCGAGTACTGGTGCTTTCAAAATATTGGAAAACAACAAGTTTGATGAAATTGCAGAGAGGTTAAGTGACTTGTCCAAGAGTAGTGGCAGACTGAGAGTTAGTTTGTAGGTCTTCTGAATCTCTATTCTGCATTTTTTATATTATCTGGGCATTATTTGGTGGGGGCAGAGGTGCTATTTTCAGGTAAGGAGTAAATTCTCCATTAAATGCTCATACAGGCACTTCTTCCATGCAATTATAATATTAAATTTAGGAGTAGCCTCTGCCCTAAATAGTTTATTTCTCTTCATCCGGAAAAATATATGGACCATGGTCATTGGAGTACTTCTTTGTGTGTATGTATGTGTGTGTGTGTGTGTGTGTGTGTGTGTGTGATGTGAGGCCACTTGATTCTACACTGACATGAAAGATGATTTTCATTACTGTGGTAGTGCTGTAACTAAAACAGTGTTAGGTAACCTCAGAAAGTTTCAGACTGTATCAGAAGACAGCTTTGATTTGGAGAAATTCATTGAGATGCTATCAGTCCTACTCTGAAAAAAGTATCTCTTCACTCCTAATTAAAAATGTTGGAGGTAGAGGGAAGAGAGTTTTCCAGAATTAACTTCTGCACATCTTTCATATGATTTTTACTATTCCTAGTATGAGATCACACTCAAAAGAACATGATCTAGGCCAGGCGTGGTGACTCTCGCCTATAATCCCAGCACTTTGGGATGTCAAGGTGGCAGATCACTTGAGATCAGGAGATCGAGACCATCCTGGCCAACATGGTGAAAGCCTATCTCTACTAAAAATACAAAAATTAGCCAGGTGTGGTGGCATGTGCCTGTTATCCCAGCTACTCAGGAAGCTGAGGCAGGAGAATTGCTTGAACCCAGGAGGTAGAGGTTGCAGCGAGCCTAGACGGCACTGCTGCACTACAGCCTGGGCAATAGAGCAAGACTCTGCCTCAAAACAAAAACAAAAACAAAAACAAAACAAAACAAAACACTGTGATTCTTTCAGTGGCTTCATTATTCTGGCCCATTTCCTTTTGTACTCTCAACCATCTGGCTCAATTAAAAGGGAGTCCATACTTGTTCCCACAGTGCTTTAAGTTTTGAAACATTCTGGTAACAGCTTTTACACAAAAAGCAAAAGATGCAGGGATTAAAGGATATGGCCACACTTTTTAGGTCAATTATTTCTTATTTTTTTGGTCTATCAAACAATCAAATGGTTTTGTTCATAAAAATAATTTTAGGTCAATCAATACAGTGTGAATGAGTATCTTGTACTTCATTTGGACATGGTTGAACAGTGAAAATGACCTGAAATGTTTCATGAGAAATTATATTTAAGGTTATACTTAAAATATCATGGAATGCTGATGCAAAATACAAGTTAAATGTGCTTTTATGTGTGATAATACATAAATTTGAATGATTTTAAACTGCGATTAAATTACAATTTAGTTGACAATACATAGAGATTTTAAGTGTGGTTTTGGAGGTAAAAAAAATCCATTTTGGTTTTTTTTAACCTCTCAATAGTCTAAGGGTATAGTTGTTTTTTCTCTAATCAACTTTGTTTCATAAGTAGTGCTTAACAAGTAAGCATCTTCCATTTGCTGAGTGTTCAGAGTTATCTTGCAGTTCGCTTACTCACTTTGCAGTCACAAAATGAGAAATGTAGACACTGTACACAAACAAGAAGTCCGTGCAAAGTCAAGCTCTCAAAACCACATGCAAGACTCAGCAGCACATGGTTTAGAGCTCACACACTCCAGGACGATGTAATACAGGCATGCAGATGAGAGGAAAGAAAAGCACCTACATCATGAAAATAGAAGATAATGAAAGAGAATGACATTTTATATATGACAATTATCTAATGCAAACCGTATACCCATAGCCTTTACCAGAGTCGGGATAGGGGCAGAGAAGTGAATTTTTATGGGGACTGGGAAATTGTATATAAATATTGTTAGAGGTCAAGTCGTTGTTAAAGTTAAGGATTTCTATTCTGTACTTGGCCTCTTCCAGGTTGTCTTCCCCAGTTTCTTGCTTTGTATTTCCTCAGCTACATCATGCAAAAAAGATCAGAACTAACATTGGAAATCATTTAACAAGCTCTAAACCTGACAGATAACAAGGGTGTTCTCCACAATTTACACGAGAATTAAATTGGATATAAATACCTCCTGTTCTTACCGGTGGGTGTTGTGATTCCATTTATTAAGGTGTGAAGCAGACAGGAAAGAGATAAATCTTTCATAAGTACATTGTAAATAGGCAAGTGGTATATAAACCATATTCATAGGTAATAGAGTCAAACAATGAAAGGTAAATAGTTGTCACAAAATAGACTTTATCACAAAAAAATGGTCACAAAACTAGTTACATGGAGGGGGGTAAAATAATTGTTTTGCTACTGTTTTTGAAATAATCTGGCAGTATGGAACAACAAAAAATGAGTGATGTGTTTTGATTAAAAATTCTTGACACTGCTTCAGCCAACCCAGCAGCAGAGAGTCCCCAAAAGACTTTGAATGCTGACACCTTTGTTAAACAATAACAGTGATGGAAATATAGAAAAGTGATCAACATGTAGGTGCTCTTTCTTGTGAGATTAAAGTGTTCCTTTGGGGGATCAATTTACAAATGAATTTTTCACAAGAAACTTTGGGATGATTAGAAATGACTCAAGGGGTTTTGCGTGAAAAGTGCTCATTTGATTAGCTCTTCAAATTGTCATTTTTGTCATGGCATGTCCTTCTCAATCAAATACATCACACACAGGTATGATAAACTTATCCATATATAAATATTACTTTCAAATTGGGTAATATTTGCAGTGCTTTCTGCACCATTCCTATTAATTTTGAACCCTTCTTTCTTCATTAGACTATTACTGGTTAAACAGAAAGTACCATTTTAAATTGTACAGGCTCACTTACACAAAAATTGTTTCATGCAATTGACATAATTAAATGTGAGTGCTTTTATTTTCTGAGAAATTCTTAGAAACAGGGTTCTTGCCCAGTGGAGGAGTAGCCATATGGGAAGCCACCATATTTTTATTCCTTTTTTTCTGGCGCTCTATGATACATCATCGAATTTGGATTTGCTGTATAATTTATTTAGAAACCAGCCTTTATAGCCAAATTGCAAGGTAAAAGAAAGTGGGCAATTCTCCTAATAATCAAAAGAGGTCTTTGGACCACATTAATATCATTAAAAGTGTTGATTTTTGAGCAGTGATACAGGAAGGGAGGTTATGACAGGTGATTGTTGATGTTGAATTTGCTTAAAAGGTGAAGGAAAAATATGAAGGGATCCATATTTCCCCCTTGAAAGGAAAGACGCGTTAAACCAGGTACAGTAAAAGGGCACAGTGTAGATCATTTAAATTATAGAAAAAAACATTCTTAAAGTGTGAAACTTCCTATGATAAAATGCTTATGTATACTTAAGCTCCCTGACCTCTCCTTTAAGTTTTCAATTTCCTGTCTTTTAAAGTGTGTTAACCTGAGATCTCTGTTTGGGGGCATCATAATTGTTACTGTTTACTTGCCAAACCTTATTGCAACTGGATCCAACTATTTTTGGGGGGTGTTGGCAATGAGGTCATGCAGTAAAAACCCAAGTCCCAGCTAAAGCAATGCTCTCTCTCACCAGAAGTGGGAACTCTACTACACACAGTTATATCAGTTTGCATCATGTTATAATGCCTTTGCCACACAGTGTAACTAGATATAGCACCATGCAATGCCATGAATTGAGAATGAGAGACTATCTCCAGGGGAGAAAATACACATCCGAGAGAAGAAAACAAAAGCAAGGGGTTCAAAGCTGGTGATTCTGGCTTTTATTCCATTTTGGCTATCACTATAATGCCTGTGGCACTTTCATTTTGGAAAACAGACATACATACCATGTTCATGTCAATGCCATTGGTGTAAGTCCATGCATGCTGGAAATATTCTTCAAGACGTTGCCTCAGAGGGTTGGGGATTTGATGAAAGCGAATGAATTCTTTTACTCGCAGCATCTGCATGTGGTACCTGGCAGTTCCCGAGTATAGTCTTTGGATAATTGCAGATACATTCCCAAAAATGCTTGCATACATTAGTGCTGGATTGGATAAAAAACAAAGTTATGGGGGAAACATAGGCAAGTTATATATTGTTAGAGTATCAAGCATGAGGATTTTGATTATCTCAGTCTAGTGAGGATTTACCATTGGATCATGGGGGAAAAAAGAAGTTAAACTAAAACTGCTTTACATTTCATAATTTTAGTGATAAAGCTGGAGAGGGAAAGTATCCAAATTCATCATGGATTCTAAATGAAAGTGAAAACTCACATTGTTTATAATATCAGCTTGTGGCTGGGAGCATTGACTAGGGAGAAATGCATTTGAAATAAACCCTTTCATTTGAAAAAGAAGGCATGTCATGGCTCACCAAAAATACATTTTCTTGAAAAAAATATGAGGCAAAAGTGTCTTTTAGGGATTTAAAAACCCTTTTTGAATTGGAGTTAACATATTAGTTTTAAATTGTGACTTATTTCTGCCTCTCAGCCTCAAATCTAACTTTGTAGAAGAAAAATCTATTATTAAATTTGAGATTATTTTGAATACATTAGGTTTGTTAAGGGATAACAAATTCTTTTAAGAAACTCAGTTTCTTTGGAGTGTTAATTTGTATACAGTTTTTAATCTATTCCAATTCATTTTCATAGTATTTTTGCATAAGAAACATATCTCTGGCTTAGAAAAATTCACATAGCTTCATTTTTATAGGGAAAAAATAGAACACATTTTTGTTCTTTCGTCTATGGGAAGAAACTGCTATGAGATCCCTTGCTATATAATCAGCATTTAGGAAGAATATCTGTATTGGTGCTTCTTCCACTAAATCTTCATGATTTAAAATAAGCTCTTTAAGCACTTTCTCTCTTTTTTATATTTGTATTCATTTCTAATAATCCTAAAAATAAACGCTATTCTCTGTACAGAAAGTCACATCACGATATAAAATCTGAATGTTGATCTTTGGGCATCTATCAGAAACTAAGAGATATGGTAACATATGTTTAAGTCACTGGAATAGCTATATACCAGGGTGGGGAAAACAGCAACAACAAAAGAGTCTGAAGTATTTAATTAAAGTAAATTCAAACGACACATTTTTTTCCTCAAACAAATTTTACAATTGCTTCTATAAACCACTTAATCATTTCCAAAGTAGGCTTTGGCCAGATTCTGGCCATGTTTTAAACTAGTATGT
Source organism: Mandrillus leucophaeus (assembly GCF_000951045.1). Taxonomy (NCBI): domain Eukaryota; kingdom Metazoa; phylum Chordata; class Mammalia; order Primates; family Cercopithecidae; genus Mandrillus; species Mandrillus leucophaeus. Next base: position 5,009,073 of record NW_012104131.1, on the reverse strand, counting down.
TTTCCTGAGCACTTGCTTGCTTTTCCATCTCACCTTGTTCGCTTATCTTATCATGCTTGGTTATCAAGATCCTTATGTACCATAGATATCCCAAGTAAGAGAATGTCCCGGGGAAAGCAGTGACCCCTTGTTTTTATCTATTTAAGGGGATGAAAGTTGGGGAGATGTGGTGGTTAATTTTATATCAACTTGACTGGGCCACAGTGTGCCTGGATATTTGATTACACAAATATTCTGGATGTGTCTGTGAGGGGTTTGCAGAGGAGATTAGCATTTGGGTCAGTAAACAAGTAAAGCAGTTTGTCCTCCCTACTGTGGGTGGGCTGCATCCAACTTATTGAAGTCCTGAATAGAAGAAAAAGGGGAAGTAAAGGAGAATGAGCTCTCTGCTTGACTGTCTGAGCTGAATATCAGTCTTCTCCAGCCTTTGGACTTGCACTCGGACTCAGACTGAAACCACATCATTGGCTCTCCCTGGTCTAGACACAGTTACTGAGTACAGATCTTGAGAATTTTCAGCCTCTATAACTGTGTGAGCCAATTTCTTCTAATAAATCTCTTTATATCTTTATCTATATTCAAATATATATGTCTTTCCAATATCTATCTTTTGGTTCTGCTTCTCTGGACATCCAGACTAACACAGGAGATCTCTAGTGAGGCTGAATTGGCATGTATAAGAGACATTAATCCTCTGTAAGGTAGAGCAGATGTTTGAATTGTACCTTCTACATGAAGAAAAGGTGGGCCTAAATTGTTCTTGAGTAAATGAATCATTCTTTAAATAGAGAATTAACAATATTTGCCAGAAATTGATTCCTGTGATCCAAGGACATTCATGTGAAAAACACGCTTTACTTATCTCCAATGTAGTGGGGAAACAATCACATGTGATGTTACGTTTCCAAAATACCTATCACGTGCTCAGGAAGTAGATTTCATCAGAGGGCATGAAATCAATGCTATTTTTTTTAACCTAAACCACACATGATCAAGAAACACGTGTTTTATCTAAACCATTACATGATCAAGAAAGATCAGGAAAAAATCTTATTTATTAAATAGATTTTAGCAAATTAGATGTTATTTGAATGGTAGAGTTTTATCTCTACCATCAAAATTAACCAAAATGTTAGTTTAAGTCATAAACAAGCATTTGCCACTAGCTGTCAAGATGAAAAAAAATCTAGATTATAAGTACATAGCTGAACAGATAAGTGACTAATTCATGGTTGGGCACAGTGGCTCACGCCTATAATCCCAGAACTTTGGGAGGCCGAGGCAGGTGGATCACCTGAGCTGAGGGGTTCGAACCCAGTTTGGGCAACATGGCAAAACCCCATCTCTACAACAAATACAAACATTAGCCGGGTATCTTGCTGTGTGCCTGTAGTACCAGCTATTATGGAAGCTGAGGCACGAGAATCGTTTGAACCAGGGAGGTGCAGGTTGCAGTGAGCTAAGATCATGCCACTGCACTCCAGCCTGGGTGACAGAGTGAGACCCTATCTCAAAAACAAACACACAAACAAACAAAAAAACAAAAAGTGACCTGAAATACTTTTTTTTAGGAAATTCTGTGATTATGACTTTTTAAATTAATATAAAGACATTAATCTTTTTCCTATTTTTTAGGAAGGAAATGGAGCTAGAGATTGTAAGCTAGAGAGAAGAATAAAATACTTATATTCTGTACATATTATTTAGTTGATGCCCAACTGGCAAAAATATCAATCAAAAGCAAGTTGACAGACTATGGATATCTAGGCATCTCTCCTTAACTCAATATTTTTAGTTTTATAAAATAGGGAGTTCTTTTTTCATCCAAATGGTTTGCTTTAGTTTAGGTATTATAGAAATAAAACAGGTATATCTTAAAACTTCCTTCAGCACACCACACCTTAATTCTGATATAGTAACCATACTAATACATTTGATTGGTCAGAAGATATTAGCTGAAACATGTTGACAAACAAATACATCTGCATTCTTACTACATAAATTTAAACAATTCTGTAACTTAATAACATAAATTTTATTGATTTTTAATTTATATGTAAGATGTACCTATTTTAAGTGTATAATTCAATTAGTTTTGACAAATATATACACCCCTGTAAACACAATCATGATATAGAACATTTGCTTCACCCTAAAAGTCTCCTTGTGTTCCTTGGCTGCTTGCAATCACTCACTTCAGATCTTAGACAACCACTGAGCTCCTTTATGCCATTACAGATTAGTCTGCATTTTCTAGGATTTTATATAAGTGGAATCATAATGTACATATTCATTATGTACATTTGTGACTGACTTCTTTTGCTCAACATGTTTTTGAGAATCATTCTGTTGTGTGTATCAGTAATTTGTTTTTTTTTTTTTTAATTGCTGAATTGATTTGCATCATATGGCTATACCACAGTTTGTTTATCTCTTCTCCTGTTGATGGAAACCTTGCTGTTTCTAGTTTTTGGTTATTACGAATAAAACTGCCATGAACATTTGTATACAAGACTTTGTGTGGGCATATATTTTCATTTCTTTTAAACACCTAAGAGTGGAATTGCTGAGTTGTGTGCTAAATCTATGTTTCCTTTTTTTTTTTTTTTTTTTTGAGACGGAGTCTCACTCTGTCGCCCAGCCTGGAGTGCAGTGGCCAGATCTCAGCTCACTGCAAGCTCCGCCTCCCGGGTCTACGCCATTCTCCTGCCTCAGCCTCCCGAGTAGTTGGGACTACAGGCGCCCGCCACCTCGCCCAGCTAGTTTTTTGTATTTTTTAGTAGAGACGGGGTTTCACCGTGTTAGCCAGGCTGGTCTCGATCTCCTGACCTCGTGATCCGCCCGTCTCGGCCTCCCAAAGTGCTGGGATTACAGGCTTGAGCCACCGCGCCCAGCCAAACTGTTTTTCAAAGTTGTATCATTTTACATTCTCACCAGCAATGTATGAAAATACTAGTTGTTCCATATCCTCTCCAGCATTTGGCTTTGTCAGTCTTTAATTTTAACCATTGTAGTGTACATGTGTAATATCTCATTAGGGTTTTAATTTTCATTTTCCTGACGATTAATAACATTTTTTCATGTCTTTATTAGTCATTCATGTATATTTCGTGAACTGTCTTTTCAAATACTTTACCCATTTTTAAATTGAGTTGTCTTCTTATTATGGATTTGTAAGAATTATTGATATATTCTGGATATAAGTCCTTTTTCGACCTCGGTATTGAAAATATTTTCTTCAAGTATACCATTTGTCCATTCCTTTTCTTAATGGTGTTTTTTGAAGTGTAGAAGTTATTAATTTTGATGAAATCCAATTTATCAATTTTTATTGTATGATTCAGAGTTATTTTTGTTTGTTTCAGTTTTGGTAATGTGTATAATTCAAATAATTTTATTATTTGATCTAAATTGTCAAGTTTATTGTTCTTTATAATGTTCTTTTCTTATCCTTTTAATGTCCATAAGATTTGTGTTACTATCTTTCTTTCATACAGGACAGTAACTTACGTTCTTTTAGTCTAGTTGGAGGCTTATCAGTTTTACTGATTTTAAAAATTACTTCCATTAACTTTCTCTCTTGTTTGTTTTCTATTTTTATTGACTTCTGCTCTTATATATTATTTCTTTTCTTCCAGTTGTATTAGGTTTTAATTTGCTTGCCTTTCACTTAGCTTCTTAAAATACAAGCTTAGATTTGTGATTTTAGATCTCCTTTTTAAATAAAAACACTTAAAGCTATAGATTTATCTCTAAAAAATGCCTTAGGTGCCCTATACAAGTTTTGATACATTTTGTTTCCATTTTCATTAAGTTAAAAATAGTTTGTAATTTTCCATGTGATTTCTTCTTTGAACTGTGAGTTATTTGGAACTTATTTCCAAACATCTGGGGACTTTCTAAATATCTATCAGTTTTTTCTCTTACTCCTTGTCTCCTTGTCCTCTTCCTCCTCCTCCTCATCTTCTTCCTCCTTCTCCTCTTCCTTCTTTTATTGTTGATTTCTGGTTTCTCTATCATCAGACAAATACTTTGTATGATTTTAGCATTTCCAAATTTATTGAGACTTGTTTTGTAGCCCAGCATGTGGCTTGTCTACTGGTAAATGTTCCATATATGCTAGAAAAGAACATGTATTCTGCTGGTAGTTTATAATTGTCAATATACCAAGTTTAGCTGATAGTATTCTTTAAGTTTTCTATATTTTTATTCATTTGGTCTGTTTATTCTATAAAACACTGAAAGAGCAGTGTTAACATTGCAAACTATAATTATGAATTTGTCTTGTGAATTTGTCAATTTTTCCTTTCAGTTACATCAGTTTTTCCTTCATGTAATTTAAAGTTCTGTAATTGAGTGCCTACACATTTAGGATTGCTATATTTATCTATTTTATCTTTGGCAATAGTACTTGTCCTAAAGTTAATATCACTATATTGTCTGAAGTTAATACTGTTCCTCAGATTTTCTTATGATTAGGATTTGTATGAACATTGTTTTTCATTTTTTTTTTTTACTCTTTATAAGTATGTTTTCTTTAGACAGCATATGGTTGAGCCTTATTTTTTAAAATACTCTCTGATAATTTCTCCATTTCAACAAAAGCATTTAGATCATTTACATTTAATGCAATTATTGATATATTTGGGTTTAAATATACTATCTTGCTATTTGTTTTCGGCATTTCCCTTTTTTACTTATTTCCTACAATATTTTACATGTGTTATTTTGTTATTATTCCATTTTGTCTTTCCTGTTGGCTTGTTAGCTATAGTTGTAGGATTTATAACATGCATTTTAAATTGGTCAACATCTACTTTAAATAGCATAATACCATGTCATGAATGATGTAGGAATCTTACAACAACATATATTTCTATTTCTTCTTCCCACTTTTTGGTACTATCATTGTCATAATTTCTCCTTCTACATATGTTATAAAACCTCCACATTCATTGACATTATTTTTTGCTTTAAGGAGTCAATTATTTTTGAAGACATTTAGAAATACGGAAAAAGTATTTTTTTTTTTTTTAACTCACACATTTACCACTTCTAGTTTTTCATTCTTTTGTGTTGATCAAATTTTCATCTGGTATAATTTTCCTTTCACTTGAAGAACTTTATCATTTCTTGTAGTCTGCTCATGAAGAATTATGTCAGGTTTTGTCATTTTTGAAGAGTAGTTTAATTAAACATAGATTCCTATGTTGACAGATTTTAGTTTTCTTTCAGCAATATAAGGATTTTGTTCCATTTTCTTTGGCTTTCATCATTTCTAATAAGAAATCTATCAACATTATCTTTTTCCTTTGTATATGATATGTCCTTTTTTCTCCGGCAGCATTTAATATTTGATTATGATGTGCACCAGTGTGTTTTACATATATTTAACCTATTTGGGATTCACTGGACTTCTTGGATATGTGGTTTATAGTTTTCATCAATTTTGGAAAATATTCTACCATTATTTTTAAATTAAAAAATTTCTGCTATTATTTAAAAAAAAGAATTTTTTTTGCTTGCCTTCATCATCTTTGTAAATTCTGGTTCCATTTTACTTGATTTCTTTTTCCTATTAAGAATTACATTTTTCTGTTTCTTAAAATATCTCTTAAATTTTAAATAGATATTGGGCACTATAAATTTAACCTTCTTCAATGCTTGTAACTTTTTTTGTCTTAAAAAGAAGTTAGATGTTCTTGCAGGAGTTAAACCACTTGGGGATCAGCGTGTGCCTTTTGAAGCTTGCTGTTTAAGCTTATTTTGGGGACAGATGAGCCCTGGTACTACAGCACTATTTTTTTTTTTTTTTTTCCTGAGATTTCTACCAAATACCCTGGATGTTCAATAAAGGTTTTCCATTCTGTTGGCTGAAATTTGAAAATCTCCCACATCTATGTGAGCTCTGGAAATTGTTTAGCTTATAGTATTTCTGGTATTTCTTTGCTGGATTTTAGGGAGTTTTACCCCACGCATTTGTGGCTTAGTATTCATCAGAAGACTCAAAAGGATATCTATGTAGGTTTCCGGGGCTTTTCTTTTCCATAGCTACTTCTCCACTTGTCTGTCTTGCAAATTGCAGTACCTTAGACCTCTGATCTTGTTTTCTTAACTCTGTAAGACTACTGGGGTCTGCTTAGGTTATTTCTCCCTTCTCTGTTCACTGTGGTCCAGAAAGTGCCTCCAGACAAAAAGTCAAGAAAACATGTGGCCCATATTGTTTGCTTTCCTTCTTTCAGGGATCAAACTTCCCTGTTAATTTTCCAGTGCCTGAAAACAATTGTCTTACATATTTTGATCAGTTTTCTGTTTCTTTTTAATAGAAGGAGAGTAAGGTTTTAGTAATTCCATCATAACTGGAAGCAGAACTCTAGTAACTTTTTTTTTACTTGCTACAAAAATAAGAAATTCTTCCAATCAAGATGTTTGTCAAGCAGGTCAGAAATGGAGTACATTTGCCTTTATTTTTCTGGCTTATATGTTTTTTAAAATTAAATATATACATGTTATTTATAATATTTAAAATATAAAATTATGCTATATGTTATAAAACAGGTGTAAACATATGAGCATCACTTACATTTACAATTATTTAATGACTTCACAGTCTTCCTTTTTTATTTTGAATTATACACACTTTTAAAACGTATTATCTGGTTACTGTAGTCTGTACATGGTCAGCAGTACAAAAACTGTCTTTGCAAACAGCAGCTTTACAAAATGCATATAACAATCTATATGCATCAGATATTTACTATTTGCATTTAATGTTTTATTTTTAGTTTCCTTAAATTATATTGCTATAAGATAGAGGGTTGATTGCCTTGTTTTCTACAACTTGGCTTCAAATTTTTCTTTTAGAATAAAGATTAGAGTTAAACTCAGGATGCTGAGAAAGTTCAACCTGATAACCACAATAGTTGTAATTAGCACATATACACTTTTTAATCACATTTTTTGTTATTTTATTTTTTCAGGCTGAAATAAGGCCACTAAAAGGTCTGAGGAGTATGGGCATAGACAAAACCATATCATTTTAGAATATAGTTAGATTGAACTGAGAATATCGTGTGCAGATACACCTATATACATCAAATGGGTACATAAATTTCAGTATTCTTATTATTGCCAAATTTCAAGTCTTAATTTTACTCTTTTCTTTATTTATGACATAATAGGTCATGGTGCGGTTCTCCAGGAGTACCTATAAAGTATTTCCTGTGTGACATAAAGCTTTACATAATCCCATTTGGATTAAGGTGTATAGAACCAAGTCTTATATTCAAATAAATGACGGTATGTGGAATGTGGGTGTATCCTACTATAGCCAATTTGATTAGAGTGCTTTCTTTTTTCTTTAAAGATACAATTCATCTGCAGAAAACATGTATTATTCTTAACATATTAACAGAAATAGTCTAGTGCTATATTAAAAAAGAAAAAAAGGAAGCGAAGAAGAAAGGAAGGAAAGAAAGACAAAGGAAGAAAACTGACTAAAATTCCCTGATTGAGGGAATGGAGATTAGGTGCAGAGCAAGTAAAGAACTGAGCTATCTTCAATTTAAAAAAATTCACATGATAAATAGCACTACGTATTTTACTTAATCCTTACAAGTGGTGTGGATTACTAAGTGGTGAAGTGGCTAAACAAGTGCATTTTTAAAAGTCTTTCTTAAAAATTCTAAGTTTCAAAATACAGGTTTTATTTTCTTAAAAAGATATTTCTGCTACATACGTGTTTAATTAAGACCAAGTTTTTCCTTGTTTGATACCTATGCCACTAAAGCAGATGACCCCTATAAAGTGTTTACTAGTAGTTGTAATCACAAAATGGTTGGAACTGTGCTTGCTCTGTGTTCAGTCTCTCTGGAATACATATTTCTACTTTATTCTAGGAGATCCAACGTCCATTTCTTTCTGGGTACAATGCTACTTCTGTGTTTGCAGCCTAGACTTGGACTGAATTTGTAGAATGTCTTAATAGTTACTGAAATGTAATGTTGTTTGCTTACACAAATGCTACTAAAATAAAAACTTATGAAAAGTACATTGGATATAAAGTAGACAATAAACTTGGTGAATTTATTTACATTTCATTAATAGGGATTTATCTAAGCACATTTTATTATCATGTTGACATTTAAAAATCAACTATCAGGATCTATTTTCAACTTTCTATGCATTCTAAGGATGATGTTCTTCTTGAATCTTTAGAAATAAACCATGCTTAAAATCCAAAATTTTCCTGATTAAAAACCCTCAACAAACTAGGCATTGAAAGATCATACTTCAAAATAATAAAAACAATCTATTGTAAACCCACAGCCAATATCATGAATGGGAAAAAGCTGGAAGCATTCCCATTAAGCAGGAGCAACACAAGGATGCCCACTCTCACCACTCCTATTCAACATAGCACTAGAAGTCCTAGCTAGAACAAGCAGGTAAGATAAAGAAATAAAAGGCCTCCAAAGAGGAAAAGAAAAAGTCAAATTATCTCTCTTTGCTGATAATATTATTCTATTCCTATAAACAACCAAAAAGATCCTAGAAATGATAAATGTCTTCAGTAAAGTTTCAAGATACAGAATCAAGGTACAAAAATTAGTAGCATTTCCATGCACCAATAATGTTCCAAATCAAGAATGCAATCACATTTACAACAGTCAAAAAATAAAGTAACTAGGAATACATCTAACCAAGGAGGTGAAAGATGTCTACAAGGAGACCTACAAAACACTGCTGAAAGAAACCATAGATGACACAAACAAATGGACAAACATTTCATGCCCATGAATTGAAAGAGGCAATATTATTAAAATGGCCATACTCCTCAAAGCAATTTACAGATTCAATGCTATTCCAATCAAACTACCAATGTCATTTTCCACAGAATTAGAAAAAAGAACTATTATGAAATTTATAGAAAGTGAAACAGAGCCTGAATAGCCAAAGCAATCCTAAACAAAAAGCACAAAGCTGGAAGCATCACATTACCCAACTTCAAACTATACTATAAGGCCACAGTAACCAAAACAGCATGGTACTGGTGCAAAAACAGACACATAGACCAATGGAATGGAATAGAAAACCCAGAAATAAAACTGCACACCTACAGCCATCTGATCTTCAACAAAGTTGACAAAAATAAGCAATGTATAAAGAACGCCCTATTCAATAAATGGTGCTGAGACAGCTAGCTAGCCATATGCAGAAGTGTTGAACTGGACCCCTATCTTTCACCATCTACAAATGTTATCTTTCACCATCTACAAATCAAGATGGATTTAAGATTGGAATGTAAGACCTCAAACCGTAAGAATCCTAGAAGAGAACCTAGGAAATATGATTTGGATAACAGATGATGGCGAGGCTGTGGAGAAAATGGAATGCTTATATTAGGGGATATAAGCATTTATTATTGCTTGAGGGAAATATAGATTAGTCCAGCAACTGTGGAATGCAGTTTGGAGGTTTCTCAAACAACTTAAAACAGAATTATTATTCGACCTGTCAGTTCCATTACTGGGTATACGCCTGAAGAAAAATAAAACATTCTACCAAAAAGACACATGTGCTTATGCGTTCATTGCAGCCATATTCACATTGAAGAAGACATGGAATCAACCTAGATGCCCATCAACAGTAAACTGGATAAATAAAACATAGTATGTATACAATATGAACTATTATACAGCCATAAAAAAGAAAAAAAAAAGTATGTCCTTTGCAGCAACATGGATGCAGCTGTAGGCCATTATCCTAAGTGAATTAATATAGGAACAGAAAACCAGATACCACATGTTCTCACTTCGAAGTGGAGGCTAAGCATTATGTATACATGGACATAAAGATGAGAACAATACACATGTGGGACTAGTAGAGTGAGATAAAGGGACGGGGGCAACGACTGAAAAACTACCTATTGGGTACTATGATCATGATCTGGGTGATGGGAATCATTCATACCCCAAACTTCAGCATCACACAATATACCCATGTAACAAACCTGCACACATACTCCCTGAATCTAAAAGTTGAAATTATTTTTAAAAATACGGTAAAAAAATGAAAATAAAAATCCATCATGCTTTTATGCTTTTGCTAATTGCTGCCTGGAAACAGCAAGTTCACCTTCAGTGGTTCCACGATGTTATTAAAATATACATGTTAATATTAAAACATCTTTTAACAAAGCTTTGTTAATTCCAAAGAATATCTGTTACGAATGATGCTCATTACATTAACCAATCACTTAGATCTTGACATAATGTCACAGGAAAAGAAATTTTTAGTAAATGACAGGGGAAAATTACATGTATATTATGTATAAATAGGTATGTGTATGTTGCGTGTATATATAAT